>NW_024503901.1:4949410-5048075 GCF_017590055.1 Onychostruthus taczanowskii
TATATATATATATATATATATATATATATCAGTTCATCCCTCCCACACCATGCATATAGGAAGTCTTTTTATAAAATGAAGGGGGCGAGGGAGGTGATCTGTGTAGATGAACCTGGGCCTAACCAGCCTGTGGAGTGACAGGGATTTGTTTTGCTTTTCCCACATATGATTTGTATGCCTTTCTTTTCCATTTTCTCTTGTTACCACCTTCAAACCAGTTACAGCCTACACAGCTATCAAGCCTACTGCTCTCCATGGACTTCCTCAAGGGTTCAAGTTAGCAACATGTCTATCCAAAAGGTAGATTCAGAGTTTCCTTTTGATCATTTGAGTGTAAGGCTTTAAGATTGCAGGAGGGTTTATTATTCACAGCTAAAGAACCTTGTCCCCCACCTCCATTCCAGGCAGCTGAATTTTTTGTCTACGGAGAAATTATCACTTCTAATGGGGCATATAAGCTTCTACTTCTTCAGTTCCTACCCTGGTATATAAAACATTATCCAGGGCTCCTGAAGACTTACTGCATACCCTGTTGAGCAGTTCCTGCTAAGAGCAACAGCCTTGGGCAAGGAGAGGTGGATCACGAGATGCCCTGTGATTCAGCTGCCCCAGGCAAAATCCACCTTCAGCAACCCCACTGTAGTTCTGGCAGCTGAGACAGTGCTGAGTACCTTTCAACTGCTTTTGCTCGTGGAAATCACAGATTACATTTATAAACTCACTAAAGTCAATCTTTGCTATCTTTCAAAACTATTTTAAAAGACACTAAAATCTGTTTTGCCCTAGAAACAGCAAAAGTGGCGAAAACAGTAGCTGACCAGGTGATTTCATGCTGTATCAGGTGATGCACTTACATTTACTTTGAGAAGTGTTTGTATACTGTTTGACTTTTAGCCAGCAAAGATAAGCCCACATTCAGGACTGAACATCAAGGTGCTAATGGAGTTTTCCAGTGTTATAATTAATAGATTCAACAAAACGGGCAGGGATGGGGAAAAGGTTTACTTCAAACACTAAGGGAGTTATATGGTCTCATTTGAATCTGCTTTTATACTCACATATTTGATCTTGTATATCTACACCAAATTCTATCCAAATGTATAAATATAGAAAAAGACTCAGTGATATAAGATATATGTGCATGAATAATACCATATTATATTCTCAAATACCAGAATGTCTGATTTTCTGTAATACTTCATATATTATCATCCTTTATAAGTTTTCATTGCATTCTGAAATGAGGCTATGAGTCTCTTTTACTTTTTGCAAATGTGTTTCACAAGTTTACATAGAAAGATGTAGAGTTAAAAAATCCAAAAGTTTGCTTAATTAGTGTACTGTGAATTATGTAGCAAATAAGAGGCACGTTAGGCCCAGAAAACAAATGGGGGAAAAATAATTTTTTTACTGATACTTGCTGTTTAGTCAGAGGAAGAAAATGAATTTATTTGATGTATGAATGGTTTTCCTGCGTGCCTACATTGTGGTCACATACTCCCATCATGACGAAAACAGGAGTCCACCCTAGAACCAACACCACAGGCGCACTGCCGTCAGGAGAATAATCCTACCATCCTTCCCCAAACAGCCTTGTACTTCCATTGATTCTTGTGCAGACAGGGGGTCATGTCCCTCGAGAAGAAGCTGCTGGGGAGGGTTTGGGATCTTGCGGAGAGAGAGGAGCGTGGCTCAGCCCTGCTGGCAGCAGCACGGGGCTTGGCTGGTGCTGACCTGCTGGCCAAAGCACACCGCAGCTCCCAGCATAGCCACGGGCATGGTGCAACTCCTTCTCCTTCAGATCCCCTCCTTTGCTTCAGCTCCCCTGTGTTTTAACTGCTCGTGCTCTTACATGATTTTTGGAAGGAAAGTCTGTTGCAGTTTGCCAAAGTTGCTGGGGTTTTTTTCGCTCTGGATTGTTTAGATGCCACGAAGGTGAGAAGGACCGCCCAGTTCCCTCCCGATAGGAACCTGTCCTGTGGAAGGCCTTTGCTCCCTTGCCTCAGCGCAGATGCTCCCTGCGGAGCGAGCGCTGTGGCTTTAAGGCCCCCGTCCCTGCTCCGCAGCACACGCACACATTTGTCCTCTCTTGGCACAGCCAGTGCCAAGCGGTGACATCTACTACAGTCTCTGGGACACGCTGCTCTCTGCCGTGGAGAAAGCGGGGCCGAGGGGGAGGGGGCGGCCGGGGCAGAGCACAAACCCCGCTGTATTCCAGGAGGATGAGTCACTTCCTCGCACCAGCTCTGCCATGCTTTATTTATTGCCGCTCCACTGATAGGAAGGCCGGCTCCCTTGTCCCTCTCCGGCATCCCGGGACTCGGCCACCCCATTAATCAGGCGGGGCCTTTGGGGAGCGCACGGGGAGCGGGAGTCCTGCCCACTGGTGGCCTTTAGCTGTCTCCAGTTCAATGAAATTACCTTGTGTGAAGACTTGTTTTATGAGAGATTGGTTTATTTGTAACTAAACTACTTCCTCCATTATTTGATAAGCTCAAATATTTGCTACTGATAGTCAGAGAGTGTCACATTTATTATCCCGTTTCAGGCGTTGCTTAACTCCTTTGTGTTAGGCTTTTTTAACCCCTTTGAAGACAGCAGAAAGCAGACAGGAAAAGTCTTATTCTTCTTACTCATGCTTCAGAAAGAATTGGGGTTTATTCTGTAAGGGATGTGGCTTGATTAAATTAAAATGCTTTGCCGTAGTTCTTTATGCGTTTAACATGATATTTAGCAGGGCTGAATCATGCTCTTTGTTAGAAATCCAAAGTAATAGAAAAATAAAAGCAAGCAATGTCTTTTTCTTCCCTCATATATTGTAACACTTCAGGGTTTAGACAAACGTGGACCTGAAGCACCATGGTCTCAAGGATGGGGTGTGAATATCATTATTAAGTCCTGTTCACTATCTTGCTCCAGTGGCTGTGACACCTCTGACCCATTTGTACCTTGATTTGTGTTTTATTAACCCTGGTTGAAAACCAGATTTGCTTAGCTTTTTAAGGCATTTGATGTCTTTGGAAAATTAAAAACCTTATAGCCCTAAGATGTAAGTAATATTTTTACAATAAATTACTGACACACCCTCTCAAGTTTTTCTTTTAGAAGAATTTTTTTTCTTTTAGAATATATTTACATTCCTTTTAGGATATATCTAAAATATTTTTCTTTTAGAAGACTTTCAGACATTTTTTTAATTTTTGTCAGTAGGAGGTCAAGGGGTTATTACCCATTTGTTTCTGAGGATTCCAGCAGCTGATCACAATACAAATAGAAATATTGTATATGTTGGGAGGATAAAAGTTACTAACCATAAGAGTGATCTTTAAGAAGCCCATCTGACTTCCCAGTACTTATTACAAAATGTTTGTGGGTACTTGATGTTCCAGTAGCATACATGGCATGGTAAGGATACCTAATGCTGACTTAGGACTGTAGCCTTCCAGAATCTCCTCAGGGAAGATCAGGCCTTTGGCAGGTGGCTGAGCAGATTTCTAACAAAGAGCCTGCTGGTGAGAGTTCAAATTGGTTGTTTCAGCTGAGGTCTGCCCTGAAAGTCAGGGAGTGAGAGCTGAGCCTAGGAAGGTTGAAGGTTCATTAAATGTGTTTGTCTTGGACTTTGACATGAAGATGTTGCTATTCCAGATGCAGCTGAATTCTTAAGGCTTTGGACTTAAAAGTTATAGGAGGAGCAAAGTCTTAGCTGTGATTTCTTAGCTGTGTACCACAGAGACAGCACTATTTTTTGACATACCAGTTTAAAATAAATGCATTGTAAAATCACAAAAAGGTGGATTACTAGAAGAATATGTTATTTAGCTAACTGTAATTTTAAAAGCAGATGTGCATTCTGCATCTTACCATGAGCTCACTAGGACACAGTTAAGCCCAAGTCATTGGTCACTTTTTCATACGATTTTCAAGGCACGAATTTATGATTCTTGGTATGAAGACACCTGAGGAATCAAAGTGTTTTAAAAGAGGAACATTTGTCTGAGAAACAGCAAAACATGAAAGGATGCGTACTTTAGCTTGCATGTAAGTTTTGGAAATTATTTTGGTTCTCAGTTGCTGGTACCTGCTCTCTGTAATAATTGTTAATTCAGTCAAAACACTAGCTTGGTAGCTTGGTTGTTTCCTGCAAGAATTCTCTCAAAGAATTTTTTTTTCTTTGATTATAACCAAAAAACTCCTCTAAGTACTTCATTTTTTCATAAGTGTGAACTATGTTGTTACAATTACTAAAATAATTCTCAGAGTGCTTCTTCCAGATACCTATATCTATATTTGGAATTTATTGAATGGGAACTGAATTACACCTTCAAAATATGAAAATATGCTTTGTTGAGCAGGAAAAAGAATCACGTCCAGGCCTGTGTCCACCTTACTAACACAATCTCTTACAAAAAATAGGGTGGGTAAGTCCCACTTATTATTAGATGCAGTCTTAAGTGTTTGCTCATTGTGCTCATCCCTGCCTAATTAGAGTTTTTTTCCCTCTTCACTACTACTATTGAAAAGTTATTAATTTACTACTATTGAAAAGTTATTAATTTGCTCCTCTGATAATTAGAAATCTCCTGTTTTTTTTCTTCTTGTTCAAAAGGAATTTATACAAATTTTAACTTGTGCCATCATTATCTGTTAGTTTTTAAAAAGTATTTTTTCATTTATGGTGTTTATCTGCTTGTCTGTTTCTAAATAATGTCTGGATCTGCACAGGTTTAGCCTTTGTTTTGGGAATCTACATGTTCTTTCATCTGCATCTGATTCTCAGGGAGAAATTTATTTGACTGACCTTCTCTGTTCAGCAGATCTGTGTCCTTACAGGCATAAATACCTGTTTGCACTTGTTCTTCTTCACTGATTGTGTTGGAACTATTATTTCACAATAGAAAAATATGATAAGCAGTAGTACACAGTCTTCTCTGCAAGTGGTGGAGACAAAATGCCTACAGCCAAGAAGACACAGCCTAACTTATTAACTGCTCACATCCAGCATCTGTCCGGAAGCAAGATCTTTGAATTCCTACAGGAGACAACTGGTTCAACTGAAATATTTTGTTACCCCAGATTCAGATGCCTTGAGCACCTGTTTTTACACAGCTTTGGATTGTGAACCATATTGATATTTTATGCTGCTGTTCCTAGCACTCAGGTCTTTACCATGATTTTTATCTCTTTCATGGTAGAGAGTGCCTGACATGACTTGATTCCTTAGAGTTCTAATATGTGTTCTGCTTTCTTTCACCCTGATGGGATAATGGCTGGAGGGCTGTTCATTGGCACTTAGCTCTGCCTAGATCTAAAATTCTTTCTGTTTTTAGGACTTGAGCCTTCTCCCACCAGAACTGTGACCTGTCATTCGTGTTTACAAAAGACTTTGTCACTAAACCACATGGGAGGTTCATATTGTTAGCAACTGTTAGTCTAGCTACTATCTGAGATTAACTAGGAAAAGAGGAGAGTTTAGAGTCCACACAGAGGCCATGTGTTCTGTTGACTTTTATTTCAGCTAAAAATGCTTTAAATAATGTTGGGAGAAATTTTCAGCAATTTGATACTCTAAGTGTCCTGTCAAGAAAACAGGAGTCACAATCTACAAGTCCTACTTCGTGACAAGTACATTGGCAGCCCAAGATAAGTATGATAAACCAAATGGAAAGAAAAAGTATGATGAGCTCATGGTCTCTGCTTGGAATTATGGCAGAAAAGATGATAAAGTAGGGGTAAAGAAGGTGTGATTTGACTTGGGATATTAAATAAGTAACATCTAAATAGATGAACACTTGACATAGCTTCATTAAAGACTACTTGGATAAACTTGTCTAAGGGAAAGTAATAAAATTGAAATACTATATTCAAATTTTGTTCAAAGTTGCAAGGCAGAATACTCTAACGTCAATAGAAATAATTTATTCAAGAACAGCATTTTATCAGTGGTTCTTCTGGGGCCTGTTTAAAATGCTTTGTTTTGCTTGTTGTTCATTGTTTTGGCTTTTTGTCTTGTGTATGAACCATGGCAAAATGTGAAGAATTTAAACCCTTATATTTGGATTTATGACATATAGCATGACATATTAGAACATGCTTTGCTGGCCACTTTTCATAGTGGAAATCCTTCTTGATCCCTTTAACATTACCTTGAGAGACCTGTTTTCCTGATTTAATCTAGGTTGTATTACATCTTTCTACACTATCAGCACAGTAATAAAATTGATTTAAACTTCATTATTTTAAAATTATGTATGGAGACACTGTTTCTCATCCAGTATTCTGGGGCTGCAAATTGCACATGAATTGATCTGCCAGAAATTTAGGAAAATAAAAACCCACCAGTTCCTTTAAGGCTGGCTTCTTCCATTGGAATCAGTGGGAATTTTGCCATTGACTTAAGTGGGAGTAGGATCAGGCCCTTAATGCTGAGTATTTACTTTTTTTTTAGGCCAAAAGACACACAGACACAGAGAAGACATTGTTCAATGGTTGCAATTTTCGTCAGTAATTTTGTTGCTTGCTGGAAGTATGGCACCTCTCATGGAGCAAAAGTGTTAAGGAGTGCTTTTGGCAATATGCATATTACAGCATGAGACAAAACAGCTATGGTTATATTTTCAAAGTTGTAATGAAATTTTAGCTACTAGACTGAGAAGGTAGTTGGAAATGCTAGACTGGAAGCCTGTATAAGCCTTTTTGGGAAGCGGCGCTTTCTTAATTGATTTTTAAAATATTTTTTATTATTATTCTTTATTAATTAAACCTGTCTAGGTGACAAACGAGAAGGTGCACCTTGAGATGTAGATTCATTTCCAGGGGTTTGCCCTGGACATCCTGTGTGACCTTGAGCCAAGCATTTAATCTCTCAGCATTGCTGTGCTCTGTTTGCAAAATGTGGATAACAATTCTTCCTTTCTTCTGTCCCCAGCCTGCCTGGTTACCCTGTAAGCCCCTCGGGGGTCAGCCTGTTGCTTACTCTGAGGTGCTCTTCCTCCCATATCAGGGCCTTGGCTTTGGCTATGACCAAAATGTTAAAAATACCAAAATAATACTTACTGCTCCTTACTTGTCCATGCAGTTACTGAGCTTTAACACAGGTTAATTTCAACTGGTTTTTTTTTCCCTTGGGTGAGTCTGTTGATGTTTGTCTGACTGACACACCTATCTACCATGAGAGCTGGCATGACTTCAAGACTACGACTAGTCAGTCTTTCACAGCTCCTGCTTTCTCCTCTGGCCTCTTCTCTGTCTGATAGGGCTGCTGACAAACTTCCATTACCCTCACATAACAATGAATTTGCATGTATAAATAATCTGAGTATGTGCAATAGCTCTTTTTTATCTAGAACATATGAGACCTGCTGTACATCTGTGAACTAAATTATACTTGTCTGGAGAGACTGGATTGTGCTGAATATTGGAGGGACCATATGTGGACTTATCAATGGCAGGGCATACACCACAGGATCTGACACTGCACCAGACCTGCTGCTCGGGCATTGTTAATTCATGGAGAAGTGTGAATCCAGTGTGTCCAGGATGTATTGAATTTCCTGCATCTGCTTAACTCAGCTGTGTTTGAGCAGTAAACCAGAGGCTGGTCACTGGTGAGTTTATAAAAGCATTTAACAGCTCTAAATCTGATCTCTGATCTACCTTCACACTTCACTTCATATGTGTATATGAAACACCTCAGTAAAATCAGTGAGCCATACCCACGCATAAAGTTTCACTTGTGGCTTGGGGTCAATAGGAACATGTGGGTGTGTTACATTTACTCTGAAAATATTTCTTGGATAAGCTCTCTAAGGATTTTTAGGAAGGATGAGCTGTCTTTTTTTCCTGGATCCTAGCCTATGATCATGACAAGATGGGTGGTGACATACTTTGCCATGACAAGAATGGTGGTTTTCTGGGTACATGGTAAGGCATAAGCTCTGTGTGCCAGAGGAAGGAATATGAAATTTGAAGTGCTCTTATTGAATAGAAGTGTTTCCATGACTTAGGTAATTTGGTTTCATTTTAGCCTTTTGAGAGTTCAATTTTTTTTTTTTTTTTTTTTTTTTTTTTTTAGTATGGCCCTTGAAACAACAACCCTGTTTCTCTAGACCCTTTCCAGAATACTGAGGTTATACCTGGATTTGCTTTGATTCATAGAAGAAAGGAGACAGTCATGTTTATATACCCTCTCCATATCTCATGTTGTTACATCAGTTGGAAGTACTGGAAATTCCAATTGTTTATTTCCAGATTACTCAGCTCATGAATTCAGAAAATGAGGATCCTTTTTTTGAGAGTTTATCTGCCTATGAACCAGGCATCACAGTCCTTAGGTCAGATGTCAGCTGGGAATAATGGGGAGAGCTCATACAGGTTCCAATTCAACCCAGGAGATTGGTACCAGAAAGAGAGGCAGCACAATATCCAGAGGCTGTAGCACAATGATTTCATTGATGTCTTTGAGCACTGTTTCTTCCATGGATTACAGACTTGATCTAGCGCAAAAGCCAATTTGCTTAATGTATTTTATGGGCAGAACAGAACCAGCCTTTCTTGAGGGAGGAAAAAAAATCAATTCTTCCTATCCTTGGTGGTTTCCTCATCTCTGCATGCCTGCCAAGTGGGGACAGGGTGAACACCGTTGCCTTACAAGTCACAGGTTAACACTAAACAGACTGGACTTTGTACACAGAGATATTTCTATTTACTGTAAATTATTTTAGAGGGTTGAGGGTGGCTTTGGCTGTGCAAAGACTTATTGTGTGCCCAGGTGCTACTCTGTGATGAGGCCATGGGTATACACACATGCAGCAGAGCTCAGCAGCACAAACATCAAGTGCCTTATCAAGATTTCCTGAGTACACAGAACTATGCAAAAGAGAGAAATAAAAGTATAATGATTGTGCTGTGTTTTTTTGACTGAGAAGATAACAGTTCTTCAACCCCAACAATGCAGTGCTAAATAATCATGTATGTCTGTTTCATTACATAGACATTACTGAAAAAATACAGAACCCATAGGTTACAAATGGATATCTGGATAAGGTAATTTTCCCATGCATTAGTCTTGAAAATAATTTTTTTTCATTCATTTTGCACATAAGAGCATTTTACATTTTTGGTATGTTCAGGAAAAAGAAACACTAAACATCTTAAGGCATTAGATTGTTCCTTAGGGCAAGATGTTGCCATTGTTATTTCGTGTTATTTAGTGTAACACAAACCTAGAACTTTATTCTCCTGTTTGTGGAGTTATAGTTCATGTTGCATTTTCCCAACAAAATAGGCTTGGTGACCTTTAGTTCCAGTATCTGAGGCTGTCAGCTTTGTCAGAAAATAAGATTTGTGCTCAAATTGTGATAACAACTGGACTGTAATAGATTCACTTACAACATCTTTGTCAGAAATATTATTCTCTCAGTAAGAATTAAAAGTTAAGCTAACATGAACACTGCAAGGAGAAATTAAGCTTCCCATGCTGAGACTTGATGAATGACTGACTTTATGATCATTAGTACAGAAATTCACCAAAGACACCTAATATTCCATTTTACTTGTAAGAATTACCAATTCTTGACAGAAGTCTTGTGTGCAGCCTTCATTTTTTCTAGTCAAACTCACTAAGCGCAGTCATTGCGCATCACCAAAATTTTCCAAGAAAGATAGCTGCCATGCTTTTGGTGTCTCTTCTGGATTGAAAAGCATGTTGCTGTCAAGTACTTTACATTAAGCCCATTTTCCCTGTCCTAATTTTATTCTTCTGTATTAAAAGATATGTCTGTATTCCTGAATAATTCTTGTCACTCTACAGTGTTTGCACCTTTCAGGCATTATTCTCATGTCTCCACGTTTAAGAGTCCTGGCCCTACCGGCAAGATTTTCTGGTTTTTCTACAGAAATTCAGTGAAGCAAAACCTGGCAGCTTTTCACAGTTCTGTACATGTACAGTACTGTAGGTCTTCTGTAGCATAGCTGTAGGTTTTACCTTGTACAATATCATAGTTTTCACAGTAACTTTCATTGCTTTTGACATATTCATGTTCAATATTCTTCATAAACTATTTATCTAACTTACCAAGGAATGCTACATGTGAAAAAATGTATTTTAGTCTGTATTTTTTCCCTGTAAACTTGTCAAATGTGCTGTTTGTTTCTTTTTGAAGTGCTGTCTGTTTCTAAAGTAATAAAACAAATTATGGTGATCAGTTTTCCTGGTTTGTCTTTAGTCTCTTTAAAGATAAAAGTAAGAGGGGAAAAATCCTTTTTTTTTTATTCCAGTGAAACATTTTACCAAATTGCATTTAACAACACAATTGTAAAAGAACCCTGTGCTTCTGGAAGGAAGCTCCCAGAAAGCACTGGAGAGCTTTAGGACCCTACAGTCCACCCATCTCAACACACATGGATTTCTGTCTGCATTTCCATTTGTCATCACTGATATACATCTCCACCATTTCTAGATCTGAACTCAAGTTAACCCAGAAGTGCACTTGTGTAATTTTGTCATATATTCATAAAAAAAACAACAGAAAAAAAACAAAAAAACAAAAAAACAAAAAAAAAAAAAAAAAACCCCAAAAAACCCACAAAACAAAACAAAAAAAAAAAAAACAAACAGAATGGGTAGAAGAAAAGATTTGAAGATGCTGATAAAAAGGAAAGTTCTAAAGAAAAAATCTGTTGATGTAATTAGTTCAGCAAATGCTGAAATGCTGTCTAGTAAAAGTGTACTCCATTTGCTTTCCATACGAGTACTGCACGTTAGCACCTCTGGCATACTAAGCCAATTTGCATTCTTTATAATCTAATGTTTCATCAGGTTTGTACGACATGCAGGTAAGTCCAGGGTCCAACTCCTTAGAAATTGCCAGAGTTAATTAAACTAATCAGTCTCATCCAGACTCCTGGATGATATTAAACTGTATTGTTATTATCTCCAAATGAATGTGCAAGAGACTCTGCTGAAGATATCTATGGAATGACTTGCCTGTAGAAACAAGGTATTCTGAATCCTTCAATGTAGCAGGTATGTTTTATGCTTTTTAATGGGACAGTTTACACTGCATAGTGTATGGTCATTTTTTGCACTGTCCTTTTATACAAAATGCTGAGCTTCTGCTCTCTACTATATCATATGCCAGTAAAGTGCATAGCCTAATTATGCATAATTTGAAAAGGAATTGCCTTTTCTCAATTTTTGGGGTTTTTTTGGTTTTTTTTTTGTTTTTTTTTTTTAAATATAATGACTCCTTCTGCTGTGTTATCAAAAAGAATGAAGTATTTGGTATAATTTCCCTCTGAAGTTAATATCCATATTTTTATCACCTCACTTCTCTTTATTATACTGCAGTTCCATTCTGAGCTCATTATTTCAGTATTTTCATTGAGTTTGCTTTTGCTGTCTATAATCTTGACAATACATTTTGTTTTTTCTGGATTATGAAAAGTCACCTTTAAATAATTGGTTTTCAGTTATGGATGTCTGAATTAGGTTGTTACTTTTATTTAATTTTTTTTGCAAGCAAATATGAATTAAAATTTTATTTACTACATTGAATAACAAGGATTAGCCAGACATCTGTAGAAAATCTATGGCTTTCAAGATTTGGTTTTTTTATCAGTGGCATAAACTTAGCAACTTTCATACTTACAATTTTGATACTTGCTGAAGATTTTTCAGGTAACAATGTGAAATAGGAAGTATACATGCAATGCTCTCTCAGACAGCTGAAGGTTGAAACTTCTGTGCTGTCTCTCCCAAAGTTCATGAGTCTTTTGAGGTGAGTCAGATTAGCTTACTGTTATGAGTACATAAGCATGTACAAAAAAAAAAAAAGTTAAATCAAGTGTTTATTTTTATCAAGTCTATATATCATTCTGTCATTGTGATTATCATACTTAATTATTCACTGATAAGGTCCAAGGCATTGGTAAGGAATCCCAAAGTTTTGTTGGTGTTTGAAGTCAGCTCCTGCTATGGGTACTGTGTGCCCACCTGGCTGTGCACATTCAGATGTGGGTCACAGTGGTACTATTGTGTGATGTCAAAACATCATCTATCTGGGGTTCAACCACAGCACATTGTCTCTGTGTACCCACCTTTGGAGTACTCTCTGCTCTTTGTGATGAATATTTACACCAAGAATGCTGATGTTGTTTTTTCCTACAAGAGCTGGCTGTTACTGTGGTCTGAGGCTGTTTTCAACTTTTTGTCTAGTACAAATTTTTTTCCACATCAATGTTGCTCTTGTGTTCAAGTTAAATCATACTTTCCTTTTTATAAATAACAAGAAGAATATGATAATGAAGTGGAAAATGGGAAAAAACCATTGCTCATCGTGTCATTTTCCATGCTGCAGAAGAACATTTTGCTTAATACATTGAATGGAAGTGTTCTGCATCCTGGTCTCCATGGTGCTGCAGCAGTTTAGTCAGAAAGTTTAGAAGTCCAGCATTCTCAAAGTTTCACAGAGGACACCTTCACCTACTCAAAACCATGGTCATGGCATTCCTGTGGCATATACATCATGAGACAGGATAAGAGCAAGGAACCTGAATTTCTCAGTGTGGATCTGACTTCCAGCAGGTTGGCAATAAGAAAACCTGTACTACTACTTGCATGTGTGCAGCTACATCTTCAACCCTTAACCTTTTGCTGGTTTCCTGAATTATCATCTTGCATGAATATACAGCTTTTTCTTCCTCTGTATAGGAAAGTGTGTCAGGGGTTTGCCAAATACACTCTACTTCTTGCTGGTTGGGCTTTTTCTCAGGAAGAGGTGCATGTGGAGCCATAGCTCTGCAAGAGGGTACAGCAGCTCCTGACTGGGAGATTCATGTGTGCAGGAGGGAAGTGTAGGAAGGATTGAGAACTTCTATCTCTATGGTATCATTGGATTGTCCATAACCTGCAGGGCACACTATAATTAGGCTGGAAAGGGTTTAAATTTCTTCATCCAGACTTCCTTTAATATCTGTTTTCTTTGCCTCCATCTGCCTTTTTCTGGGGTTTGTTTTTCTTGTTTCTTATGGCTAAATTTCCCACTCTGTGTTGGACTTCAGCCAAAACATGCTTTTACAAGCTAGGATAACTTTTCCCACATTACAGACTGGCATCTAGTGGGTGCATATTAGTTGTCTTCCTAGGAGTACATAGGAAGCCTGTCTAAAGAGGGGTTGTTATTTTATTGGAGGTTCTTTATTGCAATCATAGAGTTGATGATCCTAAGAAGCTAATTGACGTAGTTATAATTAATGATGCTTCCTGTTCCTCATAAATATTTTGCCTCTCTTTATGCATGTCTGTGGTTTTAATATTTTTAATTGCTTTCTGACAGTTCCTGGCTATCAATTTTTATTTCATTTAAGTGTTTCAACATTACAGCTGTCCATTTCTTTCATTGCCTCATGGCTTTTGTTGCTGAAGCCAGCATTATACTGTTCCAGAAATGTCCTGTTATAGTTTATATCACCATCTCTATAAAGATGCTCTTAAAATCTTGGCTTTCGGATGGCTTTTGGACAGCTTTTTCTAAGGCCTCTCTTATTTCTACGAAAATTGGGTTTGTCACCTTGGCTTTCTGGTTTCCTCTTTACTTTTATTGATCTCAAGCTTTTGCACTATTTGTAAAACACCAAAGTGAAGTTAAAGTGGGCTTTTTCATATTCAATCACCATTCTTTCAACCTTTTGGCTTAAACAATCCTACAAGAAGTTAAAATTTCATAGCAGCACAACTCCTGAGAACAGTAGCACACAAAAAACCTGTCTATGGCGTCCAAGTGTCTTTCTCATACAGGAATATCAGTAAAAGCATTTGCTCTTGTGCTCTTCCTCTGCTGTGGAGGGCTACCCACTGAGAGTATATTTCAGAGGTTTTTAGAAATAACTAGAGGTCTTTAGATGTTTACTGATGTCTTTTGCTATTGCCACTGTTTTTATGTCCCAGGTTAAAAGGAAATATGAAGAAAAGCAGCAAAATCAGATGCATGTGTTGGACACATGAAAGCCATTGGATTAACTTTCTTTTACCAAAGTTGATGGCTGGAAAATTATTAAAAATTATGTTGTCTACACAATAGATTTTTTTAATATTGGTGACTTAACTGGGAATTTTTTAATGCTGCAATAAAATATATGGGCATAGATTTCTTCTACTGACTGTTTTTTAGTGAGGAACTATGTTGTGTGAGCAATAAACTACAGTATTTACAACTGCAGCTTGCACAACTTGATGTACATTCATAACTAGAAGGTTCTGTAAGAATTATGCTTTTGTTTTCTATAACCCTTAGTTTTATGTCACCAAAATCATTAAATTTATAACATTAATTCCATATGTTGAAAATGTTGGCAGAAAATACTCTACCTTATATCCCATAGAAAAAATGGATACAGTTAATCCATAAACTTCTCTAACTTTCATCTTCTAAACTGAGGAAAAGTCCAATGGTACTCAAGTGATTTTACCAGACCCTATTTTTATTTCTATTCACACTGCAGTTCCAGGGCAATAGTACCTATTTCTAGGAAGTACTTATTACCAGTTTCAAAGAATATTTCTTTTTTTAAACCTTGAAGGGTTTGAATATTGACTCTATGCAGATAAAAAAGAAAAAAAAAAGCACCAGGATACTAAATACAGTCAATGAACTGTTTCTGACAGCTGATAATTTGTTTGCTAATGAAAATGTCAAAATCACCACAGCATCCTTCCTTATGTAAATGACTTTGTGCCCTTAAGTATTGCTTTCTTTAAAGAACATTTTTTGACTGTTTTCCAGGTACACATCTTAATGATGGAAACTGTTGGCACTTCTTACATCTAACATTTATGTGGAAGAGCTGGTAAATATTTGGCCTTGTCTATATCTTGGATATTGCTTGTGACTTGGTCTGTATGTGTGTTGATTGACACACTGCTAGTATTATTGGCATGACAAATCAGAGGAAAGTTATGTTGTAGGCTTTCAAACTTGTGCTGCCAAAGTGCGCATCTAGAAGGTTATACTGAAGAAAATGCATGCTACCATGTCCAGAAAATGTAGTCTGACTCACTGGTGAACACATTGCTTTGTTTTTCAGATTCTTGGGGTGGGAAGTGGAGGACAAACTTCCACAGGTGTTTTGCCAGAGAAGGACTTCCAAACCCTGTCCAGAGATAATGTCTAGATATATTATAATAGCTATAGAATAATAGCTAGATAATGTCTAGCTAGATAATGTCTAGACATTCACTAGAGCTCCTTATCTTCTTTTCTCCTTTGCCAACATATAAAATAGAGCTTTCCCCAAGCATACAGGATAGACTTGTACATAAGACTGTATGTGATTTTTGGTTTTGTTCTGGGCTAAGAGGTCTGATGCCTACATTTTTACTTGGCCTTTTAAAACACACATTTTTCACCTGTATTTTTTCTAGACACGTCAAATTTTTACAACAATAACAATTCAAAAAGCACAGGTTTCTAAAAAATGTAAAGGTTTTGGATTATATTAGGTCCATCTTAAGTGGAAAATACATTGTTCTGTATTCTTTCAATGAATCAATTTTCGGAAGTAAATAAGCGAAGTGCAGATTTGGAGATTTTTGAAACTTGTTGTGAAAATTCTGAACAGCCTTGTGTAACAGTAACTTCAACTTGACACAGGCCAGTTGTTCTGGTTCTTTATTTCAGGCTTCTTTATTACATGCACCTGTTTCAACTAACTTGTAGCTGTTTCTGAAACTCCTGACTGGCCTGCAGCCAGGACGCTCTGCGTGTTCCCACAGTTAATATGATCTAGGTCTTTAGAGGGTTCATGGGGATGTGGGTAATATGAAAGTCCAGACAGATAAAAGCTTTCCCCTTACCTCTGCTCAACAGTAGGTTTGCCTGTTTACTTCTGGTCTCTCTACCAAAAATTGTGGGAGAAGAGGTTATTCTTTGAAACTGTCTTCTGCACAGATATTGTGCTTAAAATTCACGAGTCCAGAGGAGTTTTGCTCTGTTTTGGATTTCATTACAACCAGGTCATGCAATTTTGGACTAATCCTGTCTGTCCAGTTCCATAGTAAAAAATGTGGGTCTCTAATGACTTCAACAAATAAAAATAACCAAATAATTTAACAATAACTGCATTGTGCAGTTGAATATTAATGTAAAGATACATTTTTGATTTGCAGTTTCACATTGGTTCTGGGTAAGGTTAAGTAAAGTGAAGCTTTAATAGGAAAATATGATATGGCCACCTTATTTCTGGGAAGAATTAGGCTTTTGTGAGCGTGCTCTGTGGCTGGGAAGTGACGAATAGGGTAACAATCTCTCTGTAGAAGGGTTTGCCCACTGAGTTGAATTCTCCACAACTGGTTACCATATTTTTGTTTGCAATAGCCAGAGGCAAAAGCATGCTTCTCTCTCTAGCACCAGCTTATAGTTTCAGCATCTCTTCAAAAATTAAAATTGGGAGAAACCTTTATTAAATTAATTATTAAACTTTCTTCACATAAACTCATTTTAACAGAAAAACATTAAGAATCTGTTTCACCATTTCCTGGATCTCTTTTTTTTTTTTTTTTTTTTTTTTCCAAAAAAAACAAAGGAGATACATTTTCATGCGTCTCAGGAATTTTTTTTTTCAGAAAACTCAGCACATTAGAAAGTAGCTGCACACATTTTATATGATTTTTTAGAGGATTTACTCTTTGATAGCAATGGAGATATCAATCAAAAGGAACAGACAGACTTTAACTGCAGGCATGAAGGGAAGCACTTAACAGGGTATTTTTCCATTCTGCGGCTCTGAGATTGCATGAAAGCAAAATGTGATACTTGGTGAGATCAGAAAATCAGAACCTGAATCAATAATACTGCAGTTGTTTTGGGGAGGGTCAGTTTAAAGAAGCAGCACTAAATTGAGATTTAATGGAGTTAAAGGAGAAAAAGTGCATTGTATTCATAAGAAAAGGTTATTTTACTGTTAGCAAGCATCCTTTACTAATCATTTGGGAGAAAACAGATAGATTCTATCTAAGTGTAAATGCAGCAACATTTCTAAATGCTATAAAACAGCTACCTAGGAAAAAATGAATTTCTCTAAAACCTCCCTGAAACAGATTTCTCTAAAGATTATTCTAAAGTAAAGTAAATTTGCTAACGGAACTCTACAAGTAATGAGGAATGCACACAGCTGAAAAAAAAGGGGTGGGCAGAGGAAGAGAGTAAAAATTTCTAGAAGTGACATTAAATTTTACTTCTGCATCAAAAGACTTATTAACTAATTCTTTGACCATGTCTGTGCAGAAATCAGGCAAGTGGGGGGTGGGGGGAAAGGGCAATGTTTTTAACTTCACAAGCAGCCAAGCTGAGATATGTCTGCCCAGGCTAATGGGAATACCTCATTCACTCAAGGTACAAATGGTCTTTGGTGGAAGAAGACCCACTCCTTGCTGTGGGTCACCCTCTGCCAGGCAAGCTGGTGGGACAGGGTTTGCTCTGCTTCCCGTTGTGATCACCAGTTAAAAGGTTTTATATGGGAAGGTGTCATCTTTGATATTAAGATGAGGAGAAGTGGAGCAAGAGTGATGCTCCCTTTTACTAGCTCTAGCTGTGGGAGGCCAATAACCAACAGCTTCAGGCCAGAGCAACTTCTCGGTGAGTCACTGCTGGAGAGCATTGGTGAGACCAGACAAACCAGCCAGAAAGTGGTTCCTTGTGGTCAGTTGTTTCTGCCAAAAATTCACTGACATCCTGGGACCTTAACCTCTGTTTCAGTCTGCAGAAAACAGTGTGTGCAGAGGATGGAATTTTCTGCCCCATCCCTTCCAGCTATCTTCCTACCCATGTGAACTTTCCACATTTTGTTACTTTCCGCTTCAGCTGAATACCTAATCCCTCCTCCCACAGTCTCCACGTCCATTTTGTTACACTATTTCCCCACTGATCCCCTCCCCTGTCCCTCTCCCTTCAGTTTTTCTTTTTTTTTCTCCCCAAGCAATATCCATTTTTCTCAAATGATATTTTCTTTTGTCAACCTGTCCCAATTCTCATAATAATGGAAGCTAAAGCATTGAAGGTCTATTTATCACTTGCAGACCTTTAGCATTTGGCATCCCGCATTCAAGATCATCCTTAAAAACTTAATTGTGCTTTTCTCTATATTTTAGGAGCAGGTCTTTAGTGTGGGATGCTGAAGAAATGCAAGATCTGTAGGCTTTTTCTTTACTTTGCTTGTGAGCCAATTCTATTTATCCGCAAATGATAACATGAGGTACTAGATTGAAAACTACAGATAATAGTATTTATGTAAAAGGAAAAATGTTTTGTCCATAATATGACATCATAATTAGAGAAATACAGTTTGAATGATGATATCTTTTTTCTGCACTTTTTGGTGAGTGTTTTGTTTTAATATGTTTTGATAATGATGAAGCAGTATCAGGTATTAAAGTGTGAAAAAAGGAATTATCTGAACACAGTGATCAATAATAAATTACTAAACTGTATTCCAAATGAGCTGAAATATTAAATGACTGGTGGACTATCATTAGTTGTAATTTGTCTTTAGAAAGTGCTGTTTCAGAAAATGAGGCAAAAGTTTAGATACCAAATCTCTACTACAGGCTTCAATTCAATCATTAGGGTTTCAGCTTTTCCATATACTCTTAACATCTTTGTCCTCTGCAGTTTTTTTATGGTCATTTCTCTTGCTCCCCTTCCCATTTTTAGTGAAACCAAGAAAACGGCAAAATTTGCTAGTAACTCAGTGTAATTTAAGTTACCTAGGACACGTAGATACTGTACAGAAATATGGGGAGCTTTAATCACTCCAGGATAAGCAACACAGCTGCAAATTATATTTCATGGTTAAAAAAAATAAAAAAAAAAATCTAACTATGCACTTTCTGGAGAAGTAATCCATTGCTAAGATCTTCAAGTTTGTATGTTTCCAGAGGAGCTGGTGTTGTCCTAGTAGGCAGCATGTGAGCACAGTGCACAATGTCTGATTCTTTTAAACAAAGATGGGGGACAAAATTGGGTTGAGGGTGTGAAAAAATGAAATGGAAAGACCAAAGCAAATATAATATGGCATACTGCTGAATAGAGTGCTAGTCTATCAATTAAATTAACTCTAGGTAACTAAAAGGGGTTCTGTCTACAGAAAACTGTTTCTGTGGTCCAGTCACTGCTTCACCGTGTGGGGCAGCGAGACGATGGTTCAGGGTAGTGTTTTTGGTTGGGTTTTCATATATATACGTGGTTTCATGTTTCATATCCAGTAGAAATCTAACGTAAAATAAAACAGGAACACTTTTATTAAGAGGAACTCAACAACACAGGTCTTCCTTAAAATTTTGTCTCCCCAAAAAAGGGATGTTCCAGAGCCAAGCTCTTCCTTATATGCTGCTGTATATTCCTGGGAGTACAGACCAGATTTAGGAGAGAAGGATGCTCTCACACAAAATCTTCTTAGTTCAGATTCTCAGGGTAGCTGAGAAATACCTCTGTGCAAACACCCCTGGCTGCTGATAACTAAGATATTATATATATTCATATATATATATATATATATATATATATATATATATACACAAAGACACTCTTTCCTTCACCTTGAGAATACCTTGTTCCCCCATGGGCAAGAGTCAGGAGATGTTAGGGTGTCTAATTCACTGGTTTTATTTCACATATGATTTTTGAGTTTTTCATCTATAAATGTACCATCTGCTAGTTTTGTTAAAAACAGCAAGGTGCATTGACCCTTCTGTTTGTGCAAACTGAGAATGTTATGTAGTAGAAAAATGAGAAACAATACACCTCCTTCTGTCTCCAGCCCTCTGATATGCTCAGAGATCTCAGTGACATGAAGTATGCATAATTAATCAACAACCACTCTCTGAGTACACTTTCAGCATGTTTGCCAATGTGAGCCTGCAACCTACTACTACACAATTTCTCATGGCAAGGTCAAGGATCAAATAACAAGTGGCTTAAATGGTACAGCAGTCAGATTAGAAGACTTGCTCCAAAAGGACATGTTACCTTTTCTCCCTGTATCTCTATCTGTGTTCATAGAACAGATTCTTATTTGATGAAGAAAAGGCTCATAAAGGTGGTCTGATTGTTGATACAATCATCTTTATGGCAAGAGTTGTATCTGAAAATGTTATCCTATTTTATTTTTAGACAATAAATTTGATATATATGTGTATATATATATATATGAGAACAAAACATAGTCTTAGAAAATGAGAGTTCTGTATCTAAATCATATCCATATTAGTAAGGTTATTTACTGAGATTTAAAGTATGTTTAGTGTAACATCATATCTTTAACAGTAGCAGGTAGATGAGACCTTCTAGTGACCTCCCAAGAGTTCCTTCACCAGACAACCCAGTTATGCCTTTCTCTGAGCTCCAAGATGACAGAAGGATGTGCCTCGTTCACCCCAGCCCATGGAGAGCCCACACTGGTGTAGGGAAGGATGTGAGCAGACAGGAGAAGAAGAGAGAAACTGCTATGTACTGACCATACCCACCTCTATCCTGGGACTGTGGCACCTAGGGAGGATAGAGGAGAATTAAGTGGAGGATTGACGCTGAGTCTGGGAGCAGGATAAAGGAGAGTTTTAATATTTGTTTCTCACTACCCAAATCAGTCTTCGTTATATCTTGGCACTGAATGGCTGAGCTTGTGGACAGCTGAAATAGCAATCTTAGTAAAGAAAAATAAAGAAGGCCCTCAACTCCCTATAGAGCTGGTGTCCAGGATCTGCTCAGCTTGGAAGAAGAAACCATTGGAAAGGCAGTCTTGTGATAATGGAGTATGTGTTGGAGACAGCCTTTGCAATCCTAAGCCAAACATTTTAACACTTTCTATAAGGTCCATATTTTCCTCACTTGGCTCAAATATACAGTCAGGCACTGGCCTGGAGCAATGAAATTCTTATATACAAATTGGGAATCAATGGGAACAGTGCCTAGTAAAGGTTACTTGAGCGAGGAAGTATAAGGAAACAGAAAATATACAGTAACAGTATTCCCTTTCTGCAGTTAAGGGATTTCCTGAGCCCAGAGGACAAGCATCTGTCCTCGACAACTTTTTTTAATAGTTGCATCGAACTGTACATTTGGCTCCTTGTCTTCCTTTGGGGACAGATGGGAAGGGAGGGAAGGGAAGGGAAGGGAAGGGAAGGGAAGGGAAGGGAAGGGAAAGAATTTTATTCTTTGATTTTATTGATTTTAATTTCCTGGCTGCTATTTTTTGCTGTGGTGTTTATGAGGCAGGTGACCAGGTTCAGAAAAAAAAATGTCCAAATGGGACGATGATGTTGATTTATAACACACCATAAGGATGTTTTTAATTTTTTAAAATATTTTTTCTTGTATTTTATTATATTAAAATTACAATTATATAGCTGCTAATACTTAAAGATTTTTCAAAATCTGTCTGTAATGACTCCAGTGTCTTCTTGGGTGATAATATGTAGCTGAAAGGGTATATTTAGTTAGGCCTTTTTTCTCCTTCTATGTTTCTTTCTGCTTACTCAGATTGAATTTCACCTGACTTTTTTTCCTCAGAAACCGTATTACCCTGTGATCCTACATTTCTACTCAGTCAGCTTTGACTGTCCTCAATAATTTTGTGTCATTGGCAGCAGGCTCTGTTACCTGAGTGTTCATCCACTTTTTCTGTCAGTCCTGAGCACACAGAACACAATACACCACTGAGTTGTTCATGTATTTACACCAAGTGTCTCCAAGTTCCTGAGTGGTTAGGGATCTATCTGGTAGACGTCTGAGTCATGTGAAAGGTCTTTCAATTTTGCCATTGACAGAGTCCTAAAAACATTAGAGGCTTCTCATCTTTTGTCTGGAATTAGTGACAGTCTTTGAAGCATTTTCTATGCCCTTGATCATGTGAATACTAATTTTATAGCAAACACTGCCTTCACTTACAGCTTTTGAGCAGGAAACTCCAGAAGGTATTCTTGTTGACATGAGAAGCAGTTCTCTCGTGTAGTTTGCCAAAAGTCTAAAGAAAAGAAGAGATCTAAGAAGTTTAATGCACATTTATGCATATGCTCCTTTATTTTTAGCCGTTTGGCTTTTTCTTTCAAAACATATGGTTTATCTTTTTAAGGCACTAAGTGACTGTGTCCCCACAACCCAGAAGGATAGAACCTGCATTCTTTTCTCTTTAGATGTCTAAAACAATGGAAAAGCCATGTACCTTAAGATCTTCACTGGGGACAGCTTTATTCTCTAGTACGGGCAGTATAATAGAAACAGGAGAAAAGGGCTTTAGTGGTGGCTGAACAACATCTAAGAAAATTATAGTCACTTTTTTCCAAGATACTGCAGCTTAGTACATTGCTAAAGTAAGAGTCTTTAATTTGTGGAAGCTGGCATATGTAAGAATCTACCCCAGGAATTGTGGCATTCATCCACACATAATTGGTCCTGTAAGTATTAGTGAAAGATTTATTTTTGAACATTTAAAATTAAAGGTCCTGTCTTCCCAGAAAATTATCAGAGTAAACTATATTTTTTCCCAGAACATAAACATTGTAGATATAGACCTTTCTGAAAGGAAATATTTTATAATAATTATTACCAAAATTGTAATTTTGTTCTTTCATGGAACAAGAGAGTGCTGGAAAGAAACCAGTTTATGTATTTAGATATTTTACACACTCAGCAAGACTGAATGTTTTATTTATTTTAAATGCTTATATTTTTATTAATTGTGAGCATTAAATTGTGAGAGGGTAAGTACCTTCACTGCCTTTTACAAATTAAGGAAATTTGGAGCTGCTCAGCAATTTGCAGATTTGGATTCCAGTTATGTGGGGTATTACTTAGCCAGCTACTGAGCTGAAAAGGCTTGTTTGGCTGAAAGACCAAGCTGAAAGAAAAGACTTGTTTAAAGGATACCAAAAAGGTAAAATGAGGAGAGGTTATGAGGAAGAGATTATGGATAGGTATAATTAGGTGAAATATCAGGAAAACACTTTCTAATCATGAGGATTATTAACATACAGAACAGTGTCTCAAGGAAACCAATTCAGAGGCAAGGGAATATATTAGTTGAAATACAAGCCTTAGTCTTTGCTTTCCCTGTGATTTGTGTTCCCTACCCTTTAAAAATGTGGGTTTTGCATAAAGTGTGTTTCTATTTAAAATATATTAGATACATAGATCAATAGATAGATATAGAGATACTTGTACACATGCCTTTAGTTTTGTATTCCCCCTGATGCCCCCAAACCCCCTTCTATTTCCACAGAAATAGAAGCTACATAATTTAATTTCTACTCGCTGTCCCTGGGACAAGCTCAGTGCTGCACGGTCTTCACCATGCAAACATAGTTTAGCTTACTCTTACACCCAGCCCAATCACTCTTTGTAGAAGCCATCAGGGTGTGCGGAAGTAACAACTTATGTAGTAGTGATGGTTAAAAGCACCAAGCTCTAATACTGCATTTTATACTGATTAATTAAAGGACCTGTGGGCTTGGAACTGCTGTCAGCCATGCTGTGGCTTTGCTAGAGCTGCTCTTGTCATATTTTTTTTCCTGTGACAGAATCCTCCAACAGCTTCTGGGCCTGGTTGGAAAGTTAGCAACTCCCAACAGGTGAGGGTCTGAGCTTTAAAGAATAGGAAAATTAGATAATATAGTTGTGGGCTCTTACATATCAGATGGCCTCAGAGTTGAGGAATGATCCTTAGACTTCCAATTTATAGTCAGTCTTTAATTTTGAAATGCATAGATTACAGAGCTTCTTAGTTTACAGAAATGCTTATTTGCTATCAATTGTCTCAAAGATATTTTGTTTTCTTTTCTACTAACTTAATACTTCAGGAAAAAAAAAATATTCTCTAATATTCAGTCCTCTGTTTCAGGGCTAAGTACATTTTCAGGATAAAATGTTTTCATAGTGCCCATCTGTTTTTTCAGAATTCACTTGATGAGTTTTTAAACTAAGTTTTTGTGTAAGACCAGACCATGAGATAACTAATAAACCTCAAATAAAGTGTATGACAAATGGAATTAATCTGACTATAACAGTTTCAAGGGAAAAGCAGCAATTTTCTGTTTATTTCTTCCTCCTAGTTTTGCCAATTACATGCTTTTATTTTCAGCACCATTTCTTTAAAATTTTTAACTAGTTTTTCTTCTTCATGTAATTCAGGGCTCAATGCCAGTTCCTAACAATTATTGTGAATGCATCCTGACAGCTGTCAGTGCATGCACAGAGTGTCAAAGACACTTGTTAATGTTGACTTGTCTTGGAGTGAGGGCTCATAGGAATAATTTTATCTCATTTTTTCCCACCTTCTGTGTCATTTTGATTGATAATCCTTCTTCTTTTATAGAGGTAAAGCCACTCTTCTGTGGTTTCCCTCCCCTTCTTCTGTGGGTTTTGTTCACTGTTTTCTCTTTGATAGCACCCATGTCCTGAAGACAAAGACCTAAAAGTAAAAATAATTTCATGTTTCGTGGGATTTGCAGTCTTTACTATTTTAAATTTAAGATACCTAATGTGAAGGTCAGCTGATAAAATGCAGCTATACACAGGGGCAAACCAATTTTCAAGACTCCAGTTATGTAATTCTTCCACATGATTAATTTTGTTTTAGAGAATATATGTAAAGCAGACCAGATTAATTGAGTGTAAAAACTGCTTATTTCTCTCTCAAGTGGGGATTTCAGCAGCTGGACTTATGTAACTGGTATTCATTATGTACACAGCTCATTCTACCTTCTTTTCTGAGGGACATCAATATCTGAGTGAAGCATTATTTTCTAGCTTTGACACTTACCCAGATGGGATAAGTTACCCTGTTGAGATCCTTGTTCCTCTCTGCTGAGAATTAGATGAAGTGATTAAAGTGAGAGGACATCCTGATTAATTTACCTGCGACCCTCAATCCTGTGTCCAGGATGCTGTGATCACTTTTTCCATGAGAAGAGAGAAGAGACAACACAGAGGAAGTCTTCATCCTTGATGTTTTGCACAACTATTGCTCTGAGCACACACATCCACATCAGCTGGCTGCACTGGACTGATGGCCTGCTGTGGCAATCCATGCAACCTCTTCCCTGGAGCTGTGGGTTCCTCTTGGATTGGTACCTGCTTCCAGCCCACTAGTTGTGCTGTGGGAACCCTCAAACCCTGTGTTACATATGTGGTATGTTGCAAGTGTTAGCAAGATTTATCTCGGGGGATAACTGGCACTGCTTTTAAACAACATGCTGGATTTCAAGGCTGTCTCTTGTCAACTTCATACAATGCTGAAAATCCCTCCTTTATAAATGTGACCTCATTAAATCTTTAGCAATAACACACAGTTTCCAATTCTTACTTATTTGTCCTTTTCTGTATTTGTCTTCTCTCTGGTGCAGGCTCCCTCCAATGCAATGACACATTCTCCAGGTGTGGATTCTGGGTGTGGACCCAGAGTTGCAGTAGTAGCTGCACCAGAGGGAATTTGATCCCCTTACAGCTACTTCATATTTCCTGCTCATAAATTCCAGAATAATTTTAAATATTTTCCTATTGTGGTCATTTCGTAAATGACAATGACTGAAATAATTTCTCATCCTTAAAGTGTGGCCTGAATTGTTTCATAATTCTTGATATTTTGTAATGTACACTATTTCTGCTTGACTTCTATCAAAGGGTACGGGGACACTTTAGATGAATTGTGCTGACATTTACTATTCTGTTGGCCTTTTTTATTTTTCACCTACAAACTTCAATAGCAAACATTTGATTTTATTTTACAAATTATTATAATAAATATTTACTGCTATATCATAGAGAAACATTTTCTTTGCAACCTCATTTTAAGAATTCTCAATAATGATTTTTTTATTGCAGATGCATTTAATTATGGAAGAAATTATGAAAATAAATTTCTTTTTTCCTCATGGAACTTCTCATTTCTTATTCTGACACAATCACTTTAAAAAATTAATCCTACATAAATTAAAAAATAATTAATTAATTCTAATAGAATGAACAACATAAGAATCTTTCTTCCTGTATTTGATGTACCACTTTTATCTAAGTTGGCATTTTATCTGAGTTTGCAAGTTGACATATAAAAGGCAAATTTGAATAACAAAAATATAAGGTATACTAATTTTCAGAACTTGGTTAAATAAGCTCACAGCTGTTGCAGGATTTAGGCTGCCTGTATCTCAGGTAACTTCTCTACAGTATCTTCCATAGTAAAAACAGATTAAACCCATGTGGCAATTAAAGAACAGCCATACCAATATAGACCTGCTCATCATGACAGCAAATGTCATCCTGAGATGGTCTCAGCTGGTCTCAGCTAATAACATCCAGGTTATGGGCTCAATCCCTGCATGGGACCTTTACTTAAAATATGGACTTGGTGATCCTTGTAGATCCCTTCCAAATCAGAATATTCTGTGAAACCACAAAGCAGACTCATCTTGCTAAAACTGAGACTGTCTAAAAATACTTTCCACATACCAAGGTACTGTCAGTAACTATTTTGTTAGCAAATAGATTGGCTCTTTCTCGACACTGATGCATTTTCCAACATAATTCTGCTGACTTTGTAGTGTTCAGTTCCAAATGCACACTAAGATATTATTGCTATTGCTATTGTTATTTTATTTTGCAGGTAAATATAACTCTGAATTTATAGATATAAATCTTACATGCTGGGGAAAACATGCTTTTATAATTGCAGTTAATAGAAGAAAGATGCACTTCAGTCTTCACAGACAGTGCTAGCCATAAAACATGGCAGGAAAGCTATAGTGTTATTGATCCACTTACTGCTTGTGATACAAGCTTGTGGGTGAATTTTGAATTCAAAATCTGACCCTATTCTCCATTCCTTGAATGACTTCTGTCTGTTCTTTTTCTCTCTAAGTATCCAGACATAGTATACACTGCATTCCAGAACTTTTACACTCTTCACATTCCCCTTGAATGGATATTATATTTCTGTAACTATCCTGAGACAAATTTGTCTTTTTCAAAATTATTTTATTCAATTCCCAGTTTGATCTAGATATGTGGTATGAATCATCCAAAAAATGGAATGACTAATTTTAGTGTTCATGGCATAATTCTCCAAGAATGCAAACAAAACAACACAGAAAACAAGTCTCATAAACAGAACATTAAAATATATTACTTCTTGCTGGAAGCCCAAATGAATTACTCAATTGGATTCTTAGGGTTTTCACAGTATAAATTGCATGGGTTTAGTCTAAACTTTTTTAAAGTAAGAAATCACTTTGACGCCAAATGTGACTACAAAAGATCTATTCTTTATGGAGAAATAATTATTCACAATTACTATCTCCCTTCTCAAAAGAGGAAAAAAATAAAGAAAAAAAAATACCGCAAAAAAAGCCTTGTGAGAAGTCCAAGGCAGAATGCCAAAGACAGCATTCAAAATTAGAGTTAGTTAAAATGAGAGGGACTGAAGTTGCATAAGTAGACACTTAGCAGCATGACAGGTCACCCTACAGGCACATGTGTCACTATTTTATTTCCCTCCTAAATATAGAAAAGAAATAAGGAGAGTAATTATGGTTTTGTGGCTTGAGTATTGACCTGGGTTTGGTTCCTGTTCTGCTTCCAGTCTTACTTTGAAGAAATCACTGAGGGTCAAACCACATTTGATGTTAATGCAGCACAGTCAATAAAGTCATGCTGCTTTAATCCTTCTGAAAATCCTGCTGGTAATTTTTCTGTGCCTCAGCTCCTTACTTGTGGCATTATAGCCAATACCATTTCCTTTCTCCATCCGTTTGTGAATCTTGTTTATTTACACAAAAAAAAAAAAAAAAAAAAAAAAAAGGGTCCTATGCAGGAATATACTACACTTTCATTAGCAGCTGAACAGTCTAAACCCTGAAAAGCATTGAAGCTTTATAGTTATTTTCTTTCTTTCATGTATCCCATGGTGCAGGCTGAGCATCCAGCTGATCACTGCAGCCATGATTTGCAGTCTTCAGGAGGTTTGAGGTACCTTGCACTCTTCTTGACCTCTACAGAGCCAGATCCAGGTTTATAGACAACCACTGTGCAGTTCTGAACATCTGTTTCTCAAGTTCCGTTGTGATTCAGCATTCAGTTTCTTGAATTATGAGCGCATACACCAAGGAAACAGCCTCCTCACAGGTAGTTTGGTTGGTGACTTTGTTTGTTTTATGGGGAAGTTGTTTGCTAGATTTTTTGTTTTTAATTTGGTTTTGGGTTGGCTTGAGTTTTGGGGGATTTTTTCCTTGCTTATTTGTTTGGGTTTTTATAGGTTTGCTTTTGTTTTTGTTTCTGTTTTTGTTTTTTTTGTTTGTTTTTGTTTGTTTTTGTTTTTGTTTTTGTGTTGGTTTTTTTTTGTTTGTTTGGTTTTTTTTCGTCCAGTGTCTAGGAAATAGATATGCAAAGGCAATGGAAATGAGATGGAGTTTTGTTCAGTTTCATTAATGTATCTCACTTCCAAGAGAAGGAATATCACTCTCACTAGGCAGAATGGATGGCAAAAGAAGGTACAGAAACATATTCAGAGCACTTACATAGAACCTGCATATTCTTCCCCAGCTAAAATTCTTTGAATCCTTTGCAGTTTTAGTAAAATGCAAAGGAACTGATAGACTGCTTTCTTTAGATCTAATTGGATTGGCTACCAGAAGATTATCTCTTATGAGAAGCAAAAATTTCACAGTAGCTGTTCTGTTTTTTAAATTTTATTTATTTTGTTTGTTTATTTGTTTTAATGCAATGACAGAAATTCCTTGTCTACAGAATGAAAAATTAATTTTCTAACAAGTGACAAGTAAATACATGGAGAAAATCAGATCTGCATTAATTAGAAAGACTATAGACTGTACTGCACCACAGTAGTCAGCTGTGCCAGTAATTTTGACATTCCTTTGCAAATTAGCCAGGCTTTGTGAGTACAGGTCTACTTTACTGCACAGGGGGGCTTTCAGCTCTTGGAATCTGGCAGGGGTTCAAGATCAAAGTGTTGCTTTGAACCCAATTGTTAGCCATGCAAAATAAACACAATTTACCTTGCAATAAAAAGCATCAGTGAGGGAAAAAAAAAAAAAGAAAAAAAAAAAAAGAAAAGAAAATAACATTTTTGAAAAACCTTCAAATGCAAATTCAATACTTACACTATTGCTACTAAATTAGAATAAGGAGAAAATTATTAAAATATTGTAAAAAATTATCTATAGGTACAAGTCTTCTACAAGGAAAGAGAAGTGAGTTTGTTCTTTTTTCTTGATCACAATTGCAGACAATGCTTTAAAGCACAGAGAGCATCCTGATGTTGCCATAAAAAGTTCCATGGCTAATTTTTTGCCAGTACAACTGTTCACTTCCTGTGGTGGATTTATGCTAAATCCTGTTATTAGTCTTGCTCTGCAATTGCCATTGTCTGTGAGTGGAAGCAAGGCTCAAAGGCTACAGTCAGCCTTTTATTGCAAAACATGTAAATGGAGATTTGACCCAATGTTCGACTACTTCCCCTTCTGGTTTTATGCAAGCTGCTGAGCCTTTCCCTATAAATCAAAATGTTGAAATGAACTGTTACTCTTGTTCTTCTCTTGCAACCCTGTTGAGTTTGGGGTTCTGGTTTGGGTGTGGGTTTTTTGTTTTTTGGATTTTTTTTTTTTGGTTGGTTTTGTTTTTTCAAAAAGTGATCTTCTTTCTTTCATTTTTATCTTTTGTTTTGTTTTATTTTATCTTGTGAAAATAAAATTAGAATTGTCTAATTGCAATCTATCACCAAGGTTTCCTACATCATGGGAAACAAAACAAATGCTTTAAATCTTGAAAAGCATGCAATTCTTGAATCCTTTTGAATTTAAAAAATAAGCAAAGGCCCTCCCTTATAAGTACACATTGTTTAAAGCATCATTTAAAAAACAGTTTACTGTACAAATGAAAAACTCCCTATCATAATTCTGGCTATGTATTTCTCTGTAGTATTTTATACTTTATGTGTTCAGCAAAATTTGGCATACTTTTTTTATTCGGCAATAAAAGCTTGCTAATGTAAATATATAGAGATGCAGGGATGAAAACTAGCTGTAAGACTGAAACATATCTGAGGCATTCAGTCATTAGAGATGGAGGACCTAGTCCTGCGGTCATCACTCAGAATAAAATTTTCATTAAACTGATAGAGCCAAGCACTCAGTAAAGGCAAAAGTAGATTTACTTGAGTAATTATGTCCAAAGTACCTGTTTTTGTTGGCACTTCAATCACATACCTGTTGTTCTTTCTCATTTAAATGAAAATTAAATTATTTAAATTAAATAATCCCGTAGAACTAAAACTTATATTGAGGCATTATTTGCAATCTTTTTTCTCCTCATAGTGATATAAATTAATGTGGTTGAAATCCTTTTTTCTCTAGTTATATTTATGGAGATTTTCCAGTGACTGCAAGAAAAGCAAACCCAAACTTGCAAACAACAGAAATGGAGGTGGATTCAGGGAATTGTCAAACTAATTCACATTTCCAAAGAAGTAAAGAAAATCTTTCAATGATATCTAAAATACTTTTTACTGATTTGATAACCAATTGTTAACAAATAATAGGGTAATATATGTGGGGCTTTAAAAAAAAAAAAAAAAAAAAAAAAGCTAGTCAGAGCTCTCTAGAGGAAAAACATTAATAGCTAGCAGCTATTATGCCACCATGGATAAAGTGGCAGGCTCTGAGCACTTCCCTCCAATTCATTTCCACACCAAAATAGCTTCTTTCTTTCAGATCCAAAGTCTGAAGTGCCTCATCCTTATTTCTACAGAATGCAGCACCTTTATGAAGGCTGTGGGATGGATTTACCTGTTTTTGTTCATGTAGTTGACCACTACATGTGCCTGTGACAGGGGACTAGTTCACATTCACCCTCCAAACTCAAAACACCCCAGGAGCTGAGAGTTCAAATTGCTAAGGTAGTGTTCATGAGGAGTTTATTAATAGTTGGCTACTACTTGGATTAACAGTTAATTTGTCATGTTAATCCACTCATGCATCCTGTTGAGCCAAATCCTGTCTTCCCTGACCCAAGCCTAAGGAGCTGGGTTTTGCTCAGGAGCATGCCTCAGGCAGCAGGAGGGTTTGATCGCTTTTTTTCTTTTTTTTTTTTTTTTCTTTGCCACAAAGAAGTATTGAAAACGCTGTGTCTATTGCCACCACTATAAAATCCCCACTATTTGTTCTCCCAGCAGAAAGAGGAGCAGGACTTTGCCGTTTCTTTTTTTGGTGATTTTAAGTTGTTTAAGTTCCTATTATTTACTTTTTTTTCCCCTTTCTTTGACTTCTGTTTTCTTTCTAAAGCATCTTTTACAGATTTTTTTGCAGTTATTTGTCAAGAAGCAAGTTATATTTAAAATAAATTATATTGTGTAAACTGCTGATCTAATTTGAGGAGAATGTATTTCAGGAGAATGTTTTACATATGACCTTTCTGAGAAAGTCACAATTTCTTCATGTAATCTGAAACGCCCATCATAATTTCTATAGACTTTGTTGACATCTCCTGCTGAGCGTAGAGCTGATCAGCTCCTGACTTCCTGGGAAAGAGCCCCGCTAACAAGGCTGCCCCTATTCCTTCACATTAGCCAATGTTTCTGCCTTGTGGGCTGAAACCTCCTCGCACTGAAGGCAGCAGCAACTGGCTCTGCTGCTGTCAGTGCGCTGAGGATCAGTGTGCCTTTGTCTGTGGGAAGCTCACAAAGAGCCTGTACCTCCTCAATCCAAAAGCAATCTGAGCTTTTGGTAAATCTGGCAAATCGGACAAATTTGCTCTGCTACCGTGTCCACAAAACTCCCTATTTTTGTACACAAAATATTAGTTTGCATATTTTATGCAAAAGGAGGATGTCAATACTTTGTGGAAAGTGACATTTAGCTCCTAATTAACAATCTATGTCCAGTAATTGTAATAATTTTATTAAATGCACAGTGAGCTGAATTTTAGTGTGTGCAGAGAGTGAGGAAAAGGAACCATTCCCAAGTCAATTAATTCTACATGGTTTATTCCTTCCCCGATTTAGAGTTTTGTTTTGCAAGTTTATTGTAACTATTTACAATGCTGTTAAAAATAAAATGAGTTGTGTTTTAGCATGAAATTATTCTTAAAATTCATAATGTTTTCACCAGTAACAAGACCACATATAATAAAAGCTATTAACAATGAACATTTGCCTATAGTTAGTGCACAGTAGGTATCTCCAAATATTTTTAAAGAAGTGCTATTTAGCACCAAGAGGTAATTGTTGACAAATGTTAGTTTTCATGGAAAACTTAGAAGATGGAATTTACAACAGACGTATAGAAAATGTACATTTAAAATTAACATTGATTATGATTTCTATAAAAGGAAACATTCTTTTTTAGTTTTTTTTTTTCCCTCTACTTATTTTAAAATTTTGTTAAGCAAAAAACAACTATATATTGCAGCTCATTTTGCATAGGGCTGTTTTGGGACAACCCTGCTCTTAAAAAAAAAAAAAAACCCAGAAAAAATCCTCTGTAAAACCCACAAAACTAACAAAATACGTAACATGCCTAATTTTATTCTGGAAATTGGGAATGGTAAATAATTATATAGATTTTCCTGTTGCATCTTGTCAGGCAGAAGAGAAAGGAATCTACCAATAATTGCTATGCAGGAAAAGAGGATGAAAAGAATTCTTATTCAGTGGAGGGCAATGATCATAAAATCTCATTAAAATCTCATGATTTTCACTTCTAAAGATCAAGATATTTGCCATGATGCTGATGTATCCTGATGAGAAACAGAAAGCTAAAATAAATGGGCTGCCCCACACTGTGCAGCTCTATATTTTGCAAGACACTATTTGCTTCTGCCAGAGGAGAATGCTACCAAGTCTAAGCTACCTATATGGAAGTTAGGGTGGCCCTATTAAGAAAACAAGAGTCAATCAGAGCAGAGAGATGCTCTAGGCACTGTCGAGACAAGATTTCATGCACTTTGCAAACCAGAGACCAGTCTGTGCAGAACATGCTTGAAAAAGAAGAAAAAATGCTCAAGTTAGTACTGAAGGTGGGACAGATTTGCTGATGAAGTGAATCATCCTTACAGTGTTTTTACAAACAAACAAACAAAAAAAAAAAAAAAAAAAAAAAAAAAAAAAAAAAAAAAAAAAAAAAAACAAAAAAAAAGAAGCAAAACCAACTGCTAGAGATAGTAAAACAAAATGTTCCCTAAATAATAATTTACTTTTCCTTTCTGAAAGAGTAGGGAGCATAAGAAAATGTTTTGCAACAATATTGAAATTAAATCAGGCTCCAACTGACATTAAATTTGCGACATCAAAATGGTTAGAGTGATTTCATGTACTTGATGAAATTAGTACTGCAGTGAGAGATCACAGTAGAATTTTACTACAGAAAGACCAACAACGGCAGCTGAAATACTTATATTCTTATGGAGATCTTTTCAAAGCAAAAGAAAATTTAAAATAAATAGAAAACATAAACAGAAATTGCTAGCATTTGGAAGGACCATATTTTCCACAAATTTAGTCTATGAGACTATTTCCATCTACAGAACCATTTGCACTGTATTTTCCGGGTATCTCCTGTATCACTTTGCTAGGCTGTGTCCCTCCACTCTTACAATCGAGTCCTTGGTATAGCTTCACAACTTCTATGATGCTGCATGTGTAAAAAATCAAAGCCCTGCATGTCTTCATTGTTCCCTTTGAGCTTTCACGTTCCTGTTGCCACTATTGTGTTATACACTAGGCTGACAGGTCTTAGGCTGAAATTTAAATTACTGAAGTGCAGACATCCTTATCTTGACACCTAAAAGTCTTGGTCTCCCTTTTGGGTCAATGGAAAAAGAATAAGTACTTCTAAGATATAATTCATCTTATCCCAAAGCAGGTATCTAAAATAAGTCAGATAAACTACATCTTAAAACTGTTGGTTTCCACCTGCTTACTATAAGGGGAGCCTGGGGAAGATAAATTCAGATGCACACAAGTCAATATTTGCTTCAGAGAATGCCACTTTTGAAAAAATGAGTTAAATATACAGATACCATGTTTTCAAAAACATAAGGGCTTCAATAGCTGCCATTGTTTTCCATATTTCATTGGGAAGTATTAAAAACTCCTTTGCACCATAAGATATGTTTACAGTCTACAGTACAAGCACACATGAGTAGGTTCTGTTTGCTTTCCAAGCTGTAAAAAGCCACATGACAAAGGCAGCATGTTGCCAAACCCCAGCTAATACACTCTGGAAAGGTTTCTTAATTTAATTCCCAAGTGGTATGAATGCTGGTAAAGAGTTAAAGAAATACACTGTACACACTTGAAAATCAGGATGGCATTTGGTAGTATCTTTCCATTTCTATTTTGCAACAATGTTCTTGTTCTTAGTAGCTCAATTAGGGTACTTACATTGTTTCATAATTGATTTAATGAGCAGGATAATTTAAATGCAATATGTTGAGACAAATAATTAACTACTGTGGATTTTTTTGGAACAATGATTAATGATGCTGTCCTAGATCCAAACGCATGTTCACAATGATGCATTCATAGGGATGTGACAGGTGATAATAAATGTGTTAACATTCAACTATTGTACTCCAGTATGATCCAAGCAGGATTTCCTCTTATTACATCGTTTACAGTAAACTTTACTACAAAGCTGAAATAGGAAAGACTGCTTCAGTGATTTGTAGACTGCTGTAATTTTTTCTGTCTTGAAACCCATAATTTTATACATTCCATCTTCCACCAAAATGAGCTTTGAGCTAATGTAGTTTAAGGGAACTAAAGGGAGATTTGCCCTGAAGGTCTTTAGCCTCACAAATGACAAAACGTGCATTTTTTTTAGGCTAACTTTAGGTGCATTTAGTGTGCCTTGTAACACAACATGCATAATAACCAATACTGTACTCAGTGGAGCCTTTTCCTGTCTTCTGCATAATGCCTAAAGTGTTTTCAAGCTTTGCATGGGAGATTTGGAATTACAAGGGAAACATGGTGTTATCTTGGTTGAATCAGGGGCTCTCACTTGTCTTAAGGATAAACTCAAATTCATTTGAGAATGACACGGTGATCCAACACTAATAAAAATCTCCAAGTAGCTGTCATGAGTTTTCTTTTTTCAGAGCTGCATCAGCAGATCCAGGACAAAGTTTCTAGGCCAAGTGCTGATTTGCATGGAAGGAGATGGGACATGAGGGTGGTTGTGTTGGCTAGAGAGGACAAAAAGTATGAAGAATGAAATACAAATACATATGCATCTGTTTAATGTCCAGTTGCCAGAAACATTTGGATGAGTCTGTTGTTTATTAAGTAATTGCACTGATTAACAAAATGTGAGGTTTGTGAAGCTGCAAACTGTTGATAGTTTTCCTTAGAATAGAAAAGAGGACATCTCAAAAATGTTTTGGTTAATTAGTGCATGATGATTTTTCTGGCTCTGTGGAGGCTTGACTGTCACAATGAAATTAATTTACCCTTCCCTTTTATTAATTTATCTACACACTATTTAATTATATATAATCACAAAAATTTGGTGCATATCACCCAGCAGGCTCAAGGCCCAGCTTTTGAAAGAATGCTTAATACCCATATGAATGCAGTTGAATTGTATAATAATGTCTATATACTTTAAAGACGTGCACTGTAGCCAAAACATGTCTGCTTGCATTCCTCATTTCACTTAAGTGGCTTTTCTCATGAAAAGGTTTTGTTTGTATTCCTGCAGTGGGTAAAAAAAGGAGCTGCATGCCAAAAAAAGGCCCCTAAAACACAGCGGAAAAGGTCCTGAAAAGACTCTGACACCTGTTTTAGTTCAGTTATTAATGTTTAAAATATTTAACAAGCTTCTAGAATTTAACATCACCAGTTTACAGCTCAAGAGCTTGTGTTTCTGAGGGGTGAAGCTTCTTTGCACAAATAAGGAAATGCCAGAAATGTAACTGCACAGAGTAACCATTTAAAGAACAAATGTACAAAAGTGACATTTTATCTCTTCATTCAGCAGTTCTGTAGAGTCAAACTGAAGCAATAATGTCCACCACAATTTACTTGGTTTATTTACTCACTACTGTAAAATTCCTGGTGCAGTTCTTGTTGGATTTCCTAAGGAATGTAGAGTTCAAATATACTAGAGAAGAACAAATGTAGTCTTAAGGAACTTCAGTCAGTTTGCTCAAGATTTTTTAAATCAACTTTAGTCCATTGATTTTTTTCTGCAACTCTAAAACCTGTTGATTTCAGCTTAACTGTGTTAAATTTTTGCATTCCTCTGCAATCTCACAAACACATCACAATCACTGTAAATGTTTTCACATTGAAATTAAAGATGTAAATGAAGTGCTTCGGTTTCTGTCTGGTTTTAGTTACAATGTCTGTTTGTTGACAACTCACATGAAGGCCTGCTGTGTCTCTGGCTCTGTCTACTTCATTTCCCCTCTAATTAGGCTTTGCCCTCAATTAAGTTAATGATGCAACTTTTCCTATAGATCATTTGCCCCTTCAATCAATTAGCGGAATATGAAGGGTGCATCCCTCTTTGGCTTTGGATTTGCTTGCCTCAGGGCAGAGTGTTCAGTTCAGAGAAGCACTTAGGAAAAGCAAGCTGTTTGCTCTGAAATATATAACCTGACTAAATTAGGGCTCACAGAAGTATGATCTTGATTAAAACAGAGGAACCAACCAACAAAAAAAATCCCCAAACCCCAAAACTAGACAAACCTCAATTATTTATCGCAGTATTTAAATAGTTATAGCAGTCTGGACCAGCAGAGAAATGATAGAAATTCATCAGATATTAAATGGCAAACATTTTTGAGTGCAGGTTTTCATGGCTAAAAGAAGAGCAAGACTAAGCAGTTTCTCCCCACATGCTCTTTCTTCTAAATTCCTGCCTTCTTTAGGTTCCATCACTGAGTCTTTTGATGAGACTCAGGGAGGACCCTTTCTTGAGTATTTTTGGCGTCCTCAATGAAATAATGCAGCTGGCAAAACTTATCAGCAGAAAGTAGTCTTCAGTGTCATGTGCTATCATCTGCTGCTCCCCTGTGAACTTAGTTCATAACCACATTCCACTGGATTTCCCGTGGTCAAAATTAGTCCATCCCTGGTGTGGTGTAGTCCCATCTTGCTATCCTAACAGATTCATGGGCTCATTGCTCATACTTGCTCTTTCAGCTTTACCATCCAGGGCACTTCCAAATGCAGCCCGTCTCATGTTTTTCCTTATAGATTCCTTTTTTTTTAAGTCCCACCAAAGAATATTTGTCTCTACATTGGTTACCTCCACATCATTATGCTTAATTTCCTTGTTTTCTTACCTCATTTCTCCTTTTTCCCTGTTTGCTTTTGTTATTGTTTTGGTTTGGTATATTTTTTTCTTGTTTCTTTTGTTTTTTTTTTCCCTAAAACACTACTATGAAGTAGTTGTATATATTATTCAATCATACTTACCATTTCTGCAATATTACCATTCTGTTATGGTATTTCTAAATTTCCTTTTTCTTCCTGAGGAAGCAAAATAAGCCCTGCATCCCCTCCTTTGATGTCTATATGCCATATATCAGCTCTCATTTCTTCTTATTTCCAGTCTATTTGCTTCACAGACTTAGCTTTGGTGATAAAAGAAGGTGTGATTTTTACCTTCAGGTAACTAACAAGCAGGAGCTGTCCTGAGGTGAAAACAAAGTAAAGATCAAAGCCTGTTAGTTTTACCACAAGGTAAACTTGCTGAGGTCAGCCATACACTTTGGCCAGGAGCTGACCTCAGCAAGTTTACCTGATGGTAAAATGACAGAGACTGCTCTTCGCTGTGTTTTCGTACAGGAATATACTCAGCCTTTTAATTATTAAAATTAGGGTAAAAAATATTCCCTCTTTTAATAAAGCAAAAGAAAGCCTTCTTCTTTTTTTCACTTTTTCTTAGTCATATCTCTTAAACTGCATATAACATAGTTCTCTTTACTCATAAAGCATTTTTATTTATAAATAACCCTCTTTCTAAAACCAGATAATTCCTGACTAGCCTTGGCTTCTGTTTGGTTTTTTTTTTTTCTCAGTTGCTGACCTCCAGTTTGTTTGGATTGATTGTCTGGTTTACAAGACAATCTTTGGGTGAAGTGATCTGCCTTGGTCTGTGCTTGGTCACAGATATGCACACAATCCCCCTTATATACAAATGATCCTTAGGACAACGGAGAAAAGTGGTCCTTTCTTAATGGCCTCCCTTTTAGCACTAGCAAAAAAAAGGATGTTAACATTGTCTAATGCCTGTTATAAATTATTTTTGTTTAAAAAATAACCCTATAACTCGTAGTTACAGTGGGAACATGCACTGAAGTATCTTGAAATGTGACGACTGTAGAGGCCATAAAGGCAGCTCTAGAAGGCAAAGCCAGCAGCAAAGAGGGAAGATTCTTACCTTGCAGATGCTGGGATGCATTCCAACCAGAACTTTATAACCCTGAGGAAAAGCTTCCTGAGTCTTAATTTAGCCATATTGAATTCAACCTAGGTATCAGAATATGCTAGCACCAAGCCTAGCAGTGCAGCACACCAGAGCTGCACCTCCCAACAGCCCTTGGCAAGATGGTTCATCAGCTAGAAAACATCAGAATTTCCACTGGACAGAAATATTTCATACTGACAGATGGCAGAGTCATGTTTTATGTTTGATTGTACAGCCTGAAGAAGAAAATAAAAAACAAAAAAAAAGAAAAAGACAGTATTTCAGATCAGAAAATCAAAAGAAGCAGTTTTACAGTATCCTTATTATCCATCTTCCCTCAAACCTTTATACATGTCCTGGGCATAAACGTGCCCATCTTCAAAACTGAGCATTGTGTAAGTGGCTCACTTTGCCTTTCAGTACTCAAATGACATTCTAATGCTGCAGAATTACCCTATGGAAATAGGCAAATCTAAATTGTACCCATTTTACTAAGTGAGGGTGAGGAATAAAAATAGATCACTGAAGATAGCTTATCTGAGACCACAGAGTAGGTTGTTTTCAGCACTGGCATGAACCCAGAACTAATTGTTGCCCCTCTGTATCCAATCTAATTCAATCCCCTGTGCAACATAGCACAGGATCCTTTAATACTTTCAGTTGAAAGGGACCTTAAAGATCATCTAGTTCCAAGTCTACCACCAGGACACCATGGCAGGGACACCATGTGAGTGCTTCAACTGACTTCAGTTTAGAAATGCAATAGAACTGGGGTTTGGGTCTTTTGTTTTGTTTTGGTTTTTTTGGTTTTTGGTGGGTGTATTTTGGGGTTTTTTTTTTTTTGGTCGTTGCTGTTGTCTGTTTATTGTTTTGTTTTGGGTTGGTTTCTCTTGGTGAAATATATTGCAAGCATTCTTGAGGGTTCATATTTGCCCTTTCAAGTTGTACATAGCATGATGTCTGACTCCTCTAAACTGTTTGGCTGTATTCATTTGTCACCTTTGCAGCACACATTTCAGTATACTCCTAAGCATACAATGCATATGCAAAGTTCACTTTGATAAAGCACATCACTGTTCCAGTGGTGAGAGTGTTATCGCTCTGTTGGTGTAAATCCAATTTGCATGCCAAGAGACAAGCAAAAGAAGACAATGTTTTACCATATTTTGAATAAGCAGATAGCCAAAGGCTCTTTTCTTCAGATAAGTAGGCAAAATGTAATTTATTTATTTAATATACATAGTTAAATAAGGTCATTTTTATAAAGCAAGTATGTATTTAAATTATTCTAAATATACAGTATTTGTTCATTATATAGCCTTACAAAGAATGGCAAGGGCATGTTCTTAACACTTATACCCTGCCCACAAATTTCTTAAGGGAACTTGAATAAAATGCAGGGCAGCATATAAAGCTGGTTGCCTTGAATCAGCAATTCAAGAGGAACTAGTATCATGCAGCATGTATTTGAACATGTATTTGACATACCATTTCTGTGGAAACACAGCATTTTGATGAACAGATGTTTACCACCTCAGCCATCAGCTGTCTTAACAAGTTGGGAAAGCAATAAAAATAATGCAATCACAGAACTGTTAAACATTTAAAGCAACAGGGTCAGAATGGCAAAGGATAGCAGTCATGTCAACCAAAATAAGGAATCAAGTCTTAGTTGGATTTTTTAGGCTCTTTATGTCTGCAAAGGGAAGTGGTAGACATCTCCAAAGGGCAGATCATGCCTATGTATGACCAATGACTAAGAGTAGTGGAAAGAATTGCCCAGTGAAGGTAGCTTTTTTGACTTAATTGATTATTGAGGACCCCTGAGTGACCAGACAAAGATCCTTCTTTCCTCATGCCTTTGAGCAGGAGACATTCAGCTCTGATCCTGCAAGTGCTGAACACATACACAAATTTAAGCACTTGGCTAGTCCTAGCAGCGTGGAGGATCCTCTTGGAGCATTTACAGTCCAACATGTATGGCTGATTGCATATTTAGAGACTAAAATAAGCCTTTATCCACATGTTCTGAAGTCTGACTTGCCATACCTATCTAGAAACTCAAACACGTCTGTGATTTTCTAGTTTTATGATGTGGAGTCTAACTAGAAAAAAATTGTAATCAGTTGCATAGGCACAATGTTTTTAATTTCTAGTAGCATAGAAACCTTTGGTCTGAGTAAGAATTTGTTTGAAATAACTTTATAGCTGGATTTATTTTTTATCTAATCTACTCTAGAAAAGCAACAAATGTGAGTTCCCTCAAGCACACACTTGAAAGTAAATTTTGCTAATAATACAATATAGCTCTCTTCAGAAAGCAACTATGTGGACACAACGGGGAGGACCAAAAGTAAACCTCTGCATTAGTTATTAAGGCATGATTATTGCATCAAAAGAAAAAAAAAATCTGTAACATGGCAGATGTTCACCCAGGTACACAATGGTCAACTCAGCTTCCCACCTGCTTCCATCAGTGCTGGGATGTAGGGAATTATGTGTCAATGACAGAGCATATACTTCTTGGAGGTGTAAATTTTTTCAATTATTCTTGATGATATTTTTATGTCATTGTATTGCACTGGTTTTAACTTACATCAAGAGATCAAAAATTTACTGAGTTACAGCTATCAGATGTAAATAGCAAGAAAATTCTGCTACTAAAATTAAATGAAAAGTAATATTGAAGGTTTTTTTAAAAAACTCCAAAACCTATTTCAGCAATTTTTGTATTTCTTTAGATTTGAACATTTCCTTCCTATTACAGAAAGGAAACAGAAAGAAGAAGAGTGAAAGGGTATATATAAATAAAAGAAAGTGTATAAATAGTAAGGAAAACCTCTACCATATGACTCTGTAAAAGCTTTTGTAAATGAGAGAAAAAAAGTGCATTTCCTCCCTCAAAATAACCAAATTATCTGACATGAAAAATTAATAAATAAATAAACAACAGGAATCGGTTTTGATCAAACAAACTTTGAAAGTTTTATTGATTCAAATACATTCAAAACATTTGATGAGTAAGGAATGTGATAGCTGATCTCTTGTCCCAGGACAAAGCCCCAAAGGTTGAATAGCTTTCTTCCTCCTGAGCTGTTCTCTCATCTGTGTAAGGAGTACTTAGTTTCAACTACGCTGCTTTGTTTTATTCTCCCAATAATCATAAAATCCCCTCTGTTTTTCCTTTTGCTTTCCTATTCATGAGGAGAGATGTGCTTTCTCTCTTAGCTAGACCTAGACAAGTCAAACTTCTCTACCTGTTTTTCTTCTTTCCTAACATCTCAAAGAGTGCTCATGAAAAATAAAAGGAATAATCAATCACTTTCCTGTGCAACATGGAGTTGGAGGAAAGAATAAGGAGGAGTTTTTGAAAATTGAGCTGTAATATATTTGAGATTATTTCTTCATCTTATGTTGCTTTATCTATGGAGAATTGACTCTTTGTCTATCCTTTAGGTCAATGCAACAATATTTCCAGAGTCTGAGAAATGTTCTGTGCTGTCTGGACATGGGACCCTGAGCACTGCACACCAGCATCACTGGTGAAGAAGGCTATCCCTGTGCTTTGTGCTGCCACGTGCTACAGCACACATCAGGAAGCCTAAGACTTGTCAGTGACATCCTTCACCTTCCCCAGGTAGATTCCACTGAGGAAAATGTGCAGAGGTGACAGAGTGTACAGATCACAATAGTTAGGAAAGACTCCTTGTAGAAGAACAGATACTAATAATGGGTGTCTGTCTGGAAAACATAATTAATGCAAAAAGAAACAAATTTGAGACAGTGACTTTGAGGTTACAAAGTGGTAAGGTTTGTGATTTGGGGTTTTTCCCTTTTTATTTTTTGATATTTTCTTCTTCCCACCATATCCACATGTGTCTTTTCTGGATTTTTTTTTTTTTCAGTCAGCTATTTGGCACCTATCTGCCCATTTCAGTAACATAGAGTACTGTAATCCTTTCTGCAGCCTTGCTCTGTGGCACTGATGCCCAAGTTTTGAACTGTCTAAGGACTCCTGTGTCAGTAATTCTGGACTAATGCCTAGGATGCAGGCAGCAGGCAACACTTTTCATTATAGCCCCCAAAAACCAGAATGGCATTATTTTAAATGGAAAATAATAGCTAGATACACACTTTCCAACAGCTGAAAGTAGAAAGTAAAAAACTATTTTCTTCCATATGTTTGAACTTTAGGAAGAGATTGGTTGCAATGGGGTAAAAGTGAGTAAAAACTGGAACAGCCTCATCCCCAGAGCCTCAGTGGGGCACTTGTCCCCAAACACTGAAAATGGTGCTTTCTAAAAGTTTCCTGTTTCAACCAATTTAATCCTTAGCCACCACACTTCCTTTTAAAAAAAGATTGAAAAGTTTAGGTCTGCACAGGAATTATTCACTTTTTTTAGGCTGTCTGGCTGAGAAGAAAGGACAGTTCTCTTGAACTGTGGTCATTGAGTTTATGAATTATCTGTGGGCAGACTCAAAACAATAATTTTATATAGCTGTTTCAGAGAGCAAAGACCACTTACAAGAGAAAAATAGTATTAATTTAGAAGTTTTTATTGTCAAGCTTATTTAAAGTGCTTTATTTAGTATTGGCCAGGTACATTCATTCTGAAACATTCATAAAGATTTTTCTAATGAACCAGAAAAAAAAAATGGAGGGGGTTTCTTTTTATTTTTGTTGAGTTCCTATGATTCCAGTTCCACTTACACAATTTTTGTTGCATATTGGAAAGTCATAATGATGCTTCAATGTAAAAACAACAGTAAAAGAATTTTTGAACAGTTTTGTTTCACCTCCAGACCTCTCTGCTCTCCCAAAGTGTCACCAGGAAAGATTAAACACACAGATTTTAAGAAAATGCATGCAAATTTGATAGTGGTATTGGAAGAAGAAGTCAGCCACAAACTATATGGAGAAAACTGAAATTTTTTAAGCACTTGTTGAAGGAAATTATTTTACTTATGTTTGTATGGAACTGTGAAAGAGAAAACAATGCTAATATAAATATCATCTTAAATATTGTTTATTACATTTTCAGGACAGTTGCCTCTCTGTGAGGCATAGCATACATTTAGTTCAGGAAGAGTCATGATGGTAACCTTTGATCTTTACTTCCTACAGTTAATACCATAATAATTCCTTTTATCTCATCATGTACATACACATTCCTATGACTTAAAGCCAGTGGTTGTGCAAGAAGTTATTTGTAGTTGAAATGAAGTACTTGGATGATATATCAAGAGGTTTTATACAATACTAACTTGTGATAAATCATTTTAATGCTATTTTACACTCTCCAGTACTGCACCAACTCCAGTTCACACAAGCATATAAAAGACACTGTATGAACTATTATCTGCTTATTTGTTTAAGTAAATTGCAACCTTTTGGGTAAAGAAGGCCATTCTTGTGTGTCTGTGTGGCACTAAGCACAATCTGAGTATTGTAGTAGTAAGTAAATGGAAATAAACAAAAGTGAAATGAAAGAAAGACTGAGCAGTTTTAATTGTAAACCCCCCCTCCACTTTTCCCTAAACTGGAAAATTACAAGTGGGATCAACCTCATCTAACTTTAATCTTACCTTAAAATAATTTTATCTAACATAGGTCAGCAGAATCATTGTCTGAGAATGTTTCCTTGTTGACAATAAAAGCAGCCTAAAATGGAGAAGTTGGATGTAGACATCAATATTATAGATAAGGAAATGTTTCCTAACCTAAATTATTCTCTACAGACCACATAGGAGTTTTAATGTTATGATGCTGAAATAACAATAGTTTCTTCAGGGTATTTGTGGTCCATAAAGCTTGATTACCAGAAATGCCAAATGTTCACAATTCCTGCATATTTCAGAATTTAACTGTGTATAGTCAGTGTAAAAATCAGTCTCATTTGGGCCCTTTTTAAATGAGATGTACACATCTGCTCAAGGGCAGCCTGAAGCCCAAGACTGTAACCAGGACTGATTTGGCTACAATGACAGCCATTTGCTGCAACGCTGATCAGGAAGAGGAAGGAGACATGGAAACGGGCTGTGTAACCACCTGGCCAGCTTGCCATCATGAGACAATTCTTCAACATTATAGCAGCACAATGCAGTTACAATGGGGTCTGTTGTCTTCTTCTACTCTTCCCACTTTCCTCCCAGCTGGTGAATTTTTCCCCTGCACAGGTCAGTATCAGTAATCCTGTTTAAAACAAGTAGTTTTAAACATATACTTTCCACCATTATTAATCACAATAGGTTCAAAACTACAGAGGAGAGTAAAATTAAACACCTCTATAGACAGAGTTGCCTCTAGAATGCATTCACCTGTATGAAAAAGGGTAAGCACATAGAAATAGTCCTCAGAACATGAGAAACATAACCACAGTTCAGGCATATAGCTGTGCCCCTGTTGCATTTTGATAACTTATTACAGTCAATAAAGCCATTTTGCCTTTCTGTGAATACAAGCCTGATGTTTATCTGTGAATTATCCCTCCAGAATATCCTTCCAGCATAAGAATGTGATCAAAATCAATGTAGGCCTGATTAATAACACAGAAAGTTGTCCAGCAGCCAAAATAGCCTCAGTGAGTCCATATACTGCATGTATACAGAGAGAGACATATGTAGATACACATACTCGCCTATTACTCTTATCATATTTGTTCCTGTTAAAAATTTATGAGTCAGTACAGGAACAAATAGACAAGCGGAAGAGATAAATCAAATAAAAACATGAAATGTGTTTCTTGCACAGCTAACCATGCACAGCTAGAAATTACACATATTTCTCAGAAAGGGCCATACACAATTCATGTGACACACAGCATTGACATCTCTGCAAGTTTTGATCAAAAAATAGGAGTAGATGACAACTACTATGAAGCACATTTGTTCTTGATTATATTTGTAGTGCCATTTTGATCCAATCCTGAAAAGAAACTAAATGTAAAGCATTCTTTTAACTAAACATGGACCAAAGGTTGAATCTTGCAAACTTTCACAGCAGAATAGTGCTACTGATAGGCATCTGATCCTGGTTAACTCAAAGTGCAAGGCAAACTCCATGTCCACAGGAGTTTCCTTAGCAGTAGGTTTAGGCATCTTAAATTTAAATTAAAAGTGAAAAGGTACTTTGGAAAAGTTCTTCCCCTGATGTATTTCTCTCTCATGTCAAAGTAATGTTAAATCCAGGACTAATTTGTTGTGATATTATGCTGTAATATTTCCCTTGGCTTGTGTCCCTTTTTATTTAATTAAATGTCATCAAAGATTTCATTGTCAGACTAAAACATTTGTATTCTATTTTCTTATATCTTAATGGAGTCAGTGAAGAAATAAAAAGTGGAAGTGCCATAACGAGCGTTTTCTTCTAAACAATTTATGACTGTGGACTGTCTGTAGGTAATTTAATATACTCTTTGCCTTTCTTGGTATATTGTGTACTAAAGGATCACCAATATTAATTTAAATTCAAATGAAATATTGGATCCAAACCCATTTTTGTTCTATTTTCATTCCTTGCATTATTTGATTACCTTGTGAATTACTGATTTGCATGTAGGTCAACCTATTTCAAATGAACTCCACTGTCTTAATGCAGCCAGAAAGGGAGGAGGCTTTCACTTAGCTGCCCAATCTGGTTTTCTTCCATCCTCTCCAGGATTCACAGAAGGTATGCATTTGCAGCTAGAACAAGCTTTGCAGAGACACAGCATAAAGCAAACAGCATGTGCTTCCTCACAACGCCCTGCTGGCATGTTTTTACTCAAGGGTAACATTACCAGCATTGAGGAGATAATTTTTTTACTCCTGGGGCTGCCTGTTAGGACCATTGGAACGAGTGTCAAGTAACATCCACTGTCCCACACACACACCTTTCCACTGAGATCAATGTGACACTACCTCCTTCCATCACTTCATAAAACCAGCCTTACAAGATTCATATTCTGGACTTGAACTGGCTACCAAGGACTAAAATGATTTTTTTGTTACCATTACTGATCTCACAGGTAATACTGCATGTTGGAAAAGGGCTTTAAATTGGCCGTTTGAGTACCATGGCAGGAAGAATTTTAGCTCTTGCATGTAGCTGTGACAAGACAATAAGCTAGGGCATTTAATAGGGTGACTGTGCCCTTGTGATAAAAAGACTAGCAAGTATTGGAAAGCAGGGAAAATTTGCCTTCACAAATCTAATACTACTCTTAGTCCATGTTCCTGTTGATGAGATCAGATGCCTTCACATGAGCTGCTCTTAACTGAAGTAAGCTCAGAAAAAATGAGGGGTGGTTTGCTCTAAGTAACAAAAAATTCACGCAATGTCATTTGCAGTTGGGGACAAACAACCTACGACGAGCTGATTCCCAGGGAATAAAATTTGGCTTGACCTGATCCAACATGTTCATGGTCCCCCTTCCCTGCACTCCTCCCTATTGCCATCTCACAGGCTCCATTGCCTCATTGTGAAGTCAGGTACCTGCAGCTCACTTGCTAAGAAAACAACTGAGTTGCTTGGCGATGGATAAAGAAGCAAACCGTGAGATTGGCAATCATGGCAACCTCAGGTCGGGTAAAGGAGTAAATGTGGAGGTCAGGGAAAGAGAAGTAGAATGAGAAAGAGGCAGTACTGACCACAAAGAAAACTCTAAAATCAGCAAGGAAGAGTGTTGGCATGCTTTATTTACCAAAATGAAAAGCAAAAAGAAAGATAAGTAAAAAATATTTAAATTTCATCAAACAGATTAGATGTCAGTGGCATAGGTGAATGCTGGCCTAGCATTTATGTTTTGAATGTCTGTAGATTCAATTTCCCCTTTTTCAACAGATCTTGAAACCATCTACAATGAGAAGTAAATTCACACTAATATTGCTTAGAGCCTCAACATTCAGAAAATATTAAAATGAACTAAGATATAGACTGTTGTTTTATTTTGCATTAAATGTTTAATGTCCCTTTCAATGAGAGACTATAAAGTGACATTAAATCTAATGTGAGAAATATCAAAATATCCATGTCCACAGGATAACAACAGATTTCAAGACATTAAGGTTTTTGTAAACATTAAAGGAGTCAGACAGACCTATACTTTGTTGTATCTGTCACATTATTCATGGGCACAGTCTCATGAACTGTTTACTTGAGCATATGTACACATGTGCGTAAGCATTTAGAGAACAGAAGCCATTACCAAAGTTTCCAGCAAGAGGATTTTTATACTTCTGGAGAAACTAACTTGAACACAACAGTGAATTTTGATGGTTTGGTTCAGACAGACAAGTGATTCAGAGCATCTTTTATTTATTTATTTTCCTCCTGGTATTCAGTAAATATAGCTGGGCAATTAGCAACAGTTAAATAGCTGCAACATTACCAGCACTGAATAATTTACTAATTGGCAGAACAATTCCCATCTCTTCCATTTGACCGGATATTTATTTTACGTCTGTTCTTGATACGCAATATTTACTCCTGATAATTTGGGGGAGGAAAGTGTATTTGCTTTTGCTAAATCAGGAGCAGCAAAACTTGTGGTTGAAGTTATGATTATTATGAATATGACATTGAAAATGGAAATAGAAAAACACTTCTGTACTTTTTTTTGTGTCAAATGTAAGATGTCATTTATGCTCTGCACTTTTTAATCATGATTATTAGCTATTCAATGAAAAAAGATTAAAGGTTGTAGGGCTCAAAAAGTTCTTCAAAGACTTTTTATCCATCTGTTAACTTTTACTGTAGCTTTTCTGCTGAGGTAATTTTAAACATTTTGGAATGCCTTTCCTCTTACCTTTTTTTCCCTTAATTTCGAAAAAATTCTAAAAAAAGGGCTAAAGTGATGAGCTCTTTGTAAGAATACGTTTGTAATACAACTTTTCCTGTTTTTATAACATGGGCAACATATATTCTGCTAATGTGGTTTTCAAAGAGGAAACTTTTATTTTCCTCATTTGGTATGAAAACAGTATCAAAGTGAACATGGTTTGCTCTCAATTTCTTTGCACTATCTGATCTTTGTAAGTAATCTATAAAGACTTAAGCCATAGGACATGCAGGATACTCAAGTTACAAGTGCCCCAGGGTCTTAAGAGATTTTGTCTGTGTCCTAGAGTTGAAACAGGGAACATGTGAGGTTTAGTGATTTAAGTCTTTCAGTTCTAGAATTTTAAAGGTAGCAGCACTATTATGAGTAGGAACATATTATCTGCCTTCTTACATTAAGATTTATTTGCCATCATTATCTATGTCCTCAATTGCTGGTCACATTGAAATATCCCAAACAGAAAGAATTCCAAGTAATTCAATGCCTTGTTCTACCCAAATGAATGGATCTCTCTTAATTTTTAACATTAAAATATGATGCCAATAACAAGGAACAATTTTAAAACATTTTAAAAAATATTAAATAAAAAATAATTCAGTGGTGATATATACATGTTTGAGAAAAGCAGCAAGCAAAACTTTATTTTAAAATAATACCTCAGAAGTATGTTTATTGGTTTCAATGGAAGAAAAGCAGAAGTTTGAGTGTTTCTTCAGTGGTAGATGTATATACCTGAGAGGCTTGAAAATATAAGTCACAGAGAGAAGCTCAGCTGGTACAAATCAGCAGGGTTATTGAAGCCGGTGGAATGATAGGAGGGTTTCACCTCCTCAGCATCTGGTCCTCCTACAAAGTGAACAGCTGTTGATTAAAAGGTACAGAACATTTGTACAAGCAAGGGAGACACCTTCCGTGTGCATCTTGTTAAAAGTTTGTGGCTTTCATTAACGTGAATTCAGTGTTTGCCTGACAGGCATGATTGACAGAACAGGAAACTGATGTCTTCCATTAGCCCCAGAGTAGATAAAAGCAAAGGCAGGAAGATGCAGCTCCCCCCACTCAGGAAGCATTTCCTTTAGGACAGAGCAAGCCATTAACTTTCAAAGGTTTTCATTCCTTGTGATGAGAATGCCGAATGTCAGACCAGACATACATTAATGTATGTTTATCCCAGTCTGCTTTTTTGTTGTTGATGTTGGTAGGAGATGTTTAAAACAAGAGGCAAGGGATGCAGGTAGAAAGAAAGCCATCCCCTTGTGCCCTTCCTGGCTTCTGGCAACAAGCATTTTACAGACCTTCTTTGCTAGGTGCAGCATCTATGCTGCCTACAATGTATGGGACTGTCCCATTGTCTATCTTGTAAACTTTTGAATTTAGGCTATTTCAGAGTTTAAACAAACACAGCTGAACCAACCATCACTTTATAGCATATAAATGACTCAGCTTTTTTAGCATGGTTTAATTTCCTGATAACTGTTACTCAGTTCTGAACCCAGTAGGTTCAGTGGGGTCTCCCTCAAAGCCTATTCTTGTCAGCAATCTGGGTATCTAGGAGATTTGAGGACATAGAAGTTCTCAATAAACAGAAACTTTGTTTGTCTCCATATGAGGAGAAGATCAAGCTCTGCCTGGTTTCCTACATCCAGCTTTCTAGAACACATACAAGATACTAGAGGTAAGCCAAACTCCTCTGAAAATTTTGGTGTACTTACCAAAAGAAAGTGTAATAAAGAAAAGTTTTTTTCATTTTGAAATGCTGTTTACCATTATTTCTGGATTTTTTACGCAGAACAAGAATTCTGCAATCACTTAGGAGAAAAATGGCAAACCCTTTTAACAACAATAAAAGCCTGCTATTGCTTCTTTACCATTTAGAATCTAATTTTAATCAGGTGTTTTCTACACAGGGTTTTTGGGTTTTTTTCACACATCTAGTAGGTTAAAGGATAACACATGCCATTCTAAGAAGGCACTATGAATGTGAAAGCTAATAGTTTTTTTAAAGGACATTTAAACAGTCATTTTATTTGCTATCTTCTTCTGAGTCTTTCAGCCAATTTTTTGTGTGTTTACTATTGCTTTCATCTGGAGTGTTCTCCATGGTTTTTTTCCCTTTCTTTGTTATCATATGCAGCACTAGCACAAACAACCACAGCAAAGCAGCAAGGACTTTTGCCCATGAAATGCAGTCCAAGTTAGACAGAGTATCATAAATAAATAGAGCAGGACCAGTAACTGAGGAACTGAGGAAATCAATGACAGAAAAGGGAAAACAGCCCTTTTCTTCTTGCATGTACACTGTAAATATTTATTTTGGTCTTTTTTTCCCCTGATACAATCACAGGTGTGAGGAGAAGTGGTTGGTGCCAACCTAGAGCATATTGACAGAAAGGTAGCTGCTGAAAGTGGGGTTTTAAGGAGGGATCTTAAGGAGGCAAGCCAACACTGAGACACATTTGAGTTACAGTATTAACCACAGGAGTTAAAGTAATGACTGTGTCATGGCAGTGGAAGCTGTGCTGGAACCACTGGGCCAGGGTGGGAAGGTTTGTGCCACTGAAGTGCCTGATGCCATGGACACACCACGGCACTGCCCAGCACACAGGCAACACCTTGCAGGGGGAAACATTGTAGGTACAGGGAGGGAAAAGCCCCCTCTGTGGCTCTTAGTGATGACACTCAGAGGGGAAGAGGAAGAGAGAGACTGCAACAGAGGAAGGTGGGTGATGGTCCAGAGCCTACCAATGGAGTCCCTGAAAAAGTGAAATTTGACTTCTGCCAATGTGGTTGTAAATGAACTCACTTTTGGACACATTTGGATGCCACTTCTCACTGTACACCAGAGGGTATTCCTGAGGGAAGGAAGGAGCTTAGCATGTCTGGCCTTGCACTTCTCTAATACTTGGATGTTTCAGACATGCATGCATTTTTAGGAAGTTAATGTTAATAGTAATACAATGTTGCTAATACAGTATTACTCAAAAAAAACTCAAACAAAAACAAACAAACAAAAATCCATTTAAAAAACCACCCACAAAAACCTCCCCTAAAAAAAAAATTTTGGAAGTTTTATATACTCAATATACATGAGGATTATAGAAGGTATAAATTTAAGATATAGGTGTAAATGCCAAGACACAAATCTGGAAGACTGCAAAGTATGGATGTGGGAAATTTTCCAAGGACTTCACATGTTGAAAACAGAGTGGGCCGAAGAGTAAGTTAACTGTACTTGATGTCTTCTGAAGAACATTTTATAATACAAACATAATAAAAATATTGCTCCTATCAGTAGCAGCATTAAATAAATAGCATTTACAGCCATATGAATTTTCAACTGATCACCAGCAGTGTGGGACATCACTGTTTATTTTTTATATGGCAGATGGCATGTCCTTTTTTATTTTCATTAAACAAATACACCACCACCACATACATATGTTCTTAAAAATGAAATGCTGCTCATGAACAGTATCCACCTGTTTCTCAAAACAGAATTTCTGAAGAAAAGAATGGAAACTGGAACTCTCCATATCCTAATTGTTTGATCTTTCTTGCTTGTTTCATAAAAATATTTATATTATATATTAATACATAGTTCTAAATACAATTCATATACCACAAAAATATCAGGCTTCCTCTGTTTACTGTAATTATTTACTGTAATACCAGTGTAAGAAACAGATTCCCTTACAGTCATCAACTAATTTATGTTTTGACATTGGATTGTATCAATAAGGCTAGAAGAGCTTCTGCGTCTGCATTCTCCCTTTTAACAAATCCCAAATGATATCCCATGTTATGTTTTTGCTTTTATAAACAATTAAATCATATGTTCACATATATTTGTATCTCTCTGTCAGAGGAAAATTTCTCACTGATGGAAGAATTTGCCATCAGACTTGCTTCTAGTATTTCAGGCCCATTACTAATCCAACCAGTTACTCTGCATGTAAACTATAACAGGCACCTGATTAGATCTTAGTCTCATTTCTTATTTTTCCCAGATTCTTTTGTATAGGATGTAAGACATTCTTCTAAATGAACCTTGTTTTTGTGCTTAATTGAAAACCAGCATAGGTGGACATGATTGGAAATAATTTCATCGAATATAGACATCAGCATCTCAGTCACCACAAATCCTAATGTAGATGTAGTTAAGGTCTGAAGTAGTCTCTCTGTGCTCTCATTTATGTTCAGTGAAATAAAATAAGCACTTCTAGAGCATGAATCATCCCATCCTAAAATAGATGGTGAAAATAGGTCAAATGACTCTTATCCTTAATGCACCTTTTTCTCTGTCTCCCCTATAAAGGGACTCTTAGGTGACTACCTCACATATATACCTGAATTCTGTGAATCCCACCTTGTCGAGCTTACTAGTGATGTTTATGGGCCAGAATAAGGCTTATTTATTTAAATCCTGAAAATTCCAGAGATTCTTCAGGAGGTCTAGGTACTAATATATGTGGGTGTCTCAGAGTAATTTATTTAAGATTTTCATATCATACATTTGTTCCTTTGAGGTCACTGTGACTGCAGCTTTTCTGTTAAAACAGCTGTATAGAAAGTAAGGAAAGAAATAGGCCAGTGATGAATTGCCTATTACATCTTAAACTGAGTATTTCAGAAGGGAATTCAGATAGAACTAAACTGAGGTACAATCCTCTTCTTTTTTCTTTCGCATGACAATTGTACAACATTCCCCCAAACTCTGTGACCCATGAACTGTTTTGCACTTTCAGGGGCAAAGAATCAAGATCTTTAACAATGTTGTGATGTGTTTTTACTACAATGCCAGTGAGTTTACACAAATGTTTTACACGGCTTTAGCGAAGGATTTGCTTTTTTAATAATGTTCAGTGCCTGATTACCTCTGCCCTCCCAAACCACACCTTTAATTATGTGTAAATGTTAGAACCCTTGTCCAGCCAGGAGCTGATACTTGTACTTCATACTGTGTTTTGCCCAAGCATGTCACTGAGACAAGTTTAGGGAGAATGCCCTGGTTCTTCTGCAACAGATAAACCCAAATTCCTCAGCAAAGCTGTGAGGTTCAGCCCATTCTTATGTTCAGAAGGAAGGCCATCTGGAAGTGCTTTACAGTTTTCATTAACAGAGAGATTTATTGAATGGAGTAATATAAAATGCAAAAAAGTGAATCAGAGAAGCATTCTTCATGGTGTATACATTGATTTTAAACTCAAACAACTGTATATTTTCATGTTTGACATCTGACTTTCCATACTTTTGCAGTGACAACACATTTATCACTCTGTTTTGTGTGAAGTTCCATATGGCCTGTGTGAAAGGCAAGGATTGGCATCCCTTGCAGGATGCCAAAGGAGGTGGGTATCCCCACGGGAACTGACTGTGGAGGGACAACACCACTGGACAAAGCTGTTTTCCAGCTCACTCTACATGCAGTGGCTGATGCAATCTTTCTCTGCAATGTTTCTCAGAGAGAAAATCAATGTGTTTCAGGAGAAAAAGGGAAAACATATAATCCCTAGCAAAGAATTGCACACAGCTCTGTAGGACAGCCGTGTTTTCAAGCCTGGCATTTGACAGGACTGACAATCACAGAATCATAGAATGTCTTGGGTTGGAAGGGACCTTAAAGATCATCTACTTCCAACTCCCTGCCCTGGGCAGGGACACCTTCCACTAGACTAGGTTGCTCAGCTCTCCATGCAACCTGGCCTTGAGCACCTCTAGGGAAGGGGTATCCGTAACTTCTCTGAGAAACATGTTCTGGTGCTTCACCACCCTCATTCTAAAGAATTTCTCCCTATTATCTAATTTAACCCTACTCTCTTTCAGTTTGAAGCCATTCACCCTTGTCCTGTAACTACACGCCCCTGTAAAAAGTCTCTCTCCATTCTTCCCATAGGCTCCATTCAGGTACTGAGAGGCTGCAATTAAGTCACCACAAGGCCTTTCCTTTTCCAGGCTGAACAATCCCAATTGTCTCAGCCTTTCCTCACAGGAGAGATGTTCCATCCCTCTACTCGTCTTGGTGACTCTTTTCTCAACTCACTCAAACAGCTCCATGTCCTTCCCATGCTGAGGACCCCAGAGCTGAATGGTGTGGGGGTCTCACAAGAGTAGATGGGATTATTCACCTCCACAATAACTGCCCTGAAGAGGTTGTTGGAGGAATCTGCTGGGTTTAAGGAGCTGGACAGTTGGCACTTGGAACTTTTACCATTTTTGAAAAGGATTTTGGTTTTTTTTCTGTCACCTATGGATGGGAAGGACTTTAAAAAACTTGAAGGTCTATACAGCCCTTTGCATCAACATCCTTGACAAAACAAATTTCTTACTAGATGTTCTTTACCTCATTATCTGCTTCCTTATGCAGCCATGATTGATAAGGACTGCAATTTCTTTAATCTTGCCAAAATGATAAGTGATATGAGATCTCATTCACAAAACTGGGTGACCTAGTTTGAATCAAGAATTAACTCTTGTTAATAAGGGATAGATTGCCCCTAACACCCATGTTCGCTCTATCAGAAAGAGTTACTGCAATGTAAAAGGGCTTTGAATATGCTTAAATTGTAAGTACAAATTTGGAGAAAAAATTCTGTGGGTTGAACTGCAGCCGGTAATTGACATTTATACTGCTGTCTTTATAACTGTTAAAATTGTTAGAACCACATCAGCAAGAGACTATCTGCTTGGCTGTAATGCATACTTCAGATCTGGGAAAGCAAAACCATTGTGGTTTATATACATTTTCGTTTGAAAGCTTTTTTCTTGCTGTAAGATTACATGTCCAAACAATGCTAACGTTGTTTACAAAGTAACACATGAATATAATTGAATTTCTTTTGACGTACAGTGTAATTATCTCAGAGATCAATAACTGAGCTAAAAGAAATATGCCTCCTATATTAGCACTGTCATATAGTTCATTCATTTGTCTATTGATCTATAGTAGATACAAACTTTTTTTCTCCTTTTAATTCTCTTGGACATTGTTATAATATTACATACTCTGAAACACATTTTCTGAGACATGATTACCAGTGTCTCTTATCATTACCAACAGTAACCAGATGAAAATTTTTGTAATTTTTTTTTACTCCATTTATTCTCAATCAAATCCTTCAGTTGCTTATTTCTCATTTGACTTGCACATACTGTATCAAATCTCTAGTGTCCTTCTTCACCTTATTATGAATCCTTTACACTTCAAAAGTGAGTACTATGAAGAAATACAGCTGTGAAAGAGTCATGAGGATCAGACTGAAACTGACTTTAATTTTTTTTTTTACATGTGCTCATTTCTTTCATGGAATTCAATTCATAATATCAAACCATTCTGATCTTGAGACTATTTGAAGAAAACTTGAATGATTCTTCCTGTAATCTACCTAGAAGTATTTGATATATCCTTGCTGAGTTCTCTACAGCTGCTGATGAAGCCAGATTCAACAGAACAAGGAGAAAGCCAGTATTTGTATTGTCCATATCCACCCTATTTTGGATCCCATGTTTGGAGAGTCACAAACACAACGCCTTTGCGAGGCACATCTAACAGGTCAACTGAATGTGATACACTCAGTCTTGACCCAAATCAGGGAATAATAAGACACTGCATACAGTAAGACAGTTAGCCTGTTCTGTCTGTGACGTAAAGCAAATGCATTGCTCTGGAGGAGAAAAGTCTCTGCCTCTGAATTGGGTTACATTCAATTCCACATTCTTGTAGCATGCTGTCATTCCTAAGAAAAAAAGTGTCACTCCAAGTTTGTGCTAAATTAGGGAGTGTCTGTCTGTGAACTCACACCAAGCATAGTTTGAACCATTGTCACCATTGCCTGAACGTCCTTTCCTCGTGATCATGCAGCACCAAGTCCCCAAACATCATTTTCCTGCAAATGTCTGAGATTTTTATGTTGTGGGCCATGAGCAAATTGGATTGATACCATGCATGACTGTCTGTTCCTGTAAGCTGGACAGGGTAGACATTTTATTTAGCATTGCTTTTGTATATGGTAACATTCCGCATTTTACTTTCTGATTCACAAGTGTAAGCTAAAGAAATGCAGAAAGGATCAATAACACTAAAGGATCTAATTACAGAAACTCACATAGCCACGTTTTTAAATACAAGCACAGTGGTTTATTTAGAGACACACATGTACTTGTGTGCATCAAAATGGGTTAGAAAAAGAAAAGAGTGTGTGCCCCTTTCAATCTGATTTCAGTGGTACTGTCTGACCTTGTGTTTTGGCCACACATCTCCACAGTGATGTTTTTTGTAGGAATATTTTGTGTATCGCGACTTGGTAAAGCTTTCTGTATTATATGTAGAGTCAGTTTTGTAGAGTCATAAGCTGAACTTCTATTTAAGCCAACTTGCCACCTTTTGCTTACTCCTTTACAGGAGAAAAAGAAAATTTGTGTATTTCTATACTCACAACCCCTTTACCAGAATTTTTAAAAAATTTCCTTACAATGTCATTATGAAAACTTGTCTAGCTCTGGAGAGGTTCAGTTCATCTAATGCAAGCACAAAACAGATAAATTCAGCTGTCTGCTGGGGCAGACAGCATACTCCAAAAGGTAAGTGCTAAAATATCTGGTATGTTTAAAGATAATCAGACTGAGAACCTGTCTGCTCCTACATCAAATTCCCCAAGTGGGTACCTAAGCCTCAAAAATTAAAATCTTTCATTAGAGTTCAAAGCCACCCATTCCATTCTGCTGACCATGTCCTTGCATAGTACATACTATTTTTTGTGCTGCTCCTTCATTAGTTACCTAAAGCAGAGACACAAAGCAGGTGTCCCATTAGATAGTTAGACTGTCACCATGTACTTCTAGCCTGGGAATTCTGGCATATTTTATGACTGGATTTTAATATAGAATTTATATTGCACATATGAACTTTTTTTTTTTTTTTTTAATAATGCAGGCTGATGCTTGCAAATGAGCTGGTGAGTTTGGGCTGTACTTCGTTTTTGATGCACAGTTCTGATGGACTTTAAAGGAGATGAACTTTCCCAGGGTGGATTTTCACTTCTATACTCAGACCTTTACAGGTTCTCAAGCTTAACCTGTGGTGCTAACACCCTCTGAAAGCAAAGGCCAAAATCATTGTTTTCTCTTCTCTGGTCTTGACTTGTTGCATGTGAACATCTTAATCAATATTAATCATATTTTATTAAGGCAAAAGTAGGATTTTGTTTCTGTGTATATTATAGGGAATTGATGAGTTCATCATAAGTTACTAAATGTACAGAAACAAGCTTGTTCACTTGTGTGTCATAAATACAATATTCTTTGCTAGCCCAAAGTTTTCTCTTTTCTCCAGTCAAGCTCTCCATGCTTTTAAAAGTTTCTGCTGTTAATAATGATTATTATCAAGCAATGCAGAGCACACTAAGTTGATGAGATGATAACTTGGTACATAATTTTTGACTTAGGATTCTGTAACATACTTTAACAAAAGACGTTTCCTGAAAACACTTACTTTAGCAAAGAATATTTCCTGAAAGATTCCCTTAGCATGGAATCTTCTTGTAAATTCTCAGTATTTCTTTGTTGATATATCAATATTTTTGCTAGCTCACTTTCTTACATTACATCTTTCTATCATTAAGAAAAAAAGAAAAAAAGAAAAAAAGAAAAAAGAAAAAAGAAAAAAAAGAAAAAAAGAAAAAAAAAGAAAAAAAGAAAAAAGTATGCTCTCTATTTCCCCCTTGCACTGATTGTTCCATATTTTTCTTCCTGAGAGAATGAATTTGTAATGTAGTTTGGTGAAGTCATGCTTTGTGTTCAGAAACAAAAATGCATTCTGCAGGAGAAACAGGACATTCCAAAGTGTCCTGTCCCTCAAGTGTTTGCAGAGATGCTGGTTCCTAAATACAAGCAGACAGGAAACAAAAATAGGTAGCTATTCATAGCATTAATTTATAAGATTTGTCTGTACCTCAAATGCAGTTTTTCCTACCATCTAGATTAGATTCCTTAGCAGCCAATCTAAATGTCTAATTGAAGAGTAGCTTTCTGAAGAGTCTGTAACTGTCGCTTGGCTTCATCCCTCTCTGTTTGTTCCTAAGATTTCTTTCCTCTCTTGTTTTCCTTCTGAAACAACAATGCACTCTATTTTGGGGTTGCTAGTCATGATTCCAGGAATGGGAATCCAACTCTTGAGTACAACAGGCTTTACATAGTAACTTCTTGGCAGAAATTCAGAAATGCTTTGGCCAAAGGGAATTAAAAAAAGACCCAGAACAAGGGTAACGTGAAATGAAAGACATTACAAAAAAAAAAAAAAAGTGTGAAAAATCTCACAAAAACTCACATAAAAAATACCTTCAGCACATAAAAGACTGAAGAATTGAGATAAATTGTGATATTTGTTTTTCATGCTTAATGGAAAGCTTTTTGCTACTCTATCACAAAGTATCATGAATACTAAGACACTTCTCTTCTAAATGTGTATGTGTATATGGGAACGTTCTAACCCCAAGCTTGCCAAACATGAAGTCCTTCTGTTTGCTCTCTTTTTAAAATTAACTCTTGATGGAGGATTGGTTCCATTCAGCAAGGGAAGGAATTTAAGTTTTCCCTAAGTCTGGGGAATTAGCATAAGAATGGTCCTGGAAATGATGAACTGTCTGTAACACTACTCTGCCCACAAAGAAATGGTTCACAGTTCCAAGGTACCTGTCTGGATGCTGCTTCCCTCTCTACCCCCCACCTATGCCCCCTGAAGCACAGGAGAGATGTCTCTGGGGTTCAAGCCACAACAGGAGCTTTGAGATTTTGCACCTGAATATGTCTCTTTATATATTTTTTCTCAAAAGTTCCTTTCCCTCTTCATGGTTACTTCTGACTTCTTGTTTGCCCCACTAATCAGGTCTTCCTCTTGAAATGACTGTCCCAGCTGGCAGGATGTAGACACCTAATACAGACTTTCTCTCATACCTCAGAAGGCTGCAAAAAGTAGGTGCTCTATACAGTTCTGTCTTTAACAGTTCTTTTAGGATTTTAAAACCCATAAATTCCCATGTCATTTTGCTCTACTTTTCTGCTCTTATTGTTATCTTGCCTCCCTCCCTCCTCAAATCAGTTAAGAGGAAGAAAAGGAGTACACAGGTGACAACCAAATACACTTTTCCAAAGAAATGACACACCTAGTTATTGCCAAGGGGAACCACATCTCTTCTTTCAACATTTATTTATCTATTGCTAAACACACCAAAGCATCTATCATATTTTAAACATAGTATTTTTCCAGCTATTTAATAAAGTGTACTGTGTATTTATGACTCCTTAACCAGAAAACCATATCCTAATGGATAGATTTCAAGTTCCTGACCCAAAGCCCTTAATTAACTGTAAACCAAACATTCTTATTCTTCAGAGGAGGAGTATTATGTTAGCAGATTTGGAAGTTAGTTCTGAAGGGACCTGTTTTTATAGTACCACAGATCCTGAGGGGGGGAAGTCATTTTCTATTCCAAGAAAACATCTACCACTAGTACCACTGAGAAGAAGAGCTCCAGTTGTTTGGGGTTTTTTTAAAGCCCTAATGACTAGTTTTTTTTCCATAATCACAGAGAGCCCCTTTCACCTGATGATTTTTGTTCAGTCTTCAGCACACTTCCTTTCCTGCTTCATCATTCATCAGCTATGAGGTCATTAATTTTAAAAGGGAGATTCTCAGTCACCAACAGAGAATTTCAATGTAAATCAAAACTTCTCCAGCTGATAAGTTAATTTGTCAGTAAGGCAGTTCAGCAGCTCTTTTGTTTTGTATGGAATTTTCCAAACAGTCCTTTAGGCTGACTCCAGAGAAATCAGGATCACTGTTTACCATGGGCCTTCAGTCTTGATGGAGGCCCTCAAAGAAAATAGAGATGACATAATTTTCCTTGTGCTCCCAAGCTCTTTATACCTGTAACTATCTCAGTTCTATTGTCTGCTGGGATATGTTTGATCATACTGCCAGTGTATGGATGCATGCCAAAAAATTGTGTACGGCCATTAAGGAACACTTGTTCTCTGGCTGAAAGGGCCCCTTTACATATGTCTGTCCTGAAAAAAAGCAGCTTTCACAAAAGCTTAATCTCTGAGATATGACAGCTAACAAACTCATTACAATCCATATGGGAGAAGGGAAAAGTGGGACAAGAAACCAAAGTACCTCAGATGTCCACTATGTTTTCACATCAAAACAGCAATCAGAAAAAAGCTTTGGAGCCAGCAATGGAACCAGCTTTTTATCAAACTAGATGTAGATTAGCTGTGCTGAGGAAACTCCACAACACAAAGCAGGATCATGTGCAGCCTGGTGGAGCTCAGTAAATTGAAACACAGTGAATTAGCATTAAATTCTCTGTCCAAAGAAATTTTACAGGCCAGATCATTGCCTCTGTTATGACCTAGGTTTGCCCTACACAAATTGTTAGGTCAAGGAAAGGGAGAGGAGCAAGCACATACTTGCTTCGTCAGTGCTCTGACTGCACATAAGCTGTGCTGGTTAGGGCAGCTGAGCTCCAGTGTACGCTGGCCAGAGAAATCAAGAACATAATGTTTTGCTCATTCCTCCTGTCCTATGCAGAGCTTTGGTACAGAGAGGTGTTTCACCTGGCATGCATACTCCAGAAGCATGATTTTTTCAAAAATTAAGCTCTAATACCCAGTGCATGTGGACAGGCGAAATAATGGCAAGTCACACTTCTAGTTGAGACACTGTGTTACGACAATTGTCCAGTACAGTATTCTCCACTGTTGCTCTAACATCCTTAAAACCAACTCTTGCTCTATTTCACATTGCTTTATATGCAGAAGGGACTATCAGGACTTGCCAGGAGGAAACATGGATGGAGACAGAACTTCAGAAACCTTCTGCCTGTGTGGGTTTTTCTGAATTTCCAGCGAGAAGTAGAAGTAAACTGCAGAGTATGTTCCTGCACAGCTGTTCCTAGGAAAGGTCATTAACAATGGCAATATCCTTGGTTATTCTGCAAATGAGCATTGACTCCTTTATTTCTGTGCTCTCTCTTTAGTTTTGATCATGGCATCTTCACAGCTGTCCTTTTTCATTCTATTTTTTACTTTCAAAACAATTCAGTTCCTTTTTCCAGATAACTTTTGAGGTCGTCTCTTTGATTCTGATGAGCTATAAGTGACCTCCATTCTGACTGCCCTGTCCCTACTTCCTCTTGGCCTGGACCATTGGGATCACAGCCAAAGCAGCCAAGGATTAATTACAGAGCTGTACAAGAAATAAGACCCTTCATACTGGGATTATTGATGAAAACCCAAAACATTTTGACTGCTTACAGCACCAGGGCCTGATCCTGTCAGCAAGTCACATGCAGACCTCCTGCTAGCTCTATGCATGTTCTACAGGCAGGCAGCTGGGGACAGCCAGCCCCTCTCAGAAGTGTCTAACACATCTGCACAGGACTATGAATGATGCATACTGACATGTGATTTTCCACATGTAATGCAAACTAAGCCTTACTGCTGAAGCATTGCAGTAGTTGAAGGAACGTGTTTCTCAGATCCTTTCCCAGACTTTTATGATTCAGGGTAGTTAACTGGAAATGCAAAAGCCAGCCGAGTCGCTGGGTGGCTGCTCATATGGAATTCTGATGCATCAGTAAAGGAGGGAGAAGTCATCTTGTAGCACACTGTGTGCTATCAAAGGCGTGCTGGGCAGTAACGCTAATTGCATTATGCTGTGTTCAAACAAAAATGTTTGAAAGCAGTTCTGTTGAGCTTTGTGAATATATGCACAGAGCTTGTGTATGTGACTGTTGCAGTAAAGTGAAAATGTCTCTCAACAACAAAAAAAAAAGAGAAAGAAAAAAAAGAATGATGTCATTAGTACCTCACGGGAAATTTTCCCTCCAGTTTGTAACCAGCAATATCCTCCACTCACTTCCCCTGTAAGACATTTTCAAAGATGTCGTTTCTTGATCATAAAACAAATCATGACACCAAAAAAAACCCCAACCAGAACAAGATACTCTATTGCACATGCTGCATCTCAAGGGAAAGGATGAGACAATAAACAGCATGTAACAGATGTTATTCATGTTGCTTCATGCACTGTTGGAAGGCTCAGACACTGTAGTTCTGAGCATGGTGAAAGAGCCCATAGACATAGAGGAGGGTCACTAACAACATATTTTATTTAGGAAGAGAGAAAAAAAATTAATTGATTATTTATACATTCATAGACAAGGTCTTAACATTAATAATCTTGAATCTTTCCACTCTACTGCAGCTCTTACAACAAGAGCAATCTTTCAGGAATAAAGAAATTAGTAATGATTTCAGAGCATTTAAAATTTCTGAAGTAAGAAATATATATGCTAAATGTAGCATCTTATAAGGACTATCTGCATCTGTGCTAGCTTTGAATCATGGGGTTTCAAGGGAATTTTTTATTATAGTTTTGGCTCCAGTGTACTAACACCATGTGGGTTTTTACTTTAAGTTCTGGGTTTGAATGGACCAAGTACTTCAAAGCAAGACTCTAAATCAGGAAAATGCGGTGAGTTTCATATGCTTTCCACTCAAAACCATACCTTGGCCCAGATTCCTGTACAACGGAGCCCAGCCTCACTTGAAACTCAGCCCACATTTGTTGAAAGCGTTTACAAATCCCATCAAAACTGGCCCATGTTTCAAGTTTGTAATAAAATCCAAATTCAAAAGTCCTTCTTGGCTACAAATTACTCTCTGTTCTAGTAATTCCTACTTGTTTCCATTAAAAGGAAAAAAAATGGTCTCATTCATGCTGATTTCTTCCTGTTGCACTGACAAACCTGGAATAATTCCATTAACTCATCAAGGTTGTTTTAGATTTGCACCAGGATAGGTGTGAGCAGGTAGAGCAGAGGTCTGATTAAGACAAAGGTGGGAAGCTGGGTATACTCCAAGGCCACAATTCCTAAAAGCAACACATGCCTTTCTGTTGAAGTTAACAACATGCAACTGCAGCCTGTAGGATATCTTGGGTATAAGCAAATATTTCTGGCTATGTCAGAAATGCATGGCACTTGCAGTGCCTCAGCATGGTGCCATGCCAAAAGGCAAAATCCATCTTTCTGAACCCAGGCTGTGGCAGCTCCCCATGCTGCCTGCCTTCCCCACTCCCTCCTGCCCTTTCTGCCAACACCAGCCTCTGTACGATGACCAGGGGACCAGGCTCGAGGACTGTCATTTGTTTCCACCTGTGCCCACGCCTTGAAACCAAGCAAGACTTGAAGCAATAACACTAAGAAGATGGTTCTGGAACATGCAGCCGGGGACACCAGCAAGGGTGGGAGCACTGGAGTCTGGATTTAGAGTCACTTAAACCACCGTGAAACCATCCCTGTGCTTGCTGAAATAGGATTGTGTAAGTACTATGCTTCTGCATCTGCCAGACTCTACTATCTCACTGTACATCACAGATTTGCAGGGTGATATTGTCATCTATTAATGTTATTACATGTCATTCAACATTAAGAATGATATCACTGATACACCTATTACCTGACCCACCACTGGATCTTATTGTCTGAAAAAAGCCCACCACAAACAAAAAAAAAGCCTGCAGCTATTGCTGTCCAGCCTCCAAAGCATAGTAGGGGGCTATCCCATGGTCACATTTCAGTAAGAACAAGACAGGCTTCATAGCAAAATCCACACTGCAATGTTATGGCTGCCACCTCATTTGAGACTGGAAGTTCTGCAAGGGCCATTTCTCTCGCAGGGATGTAATAGGGAAGGTAAAATGCAGCGGCAGATGGATTTTTGCTCTGGATGCTTAGACCCGTTTTGCACTTCCTCCGTCAGGAATCCTCAGAACTCACCCTGCTCCTGTGGCATTACTACAAGTGGAGGCCAGGCTTGCAGCATTCTGCCCGGCAAAACCAGTCCCTTTGGCTCTGTTTCTCATTCTTTCCTGTTCTCTGGGGAGAAGAAGCAGCTAACTGAGATATAGACTGGGGAACCAGAAATCTACATTTTTGAATGAGCCTCTTTCAAAAGGCAGGTTTGCTCCTTTGCAACCTTTCCCACTCACCCTTTGTTACCCCGAGCCATCAATGTGCTGTGAAAAAGCCTTCAGCCCCAAGCAGTGCGTTCTGATCACGACAGAAATATGTCCTAGCCCTGGAAGGACTCCTCACAGGCTCCTGCAGTTTGCTCCTACACTTTCTTATCCAGAGGCAATCCAGAGGCAGCTTTGAGCAGCTCCACCCCACCTGCGGCTACTCTCACCCCTCCTTTCCCTGAGCCTCTTCCCCTGGAGAAACGCGGAGGGCTGGGAAACGGCTACCTGGGGCCCTGAGCCGTGAAAAGATGTGACGGAGCGCAGGGAAAACAAAGTGAACGCCATGAGAAGGCCGTCCCCCGCTGGCCCCCCTTCCCCAGGCGGGCCCACCAGAAGCGGCCGGAGTGGGAGCCGCAGCCGGGCCACAGGGCTGTTTGATTGCCTAAGCCTGGTGGCCAGACAATAGGACCAGAAAGAATGGCTGCTTCCTTCCTTCCTGTCGAGTGTTCTGCCTGAGTGAGCAAATTCAATAGCACTTCGCTTCGCAGCAACACCAGGCTCTCTCGCACAGGCGAAAATCAACAAAAGAGCCATTCTCGGGCATTTCCAACTGCACCTAAGCCAAGGCACTGAGCTGTGGAGCCATCCGGCCTGGGGAGGGGAGCCACGCAGACACTGCTCTTGGGTGTGCGGCCAGGCACAGTAAACATCCAGGTTATTCTTTATGGTGAAGGACTGCTTTTTTTTTTTTTTTTTTTTTTTTAAACCCCCCCTAATGTCAGGCACCAGGCAGTTTGGTTCACCATCCTAGCCCCAACCCTGCCACTTACTCCGTTTGTTGGATTTCACTGCTGCTTTAAACCCCTCCAAGACAGGCTGGTTGAAGGGTGCTAGGAGGTATTCAGGCATAACTAAACCAGGTGAAGGTGACACAGGAGTCGCCGTGTAGAAAACCTACCCCTGCTGCTTTCTGCAGACTCAAGTGGTCGCGCATTTAAATCACAGACTGGCTGAAAATAAAATAGGTGTCAGTGAATGAAAATATTTGACAAAAGCGGGCAAGCAGGTGACCAAGACTATGCTCAGGTGGGTATAAACTGAAACACCAGTCCCTATAAATTTCATAAATAAGAAAGATAACAATTATGTGTTGCAGTTTTTATTTGTATAAGGCTCTTTTCTGTCTTCCAGATCCCATTCTTTAGTTCAGTGCTGTGCCAAAATAAGAAGGGACATCGTCTTGCTAAAAAGACAAGGACCCACGATGTGCACACCCGAAGCTGACAGTCAGAAGTCATGGTTTTTGTAAGCACTGATTTTCTAGATCTTTGGGGCTTCTGGAGTGGGTTCAGTCCATGAAGCTTTTCCCATACAGAAATAAAAAGTGCTCTCTGTACATCACATTGCAGCACAACAATCAGCACTGAGGAATTCCTGTGCATGTGCAGTAAGGCATCTCCCCTTGCACTTGCGTGGCATAGGACAGGATACCGAGGGACATATTCTTGTGAACATCTGCGTTTGTTATTCAGTGTGTGTGGGAAGAGGAAGGGGGAAGCGCAGAAAGAATCTCAAAAAAAAGAAAAGTTTACATGGAATTTTTGGAGTGATCTGTCTTTCTCTCTGTTAAAAAGCTAGTTTTTTGCTTTTGAAACAAGCAGAGTAAGATTTTGCACTTGCCTGCTGCATCTGTTTTCTCAAGCAAAGACCTGTTTGTTTTTCCCATTGTGTGTGAACCATATTTGAAACAGACCACTGAGCCAAGTTACATCAAGCCTGTTTCTTTTCTACTTCTGAACTATGACAGATTATCCTAACCCATCTGCAGGCATGATTAAAAATATGAAAATAATTTTTACTTTTCTTTTGAACTGCCTTTGATATAGTATTTGCTGTCAGATAATCTATAGAGTTTTAACATCTGGTAATGCAAAATGGTATGTTATTGCAGCTGAAGAAAGAACTATTTAGAAATTTTTATAGCAATTTTTTTTGTGGCATCCAAGATTGCAATTGTGGCTTCAGTTTACAATAAACTTGTGGTAGTACAATTATGACTAAATTATTCATTTTTATGCATCAGAACATAGTCTATAACACAAAGGAAAGAAAACCCAAATCCAGCACAGAGGATTTTTATTAAGATAAAGATCCTGCTTACATGATTGAGATAAGTGATGTTCAGATATGTCATCACCCAATCTTAGGAAACTAGCCCAGACAACTTTCTATTAAGTAATAACCTATAAGTGACAAAACAATATCTATTTCAGTCATTGCACAGTGAAGTCTAGATTACTGTAGTTGAAAGATTTTTCTCTTTCTCCAAGAGCATTCAGAAGAAGCATGCAGAGAAAAAAACAGCAATCAAAGAAGGACAGATGTGTAGACTTTCATCTTGTAGAAGTTGAAATCAATGGGAACTCATACAATTTATAGATAGAGCTGATCTAGTTGTAAGCATTAATGTTCATGGTCTCTTTCCCCACAGAAAAATAGTCACTGACTCAGCACAAGACCCACTCCTAGTTTGGTTTGCATGGGTTTCTTTTGGTTGTTTTAACCACTGAAAAAGCTCATGACACTGTGCAGTTGGTTTACTCCTAATAAAATAGTAACCTAAGAGGATGAGCTATGAAATGTATATTTTTTAACCTAATTCAGGCAGCTTCCCTAAGAAAGCTGTCTACTATTGCTTGTCCTGTAGAACAGAATTTGCAATTAAGGACAGAGAAACTGATTAAGATCAAAGACCACCACCACCAGCAGACTGTATTCTGCTTGCCCCAAATCTGGTACTGGTACAAATTTCATTTATGCTGCCCCTTACTCGATATCCTCTGGAAGTGATATGCAGGTATGTGCCTTCCCCACTCCCTTCAACTGGAAGTGTGCATCACCATAACATTTAGGAGACAAGTCTGAAGATTCCACACATTCAGGTATGTCACATTAATTCTGAGGTCAAAGCCAAACAAGCTATCAGATTCTAGGATCTGTGAAGGTGGTTGCTGTCCATAGGCTGCTCATTATAACGCAACCTCTTTTCTTGTAACACCTGTTCTTTTAAAATATTCTGTTGGTTTTGTTTTGTGGTTTTTTTTTTTCCTTATTTCCATTTTAGTCAAGCTAGACAGAGGTCAGATGAATCAGACACTGGTTAAACCAACAAAATTGGGATAATTTTTGACAGCTATATAACCTCCCACCTTCATTTTAGGAAGCTGCTTATACCTCTAGCTAATAAGACTTCCCACAAGCTCCTTGGGAAAGTTGAGAAGATAACTACTTAGTGTATTTTTCACTATATATAAAATAGACTATATATAAAATTACCTCATTAACCCTAGGCATCTGCATTGCTCACAGTCTTTTGATACATTTATGTTCAGATTGTGAGTCTACCTTGAGGTAGACTGATTCTTTTACAGGTGAGCAGCTGAGGCCCTGTGTTCACTGCCATGGGGAAGTATGGCAGCAGCAAGGACAAGCATGGCAGTGTTGGTAACAGCGACCAGCTCAGGCACTCAGGCACTTGTGGAAGTATAGACAAAGCAGCCTGGGATGCTCAAATCTGCCTGGGACCATCAGCATTTAGCCCACATTGAAGCCATGACACTGTAGTGATTCCCATCTGCAATTTCCTATTTATGGCAACTGGTTTGCTGAACCATGTAAAACAAAGTTGTCACAATGGTGCTTTTGATGAAAATTTTTATAGGGGGCCAGAGTGGCCTTTGAAAACAGGGGCGGTTGACAGTGGTCTAGTGGTGCTGCTAAAAAGTTCAGGAATGCTGAACTTTAAGGTTAGGTTGTCTGACTGCAGTGCAAATATATGCTAAGTGACTTGCCCAAGGTCATTTGTATTATGATATCTATAGTAGAGCAGGCACTGAACACTCATTTTCCATAGCTGTGGTTAGTGCTCTAATCTCTGCTATGAAAAGAAAAAAATATTTTCTAATCTGACTAAGTATGTTCAATTGTATCTTAGGCAAACTTTAACTGGCTATACAATATACATAAGTAGGCTAATAAGCATATCAGGAATCTCCATCTTTACTTCTTCCCTATGTGAACACTTGAATTGAAACAGCAGTTTTTAATTTTTAATTTTAATTTTAATTTACGTCTTCTAATATTTTTGATGCAGACTCCAACGCAGGAATTGAAATGGGACACACTTGTTCCCAAGTGAGAGGAATCACAAACAGGTTGGGACAGAAACAATGAATGACTTCACTTGAAATCACTTTTATTTCTCCCTACTGGAGAAAGTTGCAGTGGTTAACGAAAGAGACAGTTTAAATTAATCTAGTTAAACTACTTTAAATGTGGATGGAGGTGTGTTATGTATATTCAGAATAAACAGTTTACAGTTTAACTGGGTCATTCCTGAAAAACTGTGCATGTCTTTGTTCTATAGACAAAGTCTGCAATTATTGGTGTGGATATTTCTTTATAACCCAAATTTCAGAACTCGGAGGAGCTTTTCTCCTTCAGGTTTATTTGCTGCTGTACCCCGTGCAATTGTCACTGTCCTGCTTTCCAGAGACTAATAAATCATGGGGCAGACTGTCCTTCTCAAAGAATTTAATGGCTTATCCATATTGCTGATATGCTCATCAAAATTACAAATTGCAAAATTACTTATTATTACTGTAAGCAGTGTTCGGTGTGTTTTCCAAACGACCTGACTTACTGATTCCAAATGATTTAGAGTATATGAGAAACTAAAAATGCATGTAAATACATATGTTAAAGTTTTTCAAGTGGAAGAAAACCCTTTCTCTAGATGGTTGTATTTTCATTGGGTCTTATTGAAAGAGAATTTGAACATTTAGAATAAGTAATAAGTTTGGAAATTGCCACTAAAGAAAGCAAAAAAGTAATAAGAGCAGAAACAGCAGTCGTGTGGGGAATTTCACACAGAGTATATAAGAGTGTAAAGGAGCCGCCTTTTTCATACCCCCGAACTGTTGTGCAGACACCTGTGGAAGCCTCCGCAGGGGGAATAGATGCTGTAAAGACTGCAGTAGTTCTGTAAAAGAAAAAAATATTTTCTAATCTGACTAAGTATGTTCAATTGTATCTTAGGCAAACTTTAACTGGCTATACAATATACATAAGTAGGCTAATAAGCATATCAGGAATCTCCATCTTTACTTCTTCCCTATGTGAACACTTGAATTGAAACAGCAGTTTTTAATTTTTAATTTTAATTTTAATTTACGTCTTCTAATATTTTTGATGCAGACTCCAACGCAGGAATTGAAATGGGACACACTTGTTCCCAAGTGAGAGGAATCACAAACAGGTTGGGACAGAAACAATGAATGACTTCACTTGAAATCACTTTTATTTCTCCCTACTGGAGAAAGTTGCAGTGGTTAACGAAAGAGACAGTTTAAATTAATCTAGTTAAACTACTTTAAATGTGGATGGAGGTGTGTTATGTATATTCAGAACAAACAGTTTACAGCAGTTTAACTGGGTCATTCCTGAAAAACTGTGCATGTCTTTGTTCTATAGACAAAGTCTGCAATTATTGGTGTGGATATTTCTTTATAACCCAAATTTCAGAACTCGGAGGAGCTTTTCTCCTTCAGGTTTATTTGCTGCTGTACCCCATGCAATTGTCACTGTCCTGCTTTCCAGAGACTAATAAATCATGGGGCAGACTGTCCTTCTCAAAGAATTTAATGGCTTATCCATATTGCTGATATGCTCATCAAAATTACAAATTGCAAAATTACTTATTATTACTGTAAGCAGTGTTCGGTGTGTTTTCCAAACGACCTGACTTACTGATTCCAAATGATTTAGAGTATATGAGAAACTAAAAATGCATGTAAATACATATGTTAAAGTTTTTCAAGTGGAAGAAAACCCTTTCTCTAGATGGTTGTATTTTCATTGGGTCTTATTGAAAGAGAATTTGAACATTTAGAATAAGTAATAAGTTTGGAAATTGCCACTAAAGAAAGCAAAAAAGTAATAAGAGCAGAAACAGCAGTCGTGTGGGGAATTTCACACAGAGTATATAAGAGTGTAAAGGAGCCGCCTTTTTCATACCCCCAAACTGTTGTGCAGACACCTGTGGAAGCCTCCGCAGGGGGAATAGATGCTGTAAAGACTGCAGTAGTTCTGTAAAAGTATGTTACTAGCTCAGAGAGATGGGGAGACATAAGCAGGTAGGCTTCCTTTCATTTTTTATGCAGAAAATGAATCATGGGCACAGATCTGAAGATCTAATATGTCTGTGCTTAATTGTGTTGCAAGCAACTTACACCTGCAAGAGAAAAATGTCCCTTTTGCAAATCCACCTCTTGGGTGTGGAGTTGGGGTGAGAACTACTGTCATGCAATAATTCATGAAATGGAAAATGACTGCCTACACACTTTGTTGCATCAGGCTCTTTGCATAGTTGTCTGGTTTACAGTGTGACAAAGTGCAACAAGCTGATGTACCCAGCAGCATGAAGTGAAAGTGCTTCGCATTAAAAACTGTGAACAACCAAACCATTTTTAAATATAGGCAGAATCTATAATAAGCAGCAAAATGCCCATGCCTCTCATGGCTAATGAGAATTCCCATCTGTAATGGTCTGCCACATCCCCAGTTAATTAGAAACTAAATTACTAACATCGCTAATTATTCATAATGACATTCTTTTACGTCTGTTAAATTAGTTATAAAAATGATTAGCATAAGAAATGCTAGGCTTTGAAATACTAGTCAATAAGTCAAAAAGCCTCTGTTTGCCTATTTAATCTAATGAAAGGTATTTTATCTCACACGGCATCTAAGCACACAGGCAAAATTAACCCTGTGAAAGTAAAGGGTTTTATCAAACAAAGCAGAGCAGAAAATGGGGTTGCACTACTATAATTTACATGTACAGATTGTTTCCACTAATAAATGTATTTCAGAATACTATACATACTTTGAATTAGTTACATAATTTTCAAGGGCATATGTAAAAAAAAAAAAAAAAAGCTTTGAGAAAATGTGTGTCATGATTTAATGTATTAATAAAAAGATGACCCAACTGTCTCCCAGGCTTTCCAGATACTTGACTAACCTATTTGTTTAAAAGGTGTATATGAACAGGCAAGTTTTCACAGGGTGTCATTTTCCATATAATCAGGAGGGCTTTGTGCGAAATTGTATAAGAAAGCATTCAGGGTTAAAATTCAGCATGACTCTCCCCCAAACAACCCTTCCTGCACCTTCACCCCCACTCCCACTTAAACCCTTTTGGAGGTTCCTGCCCTCCCCTCCCTGTTCTCCTCTTAGAAGCAAACTCAGCACCATTAGCACACAAATGCAAAATAACTAGCCTAGGCCTCTTCCCAGGAATACAAATTAGGGGCAGGTAGTTGAAGAGCTTAGAAAGCTGAAATAGCGAAGTTCACAATGAAAAGGATGAATAGATGAGAGACTGAAAGTGGGGTAAAGTGTTCAGCTTTTGTCATTTAAAGTGACGTCTTTAACTCTTTGCCTTCATAAGGCTGCTCTTCACAAAAATAATAATGAATTGCAATTAAGACCTGAAGGACAAAAGGGAATTATGTGGGAGGGAAAAAAAAAAAAAGGAAAAGAAAAAAATATGATGACAAGAAGATTTTTTTTTCCTCTTGTGCAGCATATAAATATCTGTCAGGAAAGCAGAGAGGATAGTTTTAGAACTGTCATTGTTTAATCTGACAATGGTGCCACTGTAGATAGTGAAACCAGTGATGTCATCAAAGCAGCTGGAGAAAAGTTTGAGATGGCTCATCAGATCTTCTAAATATATATCCACACATGAAGCCTGTAGCTGCTTCATGTTCTGTTCTGCTTTTGGGGACACAGTACTGCTTCTTACTGAAACAGGAGATATTTTAGTTGTAAAGTGCTGCTATGTTTAAAGTTATTTGTCCTTCAGTTATGCAAAGCCTTTAATTCAGCTGCACCTCTGGACTTGACTGCCACCTGTTTGTCCCCTGCTAGAACAAAGTTCCGTTTTATGGCATAGACCTATGACTAAAGTCAAGTGAGAGTTACAGCTTTAAAAGAATTCTTTTAAATTTATTATTTGTGAATATAGTATCCTGCTGCCAGTGTAAAATGTAATGGCTCTTTGACCACACTGAGGACAAGCAATTCTTTAAACCACTCGTCTCATCCGTCTGAATGGATAAGGACCCAAGTTAGGAGCAAAAGCTTTAGTCCCTATTTTCTCTTACCTTTAAGCTATTAGAGCATCTCAGAAAACCTGGGAAAGGTGTCTGGAAGAGTTCCATAAACCCCTCTCCCATTTATTACTGCTACAGTATTTCCAAACCAAATGTGGTCATCAGTCCCTCGTATTCACCCACAAAAACACAAACCAAAAAATAAGCCATCATTGCAGCAGCTTGTAGCAGGCCATGTAGGATAAATTCCCAGAGTAGGGACTGCAATATTTGGCAGAATTCTGCACCAGAACTTAAACAGCAAAGTAACCAGTAGAATCTCAAAAAGACAGCTTCTGAAGATGGAAAAGGAAAAGCTGAACTGGCAAAATAAAAGTAAATAATAAACTCTCAAATATTTATGATAACAAGTTAAGTGAATAGTATTAGACAACACTGCTCTGAATGACCAGTGAGGATTATAGATCCATCTTCTGGTTTTATCTGGGATGTTCTTTCTAATTACTAATTACAGTGTTCAGACCTTGTAATGGCCTTTTACATTGTTACATTACTGAATTTAATAGCAATATACTTTGGGAAAATTTTGCCAACAGACCCATTCATGCAACACTTAAAACTTCAACATATGGAATCTTGTCCAAAGTTTACCAGGACCTTTAATTTTATGAAAGAAACTGGAACATTTTACAGGTTCTCCTGTAATTCATATACCAATAGCCAGTATTTCTGGATCAGCTTCTGGAAATATTAAAATTCTTCTTAAAATAAGAAGAAACATTAAAATGAGAGAATAATGAACAAATTAAAGGTGACTGCACACTACTAAATTAGCTTTTCAAAAAGGGTTTACGTCAATTCCAGCTATTGCACTTGCATGACAGTTTGTGGGTGTGGGAGGAAAGAAAATCTCATTTTATTTGCATTGTTTTACCTGTTTTCTTTGTTGAGGATATTTCAGCTCCATGATGATTACTTGACATTCCATATTCATTGTTTACTGTGACATTAAAAAAAAAAAAAAATCAGCTATTTAGCAGCTTTAGGGTATGTCTCCAGGGACAGGTACAGACAGATGCAAGCTTGTCTGTCTGCTCTTCAAATGGCCAGACATGAGCCAGCTCTGATCCAAAGTCATATAGACATTCACATGGCACTTGTGTTTTGAAGTAACCAGCAGGGTTGAGCAACCTGAGTGCAATTACTTGATTTTGGACAGGATCTGGCTCTGTCTGACCAGGTCAGTGCACAGCCAGAGGACCTTGGGCTTGTGCCTGTCCAAGTAGTCAGGCTTAAAAAACCTTCCAGAACAAAATGATGGACAACAGTGACAGCTGAAAACAACCTTTTCAATGTCATTATAATGTAAAAGGAAAAAATCTTAGGACCAGTTTTCTTTATGGTAACGTGAATTTGGATGTTTTTCAACAATCTCACCACAGTAAAAAATGAGTTATAGTTTTATGTTTAATTACATCTTGGAGATCATACATCTGTTGTGAGATGTTGTGATTAACTAGTTCTTAAAAAGACCCTACAGACAAGAAGTTTTTGTGGCTTTCTTCATTTCACAATTCCTTTGAATTCTTAAGCATGTTTTAATGGTTTTTCTCTTTCTTATATTAAAAAAAATCAAATTAATGTGCTTAAATTCTGTTGTAGTTGATGGAAATATTAAAAATTATTCAGAACTACTCATTTTCCTTAGCATGCCTAAGTAAATATTTCCAACACTGTGGTTTATTCCGGCTTGAAATTCCCCAGTGAAGTCAATAGGAACTGAACACATGTATCAGAAGTCAAATGTTGCCACTTTATGATTTCTAGAGCATTTTTAAAAGTCTCTGAAGGAACAACTATATAAAATACTTTTTGAGGTAAGCCCCATAAGGAGAACAAAAGCAGGTATTGTTTAACAGCCTCACCAAAATGCAGAGTATCTGGAATAAATCAGGAAGAGTTTGGAATGGATTTATTGGAAGGGTGATGCTTCTGTTTAGCTTTCCATTTTTTACGGGAAGAATTAGAAATGTCATTTGGCAGATGTCTATAATGTTTTTGGAACTGGAAGGAAATTTGGCTTTTCCATTTGGTGTGGGTGGATGTTCCTCTAGGCCACATTTAACATGTAAAATGAGAGAGGTGGGTTTGAAACCCTTCCTAAACGAAGACTTGTAGCTGCATGTTTTGCAGACTTACCTTAGAAAATCCTCTGCCAGCAACCTGCATACCTGATCCATATATTACCCCCAGGGAGATGGCCCTAAGCATCAGTTTCACCCTTTTTGCAGCATAAAGATTCGAGCCAAAAAAATCAAAGTATCAGGATTCAGAGCAACAAAAAATCAATAGACCAGATAAACTGGTTTATCCTCCTTGCTGCTGTGCAAAGGAGTTATAAACATGACCTAACCAGCCAGATTCCACCAGTGCATCTAACCTTATCTGTATTTCATGCCACTAAGTACATTTTGGGTTTATGCTTGACATTATATATAATGGATGTCCTCTCTATCCCTCCTGGAGCAGGATGTAATTCTAAGCTTTCTGGATTTAGTGGGGGTGGGAGGGAAGGCTGCTGCTGATAATAATAATCCTGATAATAATAACTGACACAAAAACAGTGAAAGCCCTTATACATTGCAAGAGACTACAGGAAGCTTCAAAGAGTACCACACTCTTAGTGCTAGATTAAAAAAACTGAAAAGATACAAACCTGAACAAGATACAGAGGGACTTGAACATTTTACCAAACACTGATAGAAAAATCTAAGGTTATGATGCCCCAGTACTGAGGTATGTTTCCCTCCTCATGAGAAGAAACTCCCAAGGTATAACTCAGCTGCTATTCATATATTTGCCTTACAACAAAACAATGACATTGCCATGATTTTTGTACCCTGCATCTTTCTTGATAATTGTTGCAGGAATTTGAGCTGCAAAGACAAGGGAAGCCATCTGGTAATATTTATTTTTCATGACTTAACAAAACACTATCAACCTAATAAATGTCTACAGAAAACAGTAAAGGGGCCCTGGAAACATATGCACACAGTTAGATAAATTAGCTTTGTGCTGCACCTGAGGGTTCATACTACAGGTAAAATGCTGCAATACAGTCAAGGAATTGATTGTATCGATCTGTATCAAAGTACAGATCAGTCAGTGTATCTTCAATCCTTATAAAGGTACTGAAGTACATCTATAAAAATCAGTTTGCAAGTCTTTGGGGTGAAATAAATCTTACCTTCTTTGGTCAGCTAAAAGCTAGGTTTAGAGTACAACAGTGGAACTCCTTGCTCAAGGATATTGCAGGCAAACGTGTTAGAATGGCTTGAGATAGTAGGCTTTAGAAACTAACAGAAAGGACATCAAAAGCCATTAAAACACTAGATGAGATGTGGGAAGTTTCTTGATTGAAGAAGTACTTTATTATTCCTTAAATACTGATGTGTCAGTGGTTATATCTTTTTCTGGATGTTCCAGAGCTGACCTCCTGGACATGAATTTTTGCTAGATTTTTGCTAGTATCATCCAGTCAACTTGCTAACTTTGCAAAACCATCCATAAAGTTGGTGTTCACATCTGTGCTCACATTGTTGGGCTTCCTGCAGGATATCAGATGCAGTATCTTGTTGACTTAAAAGCTGAATTTTAGTGAAAAATCTTCCCTAAGGCCACTGTAGAAAGTTACTTTATCAATATATTTAGCAGAAGAATTTTCATCTTTGCCCAGTGTCAGCTATATCTATTCACATTGGAAAAAAATTCTTAGATCTAGCACCACTCTATGAGTTTTGGTTGTTTTTTGGTTTTGTTTTTGTTTGGGTTTTTTTTTTCCCCCTCATTACTTCTACACATTTTCTATGAGAATCCAGATGGAGATGCTGGCAGCCACCTAAACCTTGATAGGCTGTAGTGGACAGCAGCTGACACACAGGCAGTCACTGTAATTGCCCTACACCTACTTCAGGAAAACCCAAGACAGTTCTGACTTGTTATGGATTACTGTTTCTCAAAAATGTCTTAAGAACACAGGGACTTTCTGTGGCCTCAGAAGAGTGGTTCATATAGCTCCAGATGTATTTTCTGATGGTGACAAGAGAGATGCTCTTTAGAGATAATGTGCAGACATGGCCACTGTCTGCAGTCCATTCCCTTCCTATCCCTGGCATCCACCACTCTTGTACTGGGATAACAGACAGTGCACCCAAGCTCCCCATTCATTTTACTTTGTGTTCAAGGATGTAAGGTTCATAAAGCAAACAGTTCACAGATACACTCAAAGTGCATGTCTTATTTTTAACATTGCATGTAGAGAGGTAAAGGAGGTTAAGGCTGCCCAGAAGCAGATTGCAGTTGGGCTGTGGAAACTGGTTATCATTAGAGGTGTTGATGAGACTGTCTAATTGTGAAGGCTGTTTGTCACTGAAGATTGCCTTACACATCTTCTCAACCAGCTCCTGAGTATGGATGCATCTCAGCCTGGCTGCCACTTCTCAAAAGTATGTTATTAACCTATTAACCTATCAGCAGGCTCTTCCTTTACTTCATGTTCTGCTCTTTCTAGTGTTTATCTAGCAAGGGAATACAAAATATTAGTTTATTACAGCCCTTACAAATGTATAACTCCTGAAAAATCTCTTGTTAGTTCCTGTAAATTGGTTGGCGTTAAATCCAGGTTTTAACCTTGGTCAAGATTCCATTCTGTGCAGGGCAAACAGGAATCTGAAAGCAAAGATCGCTCTTCACAATCACACTAAAAAGTAAAATTAAAAAAAGTAAGATTAAAAAAATGTAATCACTAAAAATATTTACAGCCCTGTGGTAAAACTGCTTGCTTACCAAAAGGATGTTTATTTGTCACATCATTTAGGATGCACACTGATGTAGGCTCCCCTATTTCTTCCTCTCTGCAACCAGGAGGGGGGATCTCCTGAAATGCTCTGCCTGTCCTTTCTGCTTCTAGACCAAAAATCAAACAGATCCTGCTTGGGCAATGAAGCGGTAAGTGCCTGTAAAAACTCCTTGCAGCTGGTCAGGAGGAGAAGAAATGTTTAGATTTATAAAAGCAAAGTCTCTTTCATTTTGAGACACAGATGTGAAATGCAAGGTGGTTAGTAACATCTTTGAAGGTGTTAACCAGAAGCTCAGGTCTTATCTTATCTAGAGAAAATTGGTTGGTCAATGGTACTTAGTTGCTCATGTTTTTTAAACAAACATTTTCTACTTATCAAATGTTAAAATCACCGTGCTAAGAGCATGACTGTAGCTTTTGACATGTATTGGTAGAGGTGGTAAACATATTCTTGGTAGCATGAATGACCAAACCACATGCACTGAAATTCCAGCAGCTGTAACCACATGAACATTTTATCTTGTGCTAATGATCATGTATGAGCAAGCAATTGGTAAAAAACATACACTTTTTTTCCTCACAAGTGTGGACACAAAGACAACAGCTTTCTTCACCTAAGACAAATGAATTGAGTTGACAGAACTATATCATGGACTACTTCTTTCTTTTGGCCTCTTAAGAAAGTGAAGAAAATGAGAACTTCTGAGGCATCACAAGTATGAAGGAAGAACTAATTTCCCTCCATCAAAGAAGTCAACAAATTATTCTGAAATATTTTTAAACCTGTGGAAATATGGTGACAATCTAAGCAGGAAAGGTCAGTAGCCTCTCTGACTGAAACAGCAAAAACTTGGTGGTGAACAGCAACCAAAGCCCATCAATTACTTAAAAGCACTATATTCATATTCTGAAGCCAGGCTCTCAGTCAAGTCTCAGGAGCTATTTCTTGTCCTTTAGCTTTGGGTATGAGCTACAAACTCTTCTGGTTTTTAAACTGTATTATATCCTTGTTTTCCATTTTATTTTCTTGCTTTTAACTGCACTCTAGATTAGGCTTGTTTGCAAAATTATAAATTAAGTATAAAGGAACCAGGATATTGATTGTCATTTCTTCATCTAATCTCTAATGTAATTCAAATGTTTTACATAAAAAATTGGGCAGTTTGTGTGTAGGCCAATGGCTTTACATCGGTCTCAGATTCTCATTTTTCTGCAATGTAGTCCATGGTGGGTGAAGTAGTCAACCCACTGTTACACTGAATAATAGCTTTCATAACTCCACCTATAACCACAGGCTTCACGTGCTCAAGAGCTGTAGGTAGCTTTCTAGCACAATTAACCCATCGGCTCTTACCAATCAGAGCTGATATTGCCTGAGATTACAGACCATTTCTTGCAGAAATGGCAGAATTATCCCCAAATAGCCCAGCCCAACAAACAAATGAAGACACATCACGCCAAAATGAAGGTTTTGGTATCAGCAGGGCAGTCACAGTGGTTGTGCAGCTGTAAAGTCACAGCCCACACGGATGCTGTCTCTCACAGATCACAGCTGTGTGAGCCTGCCCACTAACCTCCTTCCAAAGGCCCAGGTTTTTCTGCCTCCTTATTTTTCATTTTGCATTTGTCAATATCCCACTATCCCTATCTAGGAGGTAGAGGAGCTCCCTTTTGTTTGATGTGAGCTGAACGCCTGAGGGCACTGAAGGGGTTAAGTGGAGGAAATTCTTGTCAACTTCAATAGAGAATAAGGCATTTTAAAGGATTTTCTGTAAGAAGAACCCAGTATGTCTGACATCAGAGCCACAGCACATCACAGTGAAGGAGTAAAATTTCTACTTAAAGGGTTTTTTATACTTTCAGAGTGGAAAATATTCATATTGTGGTTTCACACTAAAAATAAATTCTTCCATTCACAGCCAGCAACAGGTAGCTGAGGTTAGATCAAACCACTAGCTTACTAATGACTATGAATTGCAGTATCTATAGAAATTACCAGAATTCAAGGCAGTCTCTAAAATAACCCAGATGAATCATTCTTGAAAAATATTATTCACTCCATAATAAATAGATCCAGCATAAATGCCCACCACACAAAGCAAGCTTTAAGTATTTTTTAAAAACTTAAAACTGTTGCATGTAAATTGAAATGATCGTTTTTCACCTTTTGCAGTTCTGCTTTTTTCACAAGTCTGGGAACACTAAAGTGATCCTAGGATCCTAAAGTTAAGTGACTGAATTGAAAGCCTTCCTTTTGTACAAGTATCTTGAATGTAATAAAAAACCAGCTCTTAAAGTATTATAAATAAGGAATCTGATCTGTCTTGAGTTGTAGTGAAAACTATTGTTCAACAATGATGCAAAAAGAAACAAAAGCTGATAAAATCTTAAGATTATTATTCTACTGTGCACCATGGGGTTTTTTTGGTAGTAAGTTATTGGCCAAACACTCTTCTTGTGGAAATCAGCAGTACATTGCTGTAAGTAGTGGTGCTGGATTGATTTACCCAACTTGTGAATCTTGGCTCCAATTAAACTATTAAAAACCAAAACCTAAAAATCACAAACTCCCCACAATGCCAGCAACCACTGTCCTGCAATGCTGTTACATAGTTTTAGACAGGGTTTTATTTTCATATTTCATAACCAATGTTTTCTCATTAAGGCAAATGCATGATCTATGATCATAGGACTGGCAGACCCTAAGAGGCCTGAAGAAGACAAGGACTGTTAGCAAAGAAAGACTAAAACAAACAGTGGATAAAAATCAATAAAACCACGACAACGTACTGACCCTGCCAAGGAAGTAAATACCAAAACAGTACAAAACTTTAACTTCAACATTCTTTTGGTCTGTGGCATTTCCTTGTCCCAGTAAACCTTGTACATCTCTGAAATTGTTACCAAGGATGGCAGATTTGGTTTTTGTTTTTTTGTTTTGTTTTTTTTTGTTTTGGTTTGTTTTTTTTTTTTTTTTGTTTTTGTTTTTTTTTTGTTTTTTTGTTTTTTTGTTTTTTCTCTTCTCATTGCCATGAATGCTGTATTCTATATCCTATATCCTTTATTCATATATTCACCAGGGAAAAAAAAAAAAGAAAAAAAAAAAAGACCAAATGAAAACCAACAAAAAAACATTGAAGAAAACAGTACCTTTCATGCCCTCAACATGAGATGTCTAAATAACATGTGGACAACAGGGCAATTAGGGTTTAAGTCCCTAAATTTAGAAATTTAGAAATTAATGTTCTTTTCATGCACTTATTGCCTATACTACTGTGGGACTGTAATCTCTCAGTTAAGTCCCACCAACAGTAAACCCACCAGTCATTGTTTCATGGCGACTGCTGCTCATGGTTGGTTTCTATATCATATCACATCTGTGCACTCAACCTTCTCTTTATCACTCATCCTGTGATGGTATCTCCTCGCAAAGTAGTAGTTCTGCATATCTACATCTGCACAAGAGCTGCCTATCAGCTCCTTTGGGAATTGATGAAGGCTTTGAAAGTTGCCATATTTATATGATTAGCAATAAGAAAACCTGTATTTTCATCACTCATTTGTCACTGAAAGTACAAAGTGGAAAAAAGCTGTTCTGTTTACTGGACCATCATGCCATGCCTGGGAGCTTCAACATATAGAGTACAGGGTAGGTGCACTCCACTCTGCAGATGCTCTCTCTCGGGGGTGGGAGAAAGGAGCACCTTTCATGGTATTGTTTAAAAACCATGGGAAAATGTTACAGCAAAAGCTGATACTCTGGAAGGGGAATATTGGTAACAGTTGAAATATGGTAATTCCTCATAGGAAGGGGCAATTCCTCATTCTCCCTAAGATGCAATTGTGATGTGCTATATCTATTTATCTATCTCTACATATTTATATCTACAGGTGATAAAATGCACAATGTAGATATGTAACTGTAACAATATTTTGCCCATCTTTATGAAAGCAATGCTAGTAGACACAGACACTTCTGTCTGACAGCAGCTCACTGTGTTCTACTTGAAGCATGTTTTCACTCATGTAACTTCAGGTAGTGCTTAGAGCTGATTTAGTAACAGCCACAAAACACTGTGCAGGTACTATTAGTATGAATAGCCTATTCCAATTAACCAGACTGTCAGCTAAACCAAATAAATACTCCCCCTAGACTTTTTTGCAAGAGCTGAGCTAAACTGAATTCCAACTGTTGCAGCTTCAGTATACAAGAATGGTTTGATAACAGTAAGCTGAAATAAAGGGAGAAAGTCTACACACAAGCTTTTATCAGAACAAATCTGTCAGCAAAAAGCCTAACAGGAGTCTACAGCACCCTTAATGGAATTAACCCCCAAAAGAGAATCTCAGCAAAATATAAAAGGTTGATGCCTAAAGGAAGCAACTACATATATCCTACAGCAGTGGTAGGAATAAATTATCTAAGTAGTAGAGTAAGTTAAGTAGGATCAGAACGAAGGTTAAAAATCCTAAACTAAGATAGCTACTTCTTCATTCAAAAGTGTGTGTCATGCAATTATAAACTTTTTTTATTCCCCTAGGCAGCTGGGATTTTCCCAGGATATCCATTCAAGTGTATGTTCAATCAGTACATATTCAGGAATTCACCTCTTGTCTATACAAAGTTTCAAGGAGGTCAAGGAGAATTTTGTCATTGCCTCTAGTGAGGCCAAGCATTTCACCCACCAATCCTGCAGCTGAAGTGAGGTCTTTGGATGAAAACTGTGTGAAACATAAACAGCACAAATCTTGGACACATTTAATAAACTGAACAAGATATCTTTCCATCTAGTATTTTACTTAGCTTAATTTATCAAATAAAAAAAAAATAGTAGACATTAATTCCTTTTTCTAAAGCAGAGACCTTAAGGGGTGAATTGTGACATTTCTTTTCTCTCCAACTGCATCCCTCAGACTGCATGTATATAGAAATATATTTTGAACACATTTAAAATATTTTAATAAGATCTGTCCTCTTAGAGGCTAAGCTCAAGTGCAATACTTTACACACCAGTTTTTCTCTATGAAAGACTGCACAATCACTCAGCAACTGCAAGGTTCCATAAGCCACCCATTCTGTAACCTGGGAGCTAAGTGAGCACAGGGCTGAAAGCAATAAAGAAAGAACACTTTCCATGTCTTGGGAAAAGATGAAGTTGTAATGACTACCATGAAAGGAAACTATCTTTTGTTACTGTTTTCTTCAGAGATATATGTAATTTCCAAAAGCAATTCATTCTGAAAAATCAAGTGCTGTGACATACTAGTGAAATGAACTTTCTTTTTAGTGAAAGAAAATGTAAGAAAAAGTCTGTTTTTATGACTTGTCAGTGCATACTTAAGAAACAATTAAAAAAAAAAAAAGCCATTCCCCCAAACAAAGAAACAAACAAACAAGCAAACAAAAAAAAAACCTAGTTCAGGTTAGATACAAAACATCAATATATAATTTTATGTAACTACACTGAAGCAAGCTTTGCAAAATTCTAAAAAGTTACTTGCCAATTGCTTTACTCCTTTGAGATAAAAAAATTACACAGGTTGCTTGTGTGCAATTAAGTTTCTACTTGAGGATTAGATTGTGTCATCTGAACTCATGAGAGTTTCTGTCTTTGTGAGTGAATTTCTCTTGAGATGATATTTGTGGGAGGGATCTCTTTCCTCCTGGACTGCAAATGAATCTGCCCAAGAATGTTCCTGGGCACTGTGTTCCAGCTGGCCTCAAAAGGACAGTGCCCATGCTGGGCAACTCCTTTAACCTCTAAAAGAAGGAGCTGCTGGCAAGCTGACTTTTGGGAATGGCTTCTGAAATGTGGTAGGGAATAGCTTGGAAGAGTACTTTTTGGCACATGCTTAACTCACATCGGGCAAAGCCTTAACGCTTCAGTAGCGTGGGCAATTGCAGCCCATTGTCCAGGAACATTCCCACCTACTGTCTGATTTAGAGTACAGAGGTGACCAGAAACATTGTTGCACACTTTCAGCCTTTGTACTGCAGTTTTGTGCGTGCAGGAGAGAACAGGTCAGCCCTGAAGGAAAGTTCATCTTTTATACCATAACCCATGCCTCCTCCCAACTACACTTATTTCAGAATAACTCACACAGTCTTTTTCTTCCACTTGGGATGAAGGGATCTGAGGAGAGCCTTCATGCCCAACTGGGAACAGTATTGAGAGTAGCAGGCAGCAGGAAGTTGAGATAACCTTCACATATGGCTAGTTTGGTTTTGGTTTTGTTTTTTTTTTTAATGACGTATTATGTGATCCTTGTGCACTAGTTTTAAAGAATGAACACAATGTTTCTCCAAAAAAGAAAAGACATTGAGGCATAAAAACATATACATGATAAACAACTGCATAATCTCTACCTGCAGAGGAGCAGAGGTAGAAGAGAGTAAACGTACTGGTGAAAGGTACCATTCATTCAACGAGTTCTGCAAGAAGGCATTGATGCTCCTGCTTCACCTTACTATTTAATGCAGCTGCACTTAGGTTAAGTTTACAAAGTGAATTCTTGGTCCCTTAACTGCTCTACTTTTATATTTCATACTGCCATTTACCTGGGGTGACTGTGACGGGGGTGGGGAGAGAGGTGCAGGAATCACAAAAGAGCAATCCATCAAATTACCACGCTGTCTTCAATAATTAAACAAAATTCATAAATAAAATGACCCAAAGCAAATAGTTTAAAACTATTTCAGAGTTTCCTCCTCTTTGCAATGCTTTCTGAAAGACAAATTAGAGGGAAGAGAAACTGTTCACTTCATGCATTTGACAGTTTGTGATACACCAACTTTTATAGGTGCCTTACAAGAAACAACACTTTAAGTAAATCAGTAATTAATGAAACTGCACTACCGAGGAAGCTGACAAAGGTCTGAGTTGATTTCGAGACCTAAAGCGGAACTGTGTCTAATTATAGTAACAGTTTTAGCATAACCAATTAGTGCAATTCACTTACAGTGCAACTAATTTTGAAACACAGCTTGCTACAGCCCTGATGTTTGCATTCATTTCTGAATATGACAGTGGTAAGTTTGGTCATTTAAAGATTTTCCATCCTGTTGTGGTTGAGGCACACTATGAGAGCATCAACACATTCTTTCATCAGTTAACAGGGGAACAACAACACGATTTATGACTCATTTATATACACCACTTCTAGATCACAATAAAGTGATGATAAAAAGAAAAAAGTTAAAAACTCTCTTTGTTCAAGGGGCTCTCTATGTCTGGAAGCTGGTGATTCTTCCACATACACACTTGTGTACTGGCTCAGACTCTCCAAATGAAACTTGTGCCTGCAACTCCTAAATAGCACCAAGTGCTATGTCTAGTAACAAATCTCAGGCGCACCAAGTGGTTTGGTAATTATACAGCAGTCTTTCAGGAAAGCAGAGCTCCTCTGATTATATAGCTCTTTACCTTTTAGAAACAGATTATCTCCCTTGGCAAGACTATTTTAAAGTGTAACTTAAACCCCCAAGTATTAAAATATCCATAAATAATCCTACATAATAGCAGACTACATTGTCAAAGCTTCTGATTATTGGTAACTTCTACTGAAATGGGAACAGATTCATTTTAGTCTAGCAATTTGAACATTTTAGCCCTAAGCTTCTGTAATCAGCACGCACAGTGAAGTCAGAGAAAGAAAAAAAAAAACTTTCTTACACCACAGGTAAAGAGAAACTTCAGATATGTAGCACAGCCCCTGTTGCCTTCTCCCAAGGCTGAAAACACTGAACTCCCACCCTGTTTCAAACAAAATCATTGCTACTCATGTCCAAAAGCAACTACATTGGCTCTCTACTAAACAATCCCTGTGGCAGAGGAACAGCAGCAGTTCATGCTTTTATGGTAGTAACACCTCTGCCTCTTTCATCTAAAACACAGTGCCAGTGGGTTAAAACAAAGACATATAAAACCTTCTTGAGTAATAAAATTCATACCCAAACAATGAAAATAAGATTTTTCTGAAATAGCAGAATCAATGTCACATGAATGGAAAAAACCTTTTATATTTCTGAAAATGCAGGAAACATTACATGCAGGAAGGTAATCAGTTTTTTGACTTTGTCCTAAACTTTCAGGTACAGAATACTAAGGAGAATAGCATGTTTCATCCTCCTCTTTCCCCTTTTGTTCTATGTGGCAATAATGTATTTTGTATTATGACTAGGAAAGGTCAAGGAAAGGGATAGGGTCCAGAAAGAATAAATATGAAGAGAAATAACACACAGGAGTCTCCACAGATTGAAACATGAAGTATTTTTGAATTTAAAAGTACTATACACACCTGCACTTTATATGCACGTGTTTTTTGAGTCACTGTCCTGACTTCAATGAGATGCTATTTTTTATTTCTAAGATTCCAGTTTAAAATCAGATTGCATAAAGAGGAAAACACCCAAGTATTTTCATTGGTAAGGATTTGGTGCACTTTGTCACCTGCAATCCCGCATCTGGTGTGCTGTCTACCTGCAATCCCAATCTGTAACTGATTTATTTAAGATGACCCAACAAGACAAATGCTGACATTTTCAGCAAGACATCTAGTCAATACTATTCTTACAGACACTACTCAATCGAGCATGCTCTCACATTCAGCCAATTTCTTTCTGGCACTCTGCTCCAGTGACTGATTGAGAAATTAGTCTCAGCAGATGAAATCATTATTACTTACTGTACCTGCACCCATCTAGGAACATCTGAGACAAGACAGACTGTTCAAATCCATCTTTCCCAACCATTAATTCCTAAGAATATTTAAATGTGTCACTGTAGAACAGAAATTTATTCTGCTCTCTTCCTGCCACCTGAGAAAAAGACCTAAGATTTCATTCATTACAAAAATTAATTATTTTACATTTTAACAAAAGTGAAAACGGTAATACAGGTAACACTGTATATTTAAATGCTGGGAGTTTAGTAAGAAAGTGTAAAAAATCTATTATGTCAATCATCAAAAGTTAACTACTTCACTCCTGCACTTGGAGAACTTTTGGCTTTTGAAGACTGATTTGGTAAATCTGTTGAATGTAAATACTCACCTGAATATGATCTCAAATACTTTAGGAACACATTTTATTTCCATCCAAAGCACTATTTATTCTCTACTTGAATCCAAGACTTTTCCTTCTTTTTTTCCTTTTTTTTACTGCTATGATCCCTATCTCAAAAAAGAAATTATAATCAAGATTCAAACCATTAAAGAACAAAGTAAGATCCTAAGGATATTAACAGGGGACTTTCTAAATTTCTCTAAATTTGATGTATTTATTTGTATCCTACATCATACAGAAAAATAATTTGAGAAAAAGCTATTTGTTTCCATTGTTACTAGGGTCAACTGTCAGTCCAATCCTGCAGATCACTATACCTTAAACAAACCTTATGGAATCTATAAGTTAACAGATCAAAACTCTGAAGCAGCAACACAATAAATGGAGCAATAATAAGGGTTTTGCTCTCTCTCACGACTTCCTAGCAGTCTAAAATTAAAGTCCTATATGAAGTACATCAAGCACGACTTTCATGGTTATCCTCAAAACCTGTGTATGGAAAATTTTCCTTACTTGGACCTCCACTTTCCTATCTCAAAGGATAAAGTAGGCATGCTTTAATAACATTATCTCAATCCACTTGAAAAGCCCTCTTAATTCTTATTAAAACAATCTAATCTGCTTGAGGCAAGATTTTGGTTTTATTTAGAATACTAAACCTTATCTAATTAAGTGTAATATTAGGATGTTAACTAATATACACAAGCCAGCTTTTAAGAGTCCAGTGGGCACAAACATCAATCCATACTAGCTGAAGCCTAGACCCCAGTACCATAGTCAGCCCAACAGACCACACTTCCCTACAGCCCTGCTCCCAAGAATCATACATCCTACCCAATTTCTGGTAATGGGCTTACCTGGGGTGGGTGGGAGCCACTATTTTATCTTCATTAAGAACCACGTGAAAGGTCACAACCATTGCTCAGTGTTTAAACCAGCTTCAAACTTCACTGGAAACAAGATGTTTTTTCCCTTAGAACCTAACTAAGCAGACAGAGAACTTACTATACTGCAAAAAGAAAACAAATCCACAATTTCAGTATTGGACTTAAGCTAGTAGGACTTCTGAGTTGCACCCACTTTGACTGCTGTGCTGCTCAGCCATCCTAGTTTTCCAGTTTCACCTTCAGCTTTCTGTAGAGTCATCTTCAACTGAAACATAAATCACTGAAAAGACTGGGCTTGCCTTCAGTTTTGCACATTCATCAATCCAATGAAAACACTGTATTTATTGTCTACTGAATCAGTGGGACTTGGGGTTTCCAAGATAGAGCCTAAAGATTCCCCTAATATTTGTTTTCGTCAGCAAGACTAGGCCAGGACAGTTTAAGCATAAGCACTTAACCTAGTTCAAGAACTACATTCAGTGAATGGAAACACATGATGGTTATTAACCCCTTCAAGAACAAAATTGCTAAAAAACCCCATAATTAAATAATAATAATCTCTGTTTATCAGCAGCCAAGCCCAATCTCACATATACAGTCCACTACTCAGTTACAGTATACTGATGTGCTTTAAATATGGACAAATTACTCATGTAACATAAGGTACCCTCTTTCTGGCAAATTCCACTCAGAGACATAAATATATACTGTTCATCTTTGTATACCAAAGTATCCAGCCAGCTGGTGCAGAAAGTAAACCAGCTTACATTTTTCACGAGAGAGGTAAGGAAAAAAAAAAGAGAAAGAGAACAAGCACTTTTTAATTTCACTTGATGATTGATAACCAATATGCACAAACACACAGTGTAAGATTTCTGAGTACTATAGACCTATGTAAAATCATCCAAACACCAGACCTGAGATGAAAACTAAGGGACAAAAAGACAGAACATTTACTCATTGCTCTGGTTTTCAACTTTTAGTGAGTTCTTAATTTATTAGTAATAACTTGTTTATCTTGGAGGGGCTTCAGAAAAGGCTGGGAGACTTTTTTAAGCGTCAGCTTAAAAATACTTACAACTATTCTTAAATGCCAGCTTAAGAAATGTATAAATAAAATTGAACATTAAGACCTCTAAACTTGGAGAGACATGCTCAGAACAGGAAATGATAGTTTGTTAATAAAGAAAGGTAAATCATTCTCTAGGCTTCCGGTGGGAAACTTGGCAGGGAAAGGATTTTGACCTCAGTGGAAGGTAACTGCCACAAATGACAAATCAAGCAACTTTCTTCTTGCAAGTGAGGCAAATGTTTGACATAAGGCTGGACTGCATTCAGATCTATCATTCCCTGTGGCATACTCTTCTAACTTTAACAAATAATGCTGCAAGCTTTTTGCATTGACGGTATTAATTGCATTTTTTTCCTCCTCTGTCTCACTGAGTAAAGCCATGCAAGCCTAACATTTTTTGTGAATGATTACTTATTTCCTACTTGAAGCACAAAAGCTCATCACTTATAGAATAGGTCAAGCTTTCAGTGCCTATTAGTCCTAGTCTGGAATGAATTAATGCATTTTCCTATGTTGTAGAAACAGTATATGGGACATTTGTGCAAAGGAAAGTAGCAAAAATCCTGCACTGTTTTCAGGTGAAGAAGTAAACAAGGACAAAAGAATACACTTAAAAATCTTATTTTCAGTTTCACGTTAGGCTCACTGTGACTATATGGCACATTAGAAGTACCAATTCTCCCAACTCAGAACAATAAATGGGAAAAAATGACAAGTAGCCCAGTTTAATTTCAAACGTTAATATATTTTCTATTTTATAGTGAACATATGCATCATTCACCCCTTATTTGCAGCAACTATGACGTCCTCATAAAAAGGGGTGACATTTGTAAGATGCCTCTTAAAATAAATATTTCTTTTTATAAAATAATAAAACTTCAAATAAATATTCTTTACACTAAACAATATGTTGAAAAAATTAGAAAATAAAGGCTGAATTTTACTGTAACTGTACAATATACATGAAGTCCAAAGGGAAATCAAAGTCTTGTAATAGAAGGTTTCCGTAAGACAAAATACAATCTAAAAACATACTGATTGATTCACATTCTTCCGAATGTACAACATATTAGTATAATATTTTGTGACTGTGCCATGTCTTATGACAGCACTTATTTTTCACAGTTGAAAATATTATTGTATATACAAAAATATAGCACATTATCTCTGGCAGAAAACAATGAAAAAAAAGGAGTCATTTGCTAATTTACAAATTTTGCAAGTACTATTCACAAACAATAGAGTTGCCTAGGAGTGTCTGTGTTGCTTTAGCTTATGCAATATGTGGGTCACAATGTACTGCATCCCTTTTTTTCCCCCTGTATGCCACTAGCTGGATTCTAACAAGCGTATCAGTTAAGATGGCACACACACAGAAAAGCATTTCACTGCAAACAGCAAAGTACATCCCCAACCCTTCTACTACAGTACCAAGACCATAGCTGCTTAGTTGGTTGCATATGTACGTTAAAATAATAATCCTTGTTACTTTAGTATTTCTGGCTAGTGATGCTATGTTGGCTTTTCAAAGTTCCTGGGGGGTACGCTGGGAACTTTGCAGCAAACGGTGTTGGAGTGTTTGCAGCGGCACCCAGGCCGATTTACCCGGTCGTAACAGCCCTGGCACAACTTAAGGCAACCCTTGGCTGGTAGGTAACACCACAAGCAAGGCAGAAAGAGGGACACTACACCCATGGCGGACCACCTAGTGCAGCAATGTGACTGACTGCAGGAGCAGGGGTTGTCAGCACAGTTGTCCTCGTCATCATTAGAGCAGTGATAGAAGAGGCCCTTCACACAGCAAACACAAGTCCCGTAATCAACCACGTTCTGGGCTGAGCAAAGACACTGCTTGTCACAGATCCAGCATGAGGGGAGGGTCCTTGGATAAGTGCACTCCTTACACTTACACTTTCCACAGTCCTCACACCTGTAGCTGTGTGCTCCCAAGTCTTCTTTGCTCAGTGGCTTCAGCTCACTCGGCTTGAGCTCAGACTTGGGCTGCATTCGGACTATCCCATCGGCAACTGGCCCCGAAGATGATCCCAGAAGTCTTTGTTCTGATGAATTACTGCTTGTACTTGTCCTCGTACTGCTCCGTGAGCCTGTGCTGACTGTGCTGATGGACCGGGACAGAGGTGCTCGAGGAGATGCGTGCGTTTGCGTGTGCTGGATCCGGCTCAAATGACGATGCTCAGGCAAGCCATGGGGCCTTTCATTTTTGGGCTGGGCTGTTACCCGAGGAGAAGACTTGACCCCCGGCCGTGGAGCCACCGTAGGTCCCTCTGTGTATTCATTTGTGTTTCGGATGGCTCTGATCTGGTCCAACGACAAGACGTGAACCTGCTGCATCAGGACATCCCGCAGGTCGGGCTCCCCGTGCGGTCTCCCACTGTCACGCCGAGCCTGTAGTAAGGGCTGCGACCCACTGCCGTGCTGAGTCTCCATCAGTGCCCGGAAGCTTGCTCACCCCGCCAGGCTTAGAACACATCTGAAATCCTGGAGCAAAAAAAGAGAGGATTCACTATTGAAACATGTCTCATGCTCTCTCCAGCAGCTTTTCAAGCCTGCAGGACCCCACAGAACTGCAGACAATCAAGTAATGCATCAGCCATTAATAAAAGGAAGGAGTCACGTCTGGGACAAGCACCCGCACCGGTCAGCTGAGTGACCAAATTCCCTTGGCCTGTTCTGCCTACTGCTGTGGAGAGGTTAAGGACCTTTAAGAATCCCTAAGATTCTTTCCTAGGACCATGCAACTTAACTTGTGGCTCTGGAAAGTCTAGGTATTACTCCTGCTAACTGAGGCTTCTCAGGCCATCTTCTGGTTAGACCATGGCCTTTTAAGTGATTACATTTCAGCCACTTGAAGTGACACTTCTTTTGACATCAGGCTACTGAAAACCTTATACTGAAAAAAAAACCCAACAAACTATCCTGCAAGTATTTAGCAAGTGTAATGTGACCTGCTGATGACAGACATATAATTCTCCAATTTTGTTTAAAATTGGATAATATTTTGGTAGGCTAGTCTCTTTACACATTAAACTTTACATGATGTAAATAGGAAATTTTAGTTTAATACCAATGGTCCCAAGAAAAACACTAAATAGCAATAAAATGTTTGAGGTTAGACATTAAATGAGTTAGTGCTACCAAAAACTTCAACAGTACAAGTAAAAATATCTCTCTCCAGTATTTTAGTGTGTGTCATACTGGTGCACACCACTGTGACTGTTATTTTAAGGCTCAAAACTACAAAAGCAATGTTACCACAGTTGTTTGGGTTTTTTTTTTTTTAATGTGTAAAAAATTCCATAGACTACATTTCAAATTGTAAATATTATCAAGAGTGGCTTGTGGGATAGAGGCATGCATAACATAATCAAATAATGCCAGCATCCAAGAAGTCTACTTGATTGTGAATATTACTTGAAAAGATCGTTAACTACAAAGTAGAAACGTAAACTTTAGAATTTAAATGAAAAGCCAGTAAAAGACACAGAAGATGAGAACTTGTAAATAACTTCCACATTCAAATATGCGCAAGTTTCAAGTACTGCCCTCTAAATTAGTTAATATTTGTTTTGCCTTTATCATATCTTAAAGTGGCTCCAAAATCCAATTACCTATACAAAAATCCAGAACAATATTCTACAATTTAAACCCAAGCAGGAACCAAACTTCTTACAAGGACCACACAATGTCTTCAATTATAACTAGAAAGAGCACCATAGTGTTACTCTGTACACATCAGTTACCAACAATAATACTGTACTGCAGTATAGTAAAATATAGCCAAACAGTTTAACAAAGAGTATCTCAAGACACTGTCTTTATTCTAACATCAGTGCAAAACACTTAACCTTTTAACGCCTGGCTCCCCTCCTTCAGTGTTTTTTCTTTAAAAAAAAAAAAAAAAAAAAAAAAAAAAAAAAAAAAAAAAAAAAAAAAAAAAACAACAAAAACCAAAAAAACCCAAAAAAAACCATATAGAGAAATCTCTAACTTTTAAGAGTGACCACTTATTTTAAATATTGTCAAATCCTGGTTTTGGACACAGGATGTATGTTACAGTACTCCCTACACCCCCCAAAAAAAGTCTTGCTAACTTGGCTTTAAGCATTACTTATGCTATTTTTTTTCCTTCAAATTAAAACCTCTGCCATACCAAAAGTTTCAACCAACAGCCTAAGTAGATATTCACCTCCTCTGAAACTATCTGGAGATAAAAAATAATATAAAATAAAATGCTTTCCCCATTCTTAAGAGGAATTGGCAGCCCTATCTCTCCTCCGCGTCCAGCCCCAGCCAGCCTAGAGGGTATCAGCCCCTGCCTCTCCAGAAATGACAACCCACTGCAAAAGCAAAGCTGACCCTGACCTGAAGGCGCTTCAGACGACCCCGGGATCGGTGGCGGAGCCCCCCCTCAGACGCCAAGGTGGGAGCTGGAAAAGCAGCCTCCGGTGTCCGCTTCCCTCCCCGCCTCCAGCTCCGTCTCGGGCGGGGGGCGCGCAGCAGGTGGGAGGCGACAGCCCCTCGCCCGCCGGAGAGTGCAGACAACCTGGAGATAACCAGGAGACATCCTCTGGGCTGGGAGGTGGGAGGGGGCTGCTTCAGCCGCCTTATCAGAAAGTCAAACCCATGTTTCCTTTTAACTCTTCCCCCCTGCCCTCCCCCAGGAGATGCTAAAGGAGCTTCCCCTCCCGGGAAGTGCCAGGCGCCCTGCAGACGGTTCAGACAACACCTCCGGGACAGCTGGGCAAAAGGCAGATTACCCCCTCTCGCCTTGCCCTAAACACCCATTCAACTTCACAAAGCCAGCCGCTGGAAAAGCTCCTCTTATTTTACGCATATTCTGCAAATTGCCTGACCTTCAGCCCGCCCCGCTCCGCCCCAGCCCGGAGGGACCCAGGAGGCATTTCCAGCGGGGCATCAGGCCGAGCCGGGTGCTCCCCGTTTTTTCTCCCCGTCATAGATCCGCTAACAGGACAGGATGCAAAGAACCAACACATTTATTTGCAAACCTACGCTTGCCTGAAAATCCTGACGGGAGGGCACACCTCTCCCTCCTCTGACCTAGTACTTCTCTCCTTTGCATCCGCCAGGAGCAAGAGAAGCAGATTTGCCTTTTTGTGTGTGCATGTGTGTGATAACACGATTCCCCACTTCTAAGAGCCAAAGTCCACTCTCACCGAGCTCAAGTGCCAGGATTGCTAACTTTTCTTTTCTTTCAATCTGGGCTTGGCAAAAGGGTGAGCGAGGGGGACGGGTTTCGCGTTCGGCACATTTGGGGAGGTTTAAAAAGCGAGGGGCTTCTTGCGTGCTGTGGAAAAATCCCGTGTACAGCTGGCCGGGGAAGGGCGAAGCCTAAGGGAGAGAAGTCCTCTGCCCGTGAATTTCTGTTTTGTGGCCGGAGCCTGTGCAAGGCACCCCCACCCCCATTCCCACCGCACACACACCAACCACCTCCTCTTCTTTCAAAGTGCTTTGAAACCCCCATTAAGGGCCGAGTGTGTGATCAGACTATGGATTAGGGCAAAAGGGACTTTACCATCGGGGTGGGGCAAAGTGACACACAAACAGCTTGCTGAAAACACCAGCAGCTTTTTTTTCTTTTTTCTTTTCTTTTTTGATGGGGGAAGGGGGCTGTCACGAAGTAAGCCCACCAAAAAAAAAAAAAAAAAAAAAAAAAGTCAAAATTATGACTTTTCCTTCCCCTCCACACATGCCCTCTGCATAGAAGAAGCTAGTGAAGCACTTTCCTCGTCTTACAGATCGAATTAATTTCATCACAGGAGAAATATCTAAGCTTACACACACGCACACACACACACGTATATATTTGTACCAGACGTGCACTCACTTCCGAATCGCACGGATCTCCTGACGCCACTACAGACAGGCGTAAATCACGCACTGAAAGGCGGGTTGCTCCTTCTCCCCCAAGAGCGGGGAACAAACAGCTCCGACGCTCGCCAGCCCCGCTGCGCCCTCCTCCCTTCACCTCCCCCGGGGCTTGTCGGAAACCCACGCGTGCCCAGCGAGGCAGGAGCGCGCAGGACCTCCCGTGCCCGGCCCCCCGCAGCAGCGAGAGCACGCCTGAGCTCTGGCTCCTTCAAGCGCACCCCCGCCCCACTCGCAGCCCCCGCGGGCAATCCGGGGCGCCCGCGCAGCCCTCCGCCCCCCGCGCAGCCTTCCGCACCCCCGGGGCACCCTGGCGGGGCACAAACGCGGCGCAGCCCGCAAACCCCACGGAGCTCCCCCCACCCCTCCCCGGAGAGAAACCGCTCCGAAATCCCACCTCCAGCTCCTCTCTGAGAAAGGAAGGAGAAGGGAAGGGGGGGAGAGGGAGAACCTGTGCGAATGGAAAAGGGATCGGCCTCAAACATTTCCACGAGTTTTCTTGGAGCAACCAAAGGCGGGGTGGGGGGGGGGAGGAGGTTACTGAAAAGCTTGTTTTGCAAAGAAGGAAAAGGCTCTCACCGTGATCGCGGCGCTGCACCAAACCCCTCTCTCTCTTGTATTTTCTTCTTCCTGCGGTTTGCAAATAAATCCAGCCCTAAAGCAAAAAAAAATTCTTTTCCAAACTCTGCTTTAGTCCAGCTTGCAAATTAGAGTAAGAATGATCACCACGTAAAAAAAAAAAAAAAAAAAAAAAGTCCAGAGCAAAGTTAGGTGCCTCTCCCCAGATCGATTATAAATACGTGCGTGCGTGTATATACTATAATAATAATCAAAACACCTCTCCGGATCGGGGTGAGTTTTCTTTGCTACTAAAAATCACTCAGTCTTACACACACACACTTTCCTTTTTTTTCCTCAATGAACAGGAGGCCGAATCGCCAATACCAAGTCACTTTTTTTTTTTTGTTGCTGTTGCAAAGTGATCAAGAGGAAAGGGAAAAGCCAAAGAAAACAAAACAAAGTGGATTTAAAATAAAATCCCAGAGCTTTCTTCCACTGAGCTCCTCCAAAAAAGCAGCTTGTGCAATGTAGCCGTTCTGCTGAGAAGCTGCTTGCTGCAGGCTCCTCTCCCCTTCTCTCCCTCTTAGCTTTCTCGCTCCCTCTGCGAGCGTGTGTGTTGCAGGCAGTTCTGTGGTTTGCAATCGGGGGGGTGTTTTGGGAGCGCAGCGGATTTGTGGTGGTGGTTGTTGTTGTGTGTTTGGAGGAGGTGGAGGAGGAGGAGGAGGAAGATTTGAGATCTGAGCTGTAGGGGCTCGGCGTTTTTCTGCTCGCTCGCTCTCTCCCTCTCTCTCTTTTTCTTTCCGGAGGAGGTAGGGTGATCTCTCTGCAAAAGCAGCAGTAAATGGCGTCATGTGGATCTGAGGAGGAACAGAGCAGTTGTTGTCCCAGAGGATATATCGCATCCGGTCCCAGCTCATTGGCTCTGCGGGGCTACATTCACTGGCGCTCCCAGCGCCCTGCCAGCACTCAGAGCTGCGGGAGGCATTCAAAAGGGCAGCGCTGCCGCCGCCGAGCCAGCCCGGCTGCCCCGGCCCCGGCCCCGGCCCCGGCCCCGGCCCGTCCGCGGCGCTCCCCGCGCTGCGCGGGGCGAGCGGCAGCCGCGCTCCCGGGGCCTCGCCGCAGCCTGTGCTCACAGGAGGCTGCTCCGTGCGCGGTCTCACGCCGCTCGGGGTTGCTTTTGTGCTCGTGTATTTACTCAGAGACAGGCGGCGATAGGTTTGCAGGGAAACCGAGGGGAACTCGCTTCTCGCGGGGAGGAAGGCGCGCTCGCCCCGCCGCTGCGGCCGTTCGGGAGACCCGTGCCCGAGTGCTCCCCGTTGCCTCCCACCCGTTTTTCTTAACCGAGTGGAATAAAAGTTTACACTTCTGCCCCTCCCCCGCTTCGCCCTTTCCAGCCGCCGGTCGCCGGCCGCGCAGGGAGCAGGAAGGGTGATTACTTGGGGCATTGTCCGCGGATTAATGCGATTAGGCGGCGCGGAGGGCGCCCCCGTGGCCGGGCGGGAGCGCGGAGCGGGGCCCGCGGGGCGCGGAGCGGGCGGCAGGTCCCCGCGCCTCGGGTGCCCGGCCGCGGGGTGCGCCGCGCCCCTGGCACCAGCAGGGTCCCCTCGCCTGTGCGGGGGGGCCTGGATGTGTGTATTTTTTTTTAAATAAGTTAAAAAAGCCCTACAAACCTCCCCCTCCAAACTTTATTTTAGTCAGTTGCCATTCGTGCGGGGGACACGGTCTGCGAGCAGCTCGCGAACGTGACTGTTTGTCTTCTGGGCGTTTCCTGACACGGCCACAGCTCGGTCCCTTTGGTACGAGCTGGAAGCACTGACGGGGCCGCTGTGTCTGGTCGGACGCGGGCATCTTGCGCTCGCACGTATCTGTACGCGCACCCCTTTCCCCAGGCAGGCACGCACCGAGCACGAATGTTCCCGTGTCACGTGTGGCACTGCTTAAAATACACACCGTGTGTATTTTAAGCAGTAATCGCTGCGCTGTTCACATGGACAGCCCTCGGTGCAAAGCCCCAACCAGCCCTCCACTACTCGAGCCGATTTCGCAGCACTTCCTCTCCTACACCTGCTGGTCACCGCTCTGTGGAGGGGGTGGTCATTCCCCATAAAAACGTGTAAATAACGAGGGCTGTGTCTCACATGGACGGCCTTCGGGTTTTCGTGGTTTCATGCTCAAGTATCCGTTCTTCCACAGTAATGTTCTGAGCCTGCAAACTATTTTCCATACTTGGGTGACAGTAAGGTCAGCCGGAGTTAAACGGGGCTCGCTTTCTTTCCTTTCAAGCGGGTTCCATCTCTCCCTAGCCCGCACAGAACTGCTGCAGCCCGGCTGTCCGTCCCCTCCCCACCCTGTTCGACCCCCGGCCCCGCAGCCGGAGCGCTCTCCCGCCGGGGCGGGGGCTGCCCCTGGGCTGGAGCCGCAGCCCGGTGTGGCTGGGTTACCCTCGGGGCTCCGGGCAGCAGCGGCGGCGGCGCGGCCGCTCTCCCCGCCAGAGGGAGCGCGGCGCCGGGGCGGGGGGCAGCGGGTCAGGGCGGCTCCGCGGGGCACCAGCCCCGGCGCCGGGCAGCGCCGGAGGGAGCCGCGGGCCTGCCCTCAGCTTCCCCGCGGGTGGGGGCACCCAGCGGCCTGGCGTCTCGGTGAGGATGCGCCGGGCAGCGACATGAGCATCCTCGGAGATGTGCCCTGTGCGTAGGCTGCGCGCTCTGTGTCAGCAAGGAAATCCACGATGTTCAGCTGTGAGAGATAAGTATGGGTTAAAATATCCGGGAAACAGAAAACACAATATTCCCCTCACTGTAGAAAGACAAAATACACTTCCTCCCACACAGCAAAGTCAAAAATAGGTTAAGAACTTTTTGTGCAAGCCTATACACATGGGAAAGGTCTGTTGAATTATTTATCATCGTTTATATTGAGTACATAAATAGTGTTTTAAGCTGGAAAGTTCATAACACCATTTTTAAATCCTTCGGTCAGTAGTGCAATGATCAATTTCCACACCAGTTCTCAACTACAGGTGTATGCACTTAATACAGAGAGTAGTCTCAAAGACAGATTTAAAAACAGTGAAGCTATTTTTATTTGCAGAGCCAGTCATGCATGCAAAATGGTGATGCTTCAATGTGTTATAGCTCAAAAAAAAAAAAAAAAAACCGTTCGGGAGACCCGTGCCCGAGTGCTCCCCGTTGCCTCCCACCCGTTTTTCTTAACCGAGTGGAATAAAAGTTTACACTTTCTGCCCCTCCCCCGCTTCGCCCTTTCCAGCCGCCGGTCGCCGGCCGCGCAGGGAGCAGGAAGGGTGATTACTTGGGGCATTGTCCGCGGATTAATGCGATTAGGCGGCGCGGAGGGCGCCCCCGTGGCCGGGCGGGAGCGCGGAGCGGGGCCCGCGGGGCGCGGAGCGGGCGGCAGGTCCCCGCGCCTCGGACAGCATCCTGGTACTGATGAGTTTGAAAGAGAAGCCTTAAACTTGCAAAGATTTGTACACCAACTGACACAAACGTAAACAATAAATAGTGCATAAATCTGCAAAAAATTGTGTGCTCGTTTTTGTGCATGTGCTTGTGTGTGTTCATGTTGGAACTTCAATGCTGATTTCTCAGAGTTTTAATCTGATGGTACCTTGGAACCAGCTTTTGGAGGATTATATGTATCACTCACATTTCTTGTCGTGGAGAGTGGCTTAATGCATGTGATTATGTTTCCCCTAGTGGTTTGCTCTAACCACTGCATGATTTTGTTGTGTTTTGTTTTCTGAATTTTTTTTTTTTTTTTTTTTTTTTTTTTTTTTTTTTTTTTTTTTTTTTTTCAACTCCTTTTTTTTTTTT
>NW_024503901.1:5048185-5318480 GCF_017590055.1 Onychostruthus taczanowskii
TTTTCCCCTTGGGGTTTTTCTCAACCCCCCCTTTTTTTTTTTTTTTTTTTTTTTTTAATTTTTTTTTTTTTTTTTTTTTTTTTTTTTTTTTTTTTTTTGCGTTTATCCCAAGCAGGCCTTATTTTTGAGATGAGGTTCTTGAGTTTATTCTCAGCAGAGAAATGTAACTTGTAAAATGTAATTTGTAAAATTTTACAAATTACATATATACACACAACAATTTTACAAATTACATATATACACACAACAATTTTACAAATTACATATATACACACAACAATTTTACAAATTACATATATACACACAACAATTTTACAAATTACATATATACACACAACAATTTTACAAATTTACAATTTTCTAAGAGTCTGTGCTTCCCTTATGGTTTTTTTGTTTTCTCTTCTAAAGCATAGAAAAAGAAAATTACATTAATACAAATTACATTGTATTAAAAAAGAAATTACATTAATACAAATTACATTGTATTAATGTAATTTGTAAAATTGTTGTGTGTATATATGTATATATATTTGTGTACACACCAACATACACGTATATTTATATTGTGTATAGGTGTTGTATGTTCATGACCTATTTCAACAGCAGCAATTCCAGTGGCTTCAGGTGAAAAATGGGGTATATACATTTGAAAACTGTATGACATGACAGAGACCCATATGAAATAGCTGAAACTTTTCTGTTTCATCCTGAAATTGTCCCACAAGTTTTTGTTTGATTAGATTTTCAGACCAGGGCTGGAAAACAAGTGGTTTCCCCCTTTACTTTGAAAAGGGAGGGCAGCTCATTCATAAGGGATTCTTCCTGAAAGGGAATGAAAGTGCAGTACTTTGCTGACTTTGAGAACATTTCATGCATTATCTCATGAGTTAATGCAATGATATGGGAATATTGATTCTTCACATCCTAAAAGGACTAAGTTTGGCTGCACATTGCTTCTAATGCCCAGAAGTTCCATTCAAACCTAAACCTTTACCTGATTATCTTCCGTGTTTGTGACTCTGAATAAGCTAAAGTACATAAAGGAATTACAGAGCTTTTTAAAAGTGTAGAGCTTTTTTTGCCTACTGATACTTCATTGAGGTTCTCAGGGCAGATAAGGCCATTTAGATAAATCATAGAGAGAAACAGAGAAGTCAAACACACTGCACTGTAAACAGGTGGATGTACTTACAAAGAAAATTAGGTCCTTGACTCAGTACTGTTAGTTTTTCTTTTTCAATTTTTGTTGTAGTTTACCTGAAGGAAATACTGGAATTCTCTTCCCTGAGAAAAGGGGGAAAATGAACATTGAGTTCTAGGAACACAGTCTGGTGGGACAAGGGTCAGCACTGTTACATGGGAAAGAGCTGATACCTGCCACTCTGGTTGGGAATGCACAAGCTCTGCAGCTGCTCAGAGATTGAGTCTCCTGCTTTTAGTGATGCCCAGATCTTCCCCGGTTAAACTACTATTTTCAGATCTAGCTGATGATAGACACCTCTCTTAAAGATGATATAGGCCAGATCCTGCATAACTTTATCCCATCTGGTGATTGCCCAGATTGTCCCATATAGAGGGACAGTTGCCAGAAGGATATTTTCTTGTTGAATACCAAATATACTTATGTAAACTTAAAGAATAAACAAATCCCTTTCCTGTACCTTCTGAAATTATACTGAAGGATACATACATTTAGTACTGGTTATATAATGTGGAGCTTTTGCATATAAATTGTTCTAATAAAGCTAGTATGCTCTTTGATGTGTCATTCAATGTTATTTGGTTATATTTGTGCCCTTGATAAAATCAGCATTGGTTTTTTGAATTCAACTTTATAAACCTTTCTAGCTTATACTATGCATTTTATAATTTCTCTTCTCAAATACCTTGAGACCAAATTTTCATAAGTGGGACAATTTGGCATGGATTGGCACGAAGTGAAATTTATTTGCTAAACTGGTATTATAGCAGGCTTTTTATGGTGTATATGGTGTATTTTTTTTTTTTTTTTGGTATGGTATTCCTCTTAATATTTTTGATTTCTTTGGTAGAAGTAATCATGAGAATGACAGCACAGACAGGCCTTGTCTGTTAGTGTTTGAAACACTGCACTTTCTAGATTCATTCAATTAGAGGCTAGATAACACTGGGCTTGACTCTACTAGAATTTTATGCAAAATCAACTGATTGTCTATTAAAATGTTAACAAGCACTAGTTTGGGAATTCCCAAAATATTTTATAGCAGGATGCAGACATTTATGTGTTGACCTGGGATTAAAGTGACTCAGAAGAAATGGAAGAGGTCAATTTTAGAAGTTATGGGAAATTTGAAAGAAGGTTTTATGAAGAGACTTATCACATCTCTGCTGTGGTTTGCAGCAGTAGTTTTCAAATTTCTTCAGAGTGTAGACTTTTTCTATGCTTTAGAAGAGAAAAAAAAAAACATAAGGGAAGCACAGACTCTTAGAAAATTGTAAATCACGAGACCTCCCATTTAGAAATGGTCCATAGGAGTTCACAGATCACAGTTAGAAAACCACTGATGTAGAGATACCTGAACTAGCTCTTAAACTGCAACATAGTAGAAAGGTAAATTAATATCTTGGGTGCTGTGAGCAGTGGAGTTGGAAGAAGCCTGCTCTTCTCAGAAGTGCAAGGTAGCCTGTGTGGATCTCCATGCTGTGATGGTCACTCTGCTCCCAGAACATAAGGTATTTTTCTGCATTGGATTTAAAAAATATTCCTAGAGATTAGCAATTGGTAACATAAATCTTGAATGTCAGTCAAGGCATTGGTATAAGTCAGACTTACAGGTTTTGCTGGAAACAAAAGGAAGCAGATTGAGCAAATGTTTAAAAAAAGTATCATGTTTATCCTATTTACTGAGATTATTTTTATTTTCCTCAGTTGTGAAAGACTTGTGTTCATCTGAATACAAGCACACAAGTACATCCTGAAAGCAGAGGTGTTGTATGCAGGACAGAATAATTTCCTGGAGATTAATGAATTTTGCACAAAAAGGAAAATAAAAACTGTTTTTTCTGTATCACTTGTCTGAAAATCAGAACACAATCAAAATAAAGTACTGTTTATATGGTTACATCAATTAAAAAAATACTAAAAATTGCAAAATACCCTGATCCTCCTGTCAGATCTGTACTGTCTTTTTTCCCCTGGTTATTATAGCAATATCAATGACAATAATTAAACTGCTAGATATTCTATCACAGTTTTCTCCACAGATCTCAAACTAGTTTTCAGGAGATGTCACTGCCCATTTTAGAGGTGAGAAAAAACAAGGAAGAAAGAAAGAGATAACTTAGCCCAAAAGCGAGGACTAGGACCCTCAGGTCCCAGTTCAGTCTCTCTGCTGTGTACCTGCAGCTTCCCATGAAGGTCCAAGGTGTTCATTTCCTTGGTGTTCATTTCCTTCTGACCTCCAGAGCCTTTCTGCCCAAGCAAAATTTCAGCATCTGGGTCTGATAGAATCAGAACACTTTAAAAATGTATGTACTGTTAGACAATTATCTTACTTGGAAAGGGAAGAGGACAAAATGTTTGGTTGTCTAAACAAGGTTATCTCTGCAGGAGCATCCACTCCCACCTCTTGATTAAAGAGTTCCTCTAAACTTCCATCTCTGCAGCTGGTGTAGTTATTCCTATCTCATTTGTGGCTTTGTAATCATCTTTTCCTGTATTTTAAGCAGGGCTATTACTTTCATAAGTCCCATAGATACAAAGGCAGAAATTAACAGAGAAGCTGAATCTTGGAGCTGTTCCTCCTAAATAAGCCCCTGACTCCTTCTGGAGCCTGAGTGAAAGTCTTATGTGCTCCAGACCAGGAGGGAATCCAGATGTCCAGTGCAGCTCCTAGGATGGTGCTCTAATTAATGAAAGTTAAAGGAAGCATTGGAAATTGTGTTACAAACATAGACAATAAATCCCATCCGTCTGACAGAACAAGCTTGCAAAATAAGCCCACTGGAAAACTTCCTTCATTCTTGAGGTTAAGTGTTTAAGCCGTTTAACATATTTTAAGTTTTCTTGTTGTTGCTTACTCACAACGCAATTCAAATTGTCATAAATTATATCCAGTTCTGACAGTTTACGTTGTGTCAAAGCAGTTGTGTTTTCGAAAGTATGTGCTGTTCAATTTCCATTTTCTTTCTTAGCTCCGTAGATTTGTTTTCTCCACAGGGACACAAATTATGGCTCTATAAAATCCGTTTCAGCTAAGAAAATTTCTGTTAACGCCTTATTCGAAATCCCAATGTAGACAATAGGAATAAAAGCAACAACCTTTATTTAGTTGAATAGCTTGTGCATTGGGTAAACTTTGATTTCCGTGAGGACACATTCTTTGAAGAGTTAGAGAATATATATGTAAATATATGTCTGAATTGGACGGTCAGTATGTAAAATTATATGTACAGATGGTAGATGTTGGGCCACAGCCCGGGCTAGTAGTTGTACTTTCAAGTTTGGTCGAAGCTGGAGCTTAAGCTGCAAAGGCAAAATCTTCATTCAGCCCAACTTCAAACCCAAGGATTTTTTCTGCAGTAAAAAGGACTAGGAGAGGGAAAGCATTTTCTCTGTGGTGAGAGGGGGGCAGGAGGGAAGAGCCTTTTGCTGAGACCCTCTCGGATTTAGCATTGCAGAGGCTGGTTCCGAAGGCAAGTCAATGAAATAGAAACGGGAATTTCCTCCGCTCTCCTTCCTGCTTCTGTCTTTGCCTGTCTCACCTTTTGAGAACCTGATTTGTATTTGTATACATGCGTGTGATCCCGATTTCATTGTTTGCCTTTTCACACAAGCACTTTCACCTACATCCCCCTTCCCTCCCCTCCCTTCCTCTCATTTGGCAGCCAGTTGGGCTTCTTCCTGCCTTGAATACCGCATTCCCTGGTTATTCAAGCTCAGTCATTAGCACCCTGTCCCCCCACTGAAATTATGAATGAAAAGCCTTGTTGTTCTTTACAAATAACTCGGGCTTCCTCAGTCAGTCAAATTCAAATGGCAGTGACTGCCAGACAAAGCGCCTGTATGATGGACAGTCCTCTCAGCAAGCCATCAAGGCACACAGGAAGTTTTTAAAGGCACAATCTAGGTAGCGCGGCCTGGGCGTTCCCCCGCGGCTGCGGGATGGGGTCGGGGATGGGGACGGGGATGGGGATGGGGATGGGGTCGGGGACGGGGATGGGGTCGGGGATGGGGATGGGATGTGGGGCAGCCGCTGCCCTCCAGCGCCTGGGGCGGCGGCGGCTCGGGGCCGGCCGGGCGGCACCTCGGGCACCCTGTCCCGGCGGGGCCGCGGCCTAGCGCGGCGGGGGCGGCGGGCTCGGAGCGGCGGCACAGCCCCCCGCCGCCCGCACATTGTTCGCCGGCCCCTTTCACAACGGGGGAAAAGGTAATTGACAGCCCCATTGTCCGCCCCGGCCCCCCGCGGCTTTAAAACACTCTGGGGCCCCAGTCACACGTTGTCAATGGGAGCTGTCGGAGGTGACGAGTGAAGAAGGGCTGTTCAGGAAACAGTTTGAGCCCTTCAAGTGGACAGGCCTCAGTGACTTCTCCGGCACTCCGGCTGCCACAGGCAGCCCCTTCAAAAATAACCTTAAAGCAATAAATCATACATGTTTCCTGCACTATACAAGGAACAGCTGGTTATTTTTCTGCACTTCCCCTCCCCCCCCCCCCCCCCTCTTTTTTTTTTTTTTTTTTTTTTTTTTTTTTTTTTTTTTTTTTTTAAAGCCTAAAAATTATTTAAGCACAGGAAATCAAGCATGTCAAAGTTTGGCAAAGCAGTTTGGGTGATTTAGCAATGACAACACTTCTTTCTCTATTAGCCAATCCTTGGGCTTTGACTTTTTATCTCCTCATTTCCACTGGTTTCTGCATCTGCTCCAATGACTGGAGTAACTCATCCCTTGTCTTCCGTACAGCAAGGGAAGTGATCTGCCTGGTTTGCGAGGAAAAGCTGTTCACTCCGATTCTTCTCTTTCACAGGAACTCTGTGTCCTGGAGTTCAAAAAGATGTCCTGGACTTAGCCCATTGATTTATTTAGGGAACGAAAACTCTGAACCTGAGAATTAATGATGTGTCTCATTGTAGGCAAGTCTGTACCTCTGTTCTTTACTTAGTGCCATTAACTATCTGGTGCAGGCAGTATTGATGCATTACCGCGTGTAAAACTTCCTATCTGATGGGTGTGCATAATAATGTGTTGGATACATTAAATTTTAAACACAAATACAGGTTTTTCTCCTAAGGCCTCTGCAACTTTAGGCTCTGTTGCTGCAGCTGGATCCACACGGGCCAACATTTGTATTTGCACCAACCCCCTTTCGGAGCCCACCTGCCTGGGTCTGATTTCAGCCTTGGAGCTGTCATTTCCTGCCATCACAAGAGGTAGTTAGTGCATGCTAACTAACTACAATCCAGATCTGTTAGACTTAGTGTTGCCATTTAGCAATGCCCAATTCTGCCAATATATTCGGTGCTTGGAACTGATGATACACTTAGGAAATAAAAGGCAGGGGTCAAATATTCTTTGCAATGTTCTGCAATGTCCGTGCATTGTGACTAAAACGTTGTATTCTAGCCAGAAATGTAACTCTTAAAAAAAAACTGACAGAAAAGCTGGAGGATGAAGTAAGGAGAAAATCAAACTTTTGTGAAGGTTTGGGGTCTGTGAAAATCAAGGCAAAAAAGGAAGAAATAACTAATGTGCAGCAGCATTAAATTTTCCTTACTCACAAAACATAGGATATATGTTCTTATTTCTTTATCATTACACCTATTCCTTTATCATTACAACAAGATATAAAGAATATCATTGTTAGCTTAAGGGTGGTCAGAAGGTATTTAATTGAAAAAAATGGTCATGAGAAAGGAGGTGTGTGGCAGCAGGTTTAAGTCTGTGATCTGCACAGTTCACTGCATGACATTAACCCATCCATTTAACAGCATTGCACTGGTAGGTCAGGCCATGGGAAGGAGAATTTGCGTATTTTTAAATTTTTGAGTATTGTTACTGCCTGTCTTTCCCTTGCAATATGACATGTTTTTATGTGCGTTAATATAATTTCATCTCCTTGTGGGTGTAATTTCAGTTAATCTGTCCATGGCCCATTTCTGCTGTAGTTTAAAGGCTAAGGTAACACAGACTTGCTAAGTGCCTGAGACTAGTTTACAGGCAATTTTAGCCAAACCTTACAGCATGCTGTAAGACATAGTCCTCCTAACTATCTTTTGAAATCTTACGGGAGTAAAAGCTGTTCAAAACGTCAGACCAGATGCTTTGGTAGGATCCAGCCTTTAGCTTGCAAATTACTCCAGGCAAGGATCTCCTTCCTGTTTGGCAACTTCCTAGAACACTTTTGCAGCCGGATACATAAACTGCTTATTATGTTGAGGACGAGATACTCATCTGGGGTGTTTTACCATTGCTCACTTTCATCCTTTGAGAATTCAGCACCATATGGAAGTCAGAGGTTATCCATGTTCAGCAAAGGGAACCCATGATGGAAACCTTTTGCTGTAAAAACCTGTTTTCTTGCTTTTCTTTACTGTGACCAAGAGTTACACGTTCTCATATGTCACATTATACCAACTAACTTAAAGTCTGCTCACATAGTGAATATTGCAATATCTTGCTGTTAAAATGAATGACATTTTGGAGCCTGCCACTTTGGGGGCTTTGAGATGTGTCTCTTGTGCTGGGGAGCAGTAGAAAAATGCCCAGTTAATACGTTTGCTGTTGCCTTTGCCCAGAAATGCAAAATAATTGCTTAGCCACCATTAGATCAGTGGAGAAAAAGAATCCCACAACCAAACAATAACTAGGACCAAAACCTCTGCTGTCCACTGACCTACATGTAAAAGAGCACTTGAAAAGCCATTATAGCATGCATATGCTTATTCCCTAGCAGAGCTGAATCCTTCACTTCTCAATTCTTCTCATCTCTTTGGGTAGGCAGAAGAAAAATCCAGTGTTTTGGAGCACTGCTGGCAGAGAAACTCAATGACAGTACTTTCCTGACAGGCTTTTCCTACTTAGCTAAGCTCTTTTTTAATGGAGGATGGGAAGCAAGTATGACAAATATTTTTCTACCGATGTACAAACAGGTCCATGAGCTAAGGCTGTGAGTCCTGTCATATGAAAAAGTGACATCAAGATGGCAGGAGAGCTGACATCATGTGCTGAAAGAGGAGTGACAGCAAGGCTGACAGAAAAGCTTAACTGGGCAGTCAAGTGTGAAGAAAGTGCAGTTGGACAGGTGTCTGTAGATGACAACATGAGAGAAAAAAGTGCCAAGAACTAGTAACTGTCAAAAGAGGGGATCCATTTAATTTATTTATATATTTATTTATATTTTTATTGCTTGCCTTATTGCCCTGGAGACCCATGCATTTTCTCTGGACTGCAGTGAAGAAACTGTTCTACTTTGCCTTTGCCTCAGTCTTGCAGTCACACTCCCTTAACACTTGTTGTGAAATCTAGACTCTATTAAAGTCAAAGGGAGTTTTGCCATCAAGTTTAGTGTGGCCAGGATTTTACTCCATTTGTAAGTCTGGCAGTGTCAGCAATGTTGGACTTGCATAGACCAAGGTTAAATTTGACAACAGGAAGGGAACTTTTCCCACATTCCCCCCCACTCCTCTTCCCACAAGAAAGATTTAAGCCACCGTTGAAAGACAGTTAATGGTCCTTAGTCAGATTGGTGTGGACTTGGAGGAAGAACACCCATTCTGAAAGGTATAGGCTAACTACAGCCTGCAAACTCAATTTGTCCAGCTTGTAACCTACTCCCAGGAGTAGCTGCAGGAGCAGCTTGGGAATGAATTACATAGCAAGTTCATGGTTTCTGGGAAACATGGGGCTAGTTTGCATGCCAACCCAATGGAGAACTCCATGAACACTCTAGCTTGGGCTATGTGAGTTGTTAAGTGCTGGGGTAGAAGGCTCTCACTGACTCTTAAAAGCAGGTATTTGCCCAGACAGCCAGAAAAAATTGGGAACTACTGATTTAGATCACAGTAAAATTTTCTTTTGAGATTCTTGTCAGTGCTTCCACCATTCAACCAGGAAGAAGTTGGTCTGCCAAATGAATTGAGGTTGAAACCTGTTTCTGAGCATATCTCTGGATTCAGGACATAAATGTAACAGATGAAGTTTTGACTCTTTTGAAGTCTATAGGAAAACTACCCTTGACTTTGATGAGGTCTGAATTTCATCTTTTTCCCATCACCTTCTTCTTCCCCATTCATTTAATTCACCTCATAAAACAAAAACTGAGACCCATGTGTGTTTTTGTATAGCTGTCTAGATTCCTTTGAGCCATGCACTAGTGTACAGGCTCCATTTGTATGTACAAAAGCCCTATACATATGCAATTGTAACTGTGCATGAGAAGATCCTCTACAACCTTAGGCTTCAACTTATGAAAATCTGATTCTGGAAGCTTTATGGTTCCAGACTCTTTAAAGGAGAGTCAGGGAGCCAAGGGATGTGTCTGTCTGCTACATTTTGCAGTGAACTTTTTACTTGGGAATAAAACATGCAAGATGCTGAGCACTGCTGTTTGCTTTAACAAGAGTCCCTTTGAAGGCATGGTAAAATGGGATCCAATTTTGTGAGAATCCAATAATGAGAATCATGAGGAAAAGAAAAGGCCTTAATTGACTCTGTCTTTAAGTTTTTTGGAGTCCTTTGTATGGATCTTCTAATGCACAGAAAGGCTTAACACATTTTTCCTCTGTCTGGACTCGGGGTGAATAGGCCCTGCTGTTGTCAGCCGCGCAAGTAGTGCAGACATCACGTGTTTCATCCTCAGAACTTCTGCAGTTACTTGGCTTCAAACACATGGAAGTTTTACCTGAGCAACGACAGGGAGATAAGGCTCATTAGCTAATTAATTCGCACAACGCCCAGGTCACACCCCTTCCGCAGCCGGTTGGGCACAGGTGTGTTGGACATGCAGATGTGCACAAACATGCCCTTTGTAGAGCAGCATCTGCCCTCTGTGCAGCGGCTGCTGTGCCTCAGCACGTGTTGTGCTGCTAAGTGAGGATGATTTGAAGATACTTTTTTGTTACACAATATAGCCACCATGCCCTGGGATATTTTAAGTCACATTTTGGTGAAATTCCCTACCCGTGTATACCTTGGTGTTCCAGATGCTAGAAGTTAATTATCCTACAGCAATCTGACACCTGTGTTACCTCACTGTATTTGTGTATGCATAAAAAGGTGCTTTTAGCACAAAATGTGCGATCACTAAGTTTTAAAAACATTTCGTTTGGGGAAAAAATTGGAACAAGAAGGGACAAAGCTCCCCTTGCAGGTTTGAAGCCCACAGAAAGCAATGCTCTATGCTCCCTCTACTGGCACCGAGGCAGCCAGTCCTTCCTCTCCTAGATAGACACTGTTTCAGCACGAAAAAACTTATACATTTAGTGGCACTACTTTTGTTAAGTGTAGTAAATAATAAGCCATTTAAGATCCCCCCCCCCCCCCCCATTATGTTTTTCAGAAACAAGGGTTTGAGAAAGAAACAGAAAGCATAGCTAGGCTTCATGATTCTGCATTTATACTTATGTCTAGCCTGAATACACTGCTTCTTGTTACATAAGCTACAGACAAATAGGGAAAAATACTTAGGGTATCATTGATAGAGAACAGAGCAATAGCACTATATTATTCCTATTTTCAGGTTTTTTGGTTTTTATCTTTTGGGGTTTTTTTTCTTCCATGAGAGTCATACCTAGGCTGAGTGTTGTTATTCTATGACTTCTGTTTTTCATTCTAGCTGTTTTGGAGGTACTTATGTTATTAATATAGGTAACCTATTAATGTAATTATTCAATGAATATTAAGTAAGGCTTTGCTTTTCCTTTAACAAATGGTAATACATGGTAATATTTTACTTTAGTAAATGACTATTTGCACTGGTTTAGTGACCTGCAATTTATCACAGATAATTAATTTTTTTTAGCTGTTATGACTTTTAAAATCATCCATTTGTGAAATTATATATATCTTTTTTAACTACCAAATTGAAGAGAAAAATTATTTTCCAACTGATTTTTTATTCAATGCTTTTTGATGATTCTGACAAAAAATAATGCCAACACACTATTATTTTATTTATTACTTCTCTTATCTGCATGTGCTTTTGTTTGAAGTCGAAGCATTGGTGTAAGTGAATAAGAGCTATTTTTTTTTTAACTTTAGCTAAGAAACAGTGCAAAACCTTTGGTTGAACAACTGAACCATCACTGGTCAGGAACTTCTTGAGGAAGAAGTGCAAAACTCCCCTTCAGGAGCGGAGCAGAAGTGAGAGAGATGTGCAGACATTGGCTCTATAGTGCTGTCCTTGCTGGAGGGAAGTGATGAAGATGCTGCCCATCAACTGCAGCCCATTGTTCCTACTTTCTGCCTTTTTTAAATCCACTCTGCTTCCTGCAGAGGAAGGATATAGCTGGAAGAAGAGATGTATTGTCAGAGGGGAGTTCTTTAACAGATTTTCTTGAGAAAAAAAATGCAGTAGGGGTTACTTTGGTATAATATAGAGGCTTTGGTGTAGAGCAGATGGGGAAAGCACATCTTATGCAGACAGGCATGGCTGAAGCCAACCTCAAGGTTGGCCAAGGTCAAAATATCAATGTGCACATACAGCAAGATCAAATAACTCTTGGAAAAATTTGGGACACTCTCAGCTTCAAACAAAGTTCTCAGCTACAGTCCCAGAATACTATGACTAATTTTGAAGGTTTGTCTTACTCTTCTCTCTCCAAAATCAATGACAGTGGTTGACACTATGACCAAACAAATTTCTTGAAACAGAATCTTTATTTAGTACAGAGACACTTCAAAGAAAACACATTTGAAACCAATTAAAGAAATATATGCATATCTAGCTTTTCCCTGAGGCTTATCTTTCATTTGCTCTGAAGGGCCTAACAAATTTTAGCACTCTCCACAAATGTATTCTCTCTTTCTTTCTCTTTCTCTTTCGTTTTCTTAACAGCTTCTGATAAGTAACTACAGCATGATAAGAAATGTTTTTCCTTTCCACAGTGGAACAAGACATTTAAACTTATATTCACAATTCACACAAAAATACCCCTCCCCCTTCCCAAAGATTATTGCTGAATAAATAAAAATAAATAAGATTTTACAGTCAAAAGAAGATGCATTAATTTATACCAAGCAAAATATTTTCAATAGGCAAGCATATAGTGCTGGGATTCTTCAAAATGCTGCTCTGGTAGCTCATGTTGAATCAGCCCTGGTATTGCTCTGGGAGCTTCCCCATTGCTGTCTGCTCAGGGGATTAGCTAGGACCTAGAAGGACTGATGGGAAGAACTGTACATCAGTTAAGCAGAGGAAGACAAGGGAAGAGAACATGGGTGGAAGACCTTTTTTGAAGTTAAGCAGTTAAACAAAGAATAGTGAAATGAAGAAAAGTGCAGTCTGAACTCAGATTGAGGCTGGTAGATTACGTAACATAAAACAAAACCTCATAGTATGAGCTTCTACTTAATTTGGAGGATGCAGGCTGATGAAGAAATGGGAACAGGGGTGGTAAAAAGTTTGTCTGAATTCAAGCCAAATAATGGACCAAAATACACAATTTCCTTTAGTAACCACAGGTTTATAGGAATGTGATTGAGGGCCCTGTTGTTAATGTAAAATGCAAAGGGAAAAGCTATGTGAGAGTTCTCTGTTGATAAAGCCTATTGCACAGTCTCAGAGAAGACTGTAGTTCAGCTTCTGATGTATTGAGTTGGGATGTGACAACTGTTCACAGTAGTGGTTCGAGTTAAGTGAGGTGACTGGGTGTTTGTACTTTACTTTCCCATATACCGGGAGACTGTTGGTCTCTCTGGGGAAGAAGCAGCATTCACTTAAATGCAAGTAGTTTTTGTTTAAAGCTGAGAGAATTCCTTGTGAATAATTTGATCAGAAATGTTACAATCCCGCAAAAGATTTTCTGATAGGAAAAAGCTCCTTCCCCATTTCTGTCTTGCTTTAACAATGTGACCCATGATTATATTTTCTCTCCCCTGTCCAGCTGTGGAGGGGAGTGATAGAGCTGCTTTAGTGGGTGCCTGGCATCCAGCCAGGGCCAGCCCATTGCATATGGTAATTTCATTTCAGCCACTAAATTGCAAACATAACTCCCCAAATTATTATTCCCATAATTTTATTTAGTAGCCTGATCAGTTGTATAACTGCCACAGGTACCATTCTGCTGGATCAAATATCAGTCTGTCTCAAAGGTTTGTGCCAAATTTTGGAGGAAACGTGATCATACACTGGTTTCAAAGTCAGATAGTATTACATCTCACAAAATTAGACCAAAAATAAAAAAATACCTTTATACATGCACATTCAGAAGGCAAATCTTCTGCTGGTAGCTGGATTTTAGAGTCATTCTGCATTTTGCTGTAGCTGCTCAAGCATAATCTCAAATAAAATGTTTTGCATTCATTGAGCCCAAAGGGTCATGAAAATGGATTTTATAGACAATACATTATTTTGTTATGCTACTTAATTTAGCATTATTTTTGTGTGCTCATTAGTAGCACCCACTTCACAGAACAAAGCCATCCAACTGATTACCTAAGGGATACTGTGGTCCATGGGGCAGTTCTAGTCCTCAGGACAACTACAACATCAGATAAGTATTATTTTCCTTGAGAAAACATCTGTCATATAACCCATCCCACAGTAGTCAGGAAGTTGGGTAGCATGAAGGTGAATCATTGTTGGGAGTCTGAACAGCTCAAATATTATGCACTGGATGTGCTCATTGGAAAAAAATAGTGGGTTTATCATGGGTAGAATGGATGAAGGATGACTCCAATCCTGCTGAAAATTGCCCCCCTTGCTACATCTGTGAGAACCGTTGTACAAACATTTACCCAAGTAGTGGATTTAAACTGTGGTATGCCCAAAAACGAGATTTAAATGCTTGCACACATAAGAGGAAAGTCGCTGCTGTGGTAAGGCAGATGGACTGTGACAGCACTTTTTCCTTTCCAAGAACAAGCTTAAGGTTAGTGATTATGAAGGAATCAGAGAAAGGCTAATGGGTTAACTGAATGTTTAAAATTCTGCATACTGCAAAGAATTTTTCTATCTTCCTGTCTTTTTTTCCATTTTTTTCTCCAATTTCAATAGCATAAATAATCTCCCAGACACTTAACCTTATCTGTAGCTATGCTGGAAAGGTGGAATTTATCTTCAGAAACTCATGGTTATTGTTAATGGACAGAAGCACACACTTTTAGAGTATTACAAATGGCTGGTACAGGTTAAGATGAGACACATTGTGCAAGTGCTCTCCAGTAGCTATAAAAGAAACCAGGATGACTAATTTGGAGGTAGGTATCTTTAAGTATTGCGATAGTTTCATCGCAGAGCTCTTTTTATTAGTTCAGATGTAAATCGCTGTAATTCAACTCCTATCTCTAAGTTTCTTTGTAGCCTTGGATTGGGAGAGCACTGATGATAACCTGGCATTTCATATAAACACATTGGATTGCTGTATGTGTGCAATATGTATGCCTAAGACAGAAAAGACAAAAGATATTTCTTTAAGTTAGATCTGTACCAGAGATACATACTGGAGCAATTAATATAATCTAGGATAATATTAGAGGGAATAATAATGCAGCTGGGGTCATCAACCTCTTCTTTACACCTGCAGATGGAGAAACTGATTATTCCTTTGGATAGTTTTGCTGGATTTAACCTCTGTTCTGCAGGGAGGTTTATCCTTTCTATACGAGAAACAATATTGACTTGTGTTGCAGAGTGCTGGCTGCTGGATCAGCTGTCCCCAGATAACAATGTATAATTGCATACTGCCTACATGAGAACATCCTGTCGCCTGGTCTCCAAGAATAACTTTACTGCAGAGCTCATTGTTCTGTAGGGTCACTGCCAGTGAAGTAATATGCTGCAGACCTCCAAGAAGAGGAACAGTTACACTGGTCCAAAAATCCACATTTGAAAAAGACCCAAAAAAAACCCCCCACAAAAAAAAAAAAAAAACCAAAAAAAAAAAAAACCAACCAAAAAAACCCCAAACAAACAAAAGGAAAAAAAAAAGTCCCCCCTAACCTCTCCTTCTCCCTCAAACCCAACCAAAAATACCCAAGCCAAAAAAGCCCAGCAAAAGAGCCCCAGTGGTGAAAATTGCAAGGAGCAAAAATTAAGCCTGCTAAAGTAAAGGAACTTTCTTTTCTTGACAACCTTAACACTCCCTTTGTACTACAACTTGTAATCATATGATTACATGCATCTTTTTTTTTTTTACTGTGGGGCCTCTGACACATTTAATATGCAGCATAGATTATGTTCTTTGATTTTCTTCTTCCTTGACATTTCCTAGGTGTTATTTCACACTGCTGATTATGAATTGTTTGCAAATGGTGGCAGTTGTAGGTGTCGCAGCTGTAGGGGTTAAGGTCTTGCCTGACTGTAAAGAAATTCAGTATATATTTATGAGTGGGAAGACACCACCATTCATTATTTCCTGTCTTTTAGGAGGTCTTTCCTCTCATCCACAGTGCTGTAACACTGAGATGTTACTGCCTTAAATATTCTTTTAGAGTTGCTATAACTGCAAAAATAAGGAGCAAAGAAATAAAAGGTCATTTTCTATGTATTGGGAAAGAATGAGTGTTCTATTTGTAATGGAAAGCACATATATGAAATGTGCTGTTTTCTCATAATGGTAATTCATTTTAATTTTTGTCTATGTTTTTCATGGGTTCACTTTGCTAATGAAATAATATAATTGCCACAGTAGTATTTTATAAACATAGGCACATAGAAATGGACTTTCATCCTTTTTCTGAGTCCAAAGTGAAATGGTTAATTTTAGATTACTGGTTACTAGTGAATAGTGCTCATCACGAAGGTGTTACCTGAGTTGCAAGGTGAATACTGTATGGTTTATATTGCAGATTAGCTAACAAAATAGTATTTTCCTTAAGAAACAGGGTTTTATAAAGGTTAGATTTTTTTTAACAGTTATAACACTGCTGAGTAATGCAGTGTTCTAATAAGTTCATTTCAAATTGAGCAAAATTAGTGAAATTAAAATTTGCAAATTTAGTCTGGGTTTCCAAAAGCTTGGTGTCACCAATTTTTCTGTCAGATCTGCTGGTAAATAGATTGAGTTATCCTTTTCATTAGAAGGGAATGATAGCTGGGAAGATAAAGCAGTTTGGTGTGGCATCAGAAAAAAAGCATGGCACACACACACACACGCACACACACACACATAGAATACAGCCTCAGTCAGCCTGAGACACAGGTCTCCTGCCCATTTCTTCCTGCATCTTCTAGCCAATAGGTTTACTCCATTTTGGAGATGACAGGGCCCACCATGCTGATGGTGCATTGGCAGCAGTTATATCTTCAGTAAAATTGCACCACATTTTCATTTATATTGATGGCTCCCTCGTGTTCCTATGGTGGTGCCATTAAAGGTGTTAAATAATTTATTCCTGCTATACAATACTTCTCAAAATTCACTCTTTCAATAGTTCACATCACTATGACACATACAATCCAAAACTTCTGAGAGCAATTAGGATTATGTTTTCCCATTTCATCCCCTTGACTGAAGAGATTAGACAATGACAATACCTCATATATCTTTTGTTTTCTTACTTTGCCAATATTAACTTTTTCTACCAATATTGCTACTTTTTCTGTTGTCATAACCAGTCAACATTAGGCATTTCTGGTAAGATATTTATTTCACTTACATTTCAGAGGGTATTAAAACCCAGTATTTTATGTTTTCCTAATGGTGGACCTTACATTAATCTTTGTTAATATTATCCTTAAAGAGGATATGTTGTTTTTACCATTCATAAAAAACAGACCTAAAATATTGTCATCTGATTTTTTAAATTTTCTTTTATTTTGGAATCAGCTTAAGGTATCACATGCATGCATTAATTCATCCTTCTAGATTTTGTAATATTTAGAAAACAAGGGTGACATTTGTCTCATATGACTTGAAGCATGCCCAAATTAGATATCTAAATCTAAATTAGGCTGCTTTTATACCCCCAGGAGAAAAGTAGTACCTCTGGACGTGATGTGTCTGATGTTATTCCAGAAGACAACATTATTATGCAGAGTTTGTGTCATGGTTTAACCCCAGCTGGAATCGAAGCCTCACAGAGCCTCTCACTCACACAGCATTCCAGTGGGATGGGGCACAGAGTTGGAAGGGTAAAAGGGAAAACTCATGTGCTGAGACAAAGACATTTAGATAGGAAAAGCAGAAGTTGCACACACAAGCAAAGCAAAACAAAGAGTTCATTCATCATTTCCCATGGGCAGTCAGGTGTTCAACCATCTCCAGGAAAACAGGACTCCCTCATGTGTAACAGTGACTTGGTGTTGTGGTTTAACCTCAGCCAGAAAATTATTACCAGACAGCTGCTCTGTCACTCACCCATCACTGGGTAAGCAAGAGAATCAGAAGGGTAAAAGATAGAAAACTTGTTGATTGGGATAAAGACAGTGTAACAGGTAAAGCAAAAGCCATGCATGCAAGCAAAGCAAAACAAGGAATTCATTCACTGTTTCCCATGGACAGGTGTTCAGTCTTCTCCAGGAGAAAAGGGCTCTATGACACATAACAGTGACTTGGGAAGGCAAACACCATCAGTCCAAACATCCCCCTTTCCTTCTTCTTACCCCCTCACTTTATATACTGAGCATGATGCCATATGGTCTGGATGGAATATTCCTTTGGTCATTTGGGGTCACCTGTCCCAGCTGTGTCTCCTCCCAACCTCCCATGCACCCCCAACTCCCTCACCAGTGTAGCAGTATGAAAAGCAGAAAAGGCCTTGGCTCTGTGTAAGCCCTGCTCAGCAATAAGAAAAAGATCTCTATGTTTTTGCTGAACACAACCCTGTGTTCAGCACAGATTCAAAGCATAGCCTCATACAGCCATTGGTGTTAAAAATTAAGTGTGCTCCAACCAAAACAAGCACACTTGGGAAGACAAAAGCCATCACTCTAAACATCCTCCTTTTCTTTCTCCTTACCCTAGCTTTTCATGCTGAGCATGACAACACATGCTATAGGATATCCCTGTGATCATTTGGGGTCAGCTGTCTCAGCTGTGTCCCCTGAAATCTGCTTGTGCACCCCCAGACTACATGCTGGTGGGGTGGTGTAAGTAGCAGAACAGGTCTTGAGTCTGTGTAAGCCCTGCTCAGCAATGATGAGAACATATATGTATTATTAACATTATTTACAGCCCAAATCCAAATCACAGCCCTGTACCAGCTACTGTTGAAAAAAAAAAAAAAAACAAAAGCAAAAGACAAACCTCTATGCCAACTAAAATCAGGACAGGTAATTTCCTGTTTGTCTATTGTGAAAAACCTAGAGGGACTGGCTCAGAGATATTGGTGCCTTTATTGCCCAAGATAGAACCTGTGAACCACACCCTAAATTTCCTACATTCTATGCCAAAGATAGGTCTCTGGATTACTCTTGATTCTTGAATACTTCAAAAGTACATAATCAGTTTCAACGTGGTCCTTTTCTGGACCCGTTCCAAACAGTTGAGGATGACTTTGGAGGGGTTGGCTCTAAATTGCTTGTAATATTTCTTTTCATGCTAAAAAAGATACACAGTTCATGTTGGTATCTTCTTTTATTTTTCCACTTTAAATTTAATTTTCTTTAATTTTCCTTTCATTGGTAGAGTCTCTTTTGATCTTTGTACTTCTTTTTCCCCTTTGGTAGCTATATAAGTCCTTTTATTCTCCTTTTCCCTTTTTGGCCTATTCAGATTTAAGAGTCCTTGGATGCCTTTCCTACCACTCCTTCCTGTATATGTACTTTGAATAGCCCTTTTGAAGACACTCTGACCATTGCTTTGCCTTGTATCTCCTTTTTTTCCCCCACAGATGAGTTTATTTCTTTTGCAGTTTTCCCAAAAGTCCCCAATGTTTTTCTCATTTTTTCATTTTCTTTTTAAAGATAAACATTTATTCATATCCCATATTCAATATTTTATGTTCCCTAAAATGTTTCTGAAAGTGGAGTTGATTCCCTTACACCATTTTTCTTGCTGAATTATTTTCTTCCTGTATTAGATTCAAGTGCTTTGATTTCATAGTTTCAATGCCCCACCTCCCAACAGCTGAAACTTTGACCCAACTGTTCATCTTTAGTTTTTGGAATTCACTATATGTGTTTGACAATTTCGCATCTGTATGCATTATCTAGACACTAAATCAACTAAAATGCAAACAGAGGTTAGCACCTCCCCTATTTCAGAGTACTGGCCTAAGGGGTATGCACGAAATTATTGCTGTAGGAGCTTTTTGGGATTTTTTGTTGTTGTTGTTGTTTTTTGTTTTTGTTGTTGGATTTTTAAAAATTTCTTGTATGTTTACCTGAGATTTTTTACCATTTACTGTTGTCACTGTCAAAATGATAAAATATGTGCTTTGAAAGCATTATATAACATATTTTACACCTAGTGATTTTCTCTACTCTGCCTTTCCCATGCATACTGCATCCTGTCTTTTCAACACAAGGGAATTATCCCACTAAATTTCAGTTAGTCTTTCCAGATCATAATCTCCTTTGTTTAGTACAGCACCTTCCAGTTGTTGCTTGTTTCCCCACACATTTGAGTCAGGCATTATATTAATGTTATCCTTCATCTTTTGCTTCAGAACAATTTTAGTTTCTTGCCTAATTTGTATGTTGGAAGTACAAGCCGGATTATCCAAATTAAGTGAAAGCTTTCCCTTTCCCTCCTTCTCCTGAAGGTTTGCAGCCTGCCTAACAGGCTCTGCCAGTTCTGAGCCCAGAGGCTGGCAACCTGTCTGCATAAGGGGAGACAGTGTAATCCAAACAGTTGGCTGCGGCAGCAGGAGGCATTCCAGTGATCTGCGTGCTCAAACCCCTCCAACCTACCCCATCGGATCTTTCCTTGGTTGGCTTCCAGCATTTTACTTTCTTCACCCGTGCTTCACATGGGGAAGTTTGTTATCTGCACAGTTCCTTACTGTGCAGATAAGATTTTCTTTTCCTTACTGTCTGAAGCAACAGTTTCTTGTATTTTATATAAATGTACTTTATTGGTGTAATTTGTTTATTTAGGGAATATGATGATTAGAACTTCTGGAGCATTACTCAATAAATCTAGCAACACCTTTGTTATGACAGTCTTTTTCATCCTGGCTTTCTATCATGTTTTGCTTATGTAATATTTTGAACTACTTTCCTTGTATGCAAATTAATCAGTTGGGACTGCTTATCCTTTCTGTCTTTCTGACAGGTCTCTTTCAGTGCTTGTGCTGCAGTCATACTTGGTTGGAACTCTTTTCTTCATATCGAAAAAATAACACACCTGTTGCAGGTGTTAGCACTGTTTCCACACGTATTTCCCATCTGCTTTTCCTGTGGGTTTTCTTAGGCACAAAGCTTTGCTTTTCTCCTCTTCTATATGTGGGGTCTTAATTGCCTATTTTTTTTTTTTTTTTTTCCTGGTAATTTCTTCTCTTGGTCTTTGTCCAGTCCCTGTTTCAATCTGTCTTTCCCATTTGCACTTCATTTGGCTGTTCCCTTATCATTCATAGAATAGATCTATTCCCCACTGGGTTTGTCCATGGAAAGGTCATGGACATAGTTTTGAGCAGCTGTTTCTTCCTGTTCTTCAGGCTGGTTTGCAATGTCTCAGCCTTTTGCAACCCTTTCTACATTAGCTGCACCCATCCTTTAGCTGATTGCTGACACTGCCCAGTTTTCTGCCTTGGTTTGCCACGCCACCCTTTGCCTGAGGTGATCCTAGTTACATACACACATATGACTGAAAATATGAGAGGGGGAAATTGGGGTAAAACTAGACCTGTATTTTCCTGAGGATGCAGCACAGTGGGAGACTCATCTTCCTGCTGCAGCTAGCTGGGAGGCAGGTCACAGCTTTCTCTTAGCCTGGACAGATTTTGCTGCCAAATGCTGGGAGATATGTTATAGCTGTGGGTAGTAAAGGCTATAACAAGGAAGTAAAGGAAAAGATAAAGATCCTTTAGCTATGTGTGTATAATCCATACAAAAGTCATCATAATACTTTGCTTTCAAATATTTTTTTCTGGACAGAAAATATGGTCTTGTGGAAGAGGTACAGCCATTTGGTTTGACGACAGAACACCCCATGCAATGTCATAGTTACAGAATCATAGGATGGCTTGAGTTGAAAGGGGCCTTTAAAGGTCATTTAGCCCAACCCCTCTGCAATGAGCATGGTCCCCCATCCACCTGTGAAGAAACAGAAAGTTTTCTTGGGTCAGTAAATGAAAAAGTAAGGAAAAATCCCCAGGTGATATTATTCCAGAGACAGCAGGTTCCTTCTCTATATCATGCCCTGAGACATACCTCAATTGCTTTGCACCCCTGAAGCTGTTCAGGTGAGAGGGAAGAGCTGCTGCCTCCCTCCCTCTGCAACAGGTCCAGCTCTCTCTGCATTAACTGTCATCTTTCTTGTACCCCTGTATAAATTACCTTGCTTAGATAATATTCTCCATATGGCCATACTACTGCCACATGTAGCAGGGAATGGTAGAAATATAAGGAACTTCTCCCTGGTTCAAGGCTAATTAGGCTTGAGCAAGCTTTATGGGAAGCAGGTTTGTGTTCCTGGGGTAGCTCTTTACATAGGTGGGTTATGGGGTCTTCCATAGAAAGTGCATATAGGTCGCAGAGGCTCTGAATTCTGCTTTTTGCCCTCCAGATTCTTTGATGTGAATTTGCTGGTGTTGACTCCCTTCAGGCATGAATTCCTCACCAGAAGTCATGAGGTGGGTTAAAAGCACTTTGTTTAAGAGAGATCTGAGCCCATTTCCATGCAAAGCAGGTTCCCTAAGGAGACAAAGGTGTTCAGCCTTGTTCTCTGTATAGGGTGTTAATCAGAATATAATTTTCTAAAAATGTTATCTAATTTTGCTATCTTGTATTGTTGACTTCTGTTGATACTCTGCTCTGTGGATGATATGTATTTTTATTTCATCTTTTTTTTCTTCCTCATCTTATGGAATGGCTATGTATATTTTACAGCCCTCTCTAAGATCAGGTTGCTGAATAAGAGTCACTAAAAAGAATATAGCAAACATTTTAGAAGAGTTTTTTTGGTCATTTTGTCAAAATGAACCACAATCCAACATATTTATACTAGGTCAAAACATTAAACATTAAAATTGGGGAGAGGGTAATTTTGCATTCTGCTAGTAATTTTCCATTCTCAAGAAGCAGACTAAGTTTTGTTCAAAACAACTCAATCTCTACTCTCCTCACTAATGTACATAGAGTGTTTGATATTGCATTTCATTATGTAAACTTGGCTTTAATGCTTCTCATTACTTCTGCTCAAGTAACCCTGAATAAATGTAGTGTCTGGCACAAGATGCTATTCCTATGGCATTGTTTCAAAGCTAGAGCCTTTGTGTTGCACAAGATGGATCTCTCAGTGACATGGCAAAGCCTCCGCTTTAAATCTTCAATTTAGGAAAGCTGTTCCATCTAACAAAAGCCCAACATCCTACATGAACTTCTAGATCCCTACCCCAGGGCATCAAGCCAGCAATTAAGACCTAGTTATGAAAAGGTCTTGAACTGAACAGGAATAAGAGGGTTTTGGTTTAGGGACTATATATGGAGAGCATTAAGGAAAGGTCTTTAGTCCTGTCTGTTTGCAATCTAAAATCATTGTGAAAATGCTTTCTTTACTTTGCTGGCATGGGCAATCAGAGAAGCAGGACAGAAGGAAGGAAATGAGAGACTATCTAATTATGCTTCTATTCTATAAATGTCCTCCAATACCTTGCTAATGTGACTGGTGGAACTTTTTCAAAACTGAAGTAGACAAATGTGGTGCTTGTCCAGATGAAATGGGAAACTAACATGCACAAGGTTTGGCTAGAAGGCTCCAGGAAAGCTTGACTTTAAGTGCATAGCCATACTGCATCATTTGCTGTGTCAACAGCAACCAACAGAAATGACAGCTGAAGATGTCTATAACACAGCACTGTCCTCTAGGCTCTAAAATCTGAAACAAATCCTTCATTCGACTCCATTGTATCTATCCTAGGGAGGATATGATATTATAACCACTTCCCACCATTAGAAATATTTAGGTAGATGGTACAGATTGTCATTGTATACTAAATAAAAGAAGGGAGAGAAGAGAAGTAGAGTTTTGGATACTTTATTGTAGACACTGCTTAACTGTTGGCTCAGTCCCAGGCTCTGGGAGGATCTCTCCAAACAACTGTTTCTGAGTCAATGTGTGGCAGAGTTCTGGGTCTAATTTGTTCCAGGGACCACCTCCAAAAACATTTTGTTTTGGTCTCTGGCCCTGTTTTATTTACCAGTAAAGACATAGCTGTTGGGTTTGGGTTAGCCTGTGATGTTATGAGACTTTTCATGACAATTCTGTTTCTCAGTGACTTCACCTCATCAAACGTCAGCTTCAAAATCTAGCCTGCCCAAATCTCCATCTGCCCTGTTATATTTCCTCCGTCCGGCACATCCAAAGTTCCAAATGTCTGTGATCTTCTGTTTTACCTGTTTTATAGAAATTATCATCTTGTGGTTTGTGGTTTGTGTTTTCTGTGCTTGTTTTGTTTTGTTTGGTTTGTGGGGGTTATAGTATTACCTATGCTTCGATTTTGTTTGTTTTTGTCATTGTTTGAAATTTTGATCTGAACTCAACACAAAAAAATCCCCAACAGAGTTGAGTTCCTTTTCATATACATTTTTTCATGTCTGTATGATTTTGCACTAGCATGGCTTAGCCAGCACAAGTATGTACAGAAGAAAAAGTTTAAAGTATATTTCAATACCTTGCCTTATACTAATTTCTATTAGAAACATAAAATGCAATAATTAAGATTTTCAACTTAAGATGTAGGAATTTTACAGCATCCAGTTATATTTTATCAAGCAAATTTAATTTAGAGGAAGATCATACATCTCAAAGTTTAGCATTATTTTATTTTCTTTTAAAGAAAGTTGAGAAACACATCTTTGATGGATGTAATTGTGGTTTGTGAAGGTCTGGAAAGTGGCTTAGTAAGCTCTTGCAATCAGTGGCCTTAAAATTATGCATTGGCATAAGAAAACTATGTATTAATGTGAGAAACATAAATATTGATATGGGGTCTATGTAATGGACAGGATGGTTTCCATAGTTCTTTAGGGAAGGGACAAGTACACATGGTAGCACTACTCGTTCTCAGCAATTTCCTGTTTGCATAGTCATGCATGGCACTGGGATATACAGTGGAAAGTATCCACAGGTATTACCACCCTTACAATGTTTTAGGAAAATGCCTTTCTTCAGAATTTCAGAATTTCTTCCTTTGAAATTACACATATTTTCCTTCAGAAAGGAAGGAATATTTGTCCACTACAGAGAGGATAAGGCTACTCAGTCCCTTCATACTGGTCTTTGAGCTGCATCTGTTTATTTTTGGTATCCTATGGCTGTAGGACTTAACCTGTCTCTTACAGTCATACTTAGTCTAAGGTTCAGATGCTTTTTTTTGCAGTTTACCATTCTTTGTATTTTCTACTGAACTTTTCAAATGTTATGTTATGTTATCTAATGTGCATAATTCCTTTTTATTTTTGTACTTAGATGGTAATCAGGAATTAATTTGTACCTGTGATAGCAGTAAAAGTTTTCTTACTAACACCTGCGAGCACATGCTGGACAGTAAATATTATGAGGAACATTTTGGAGCTGCAAATGCTCTTCAGTAGCAAGCACACAGCAATCACAAATATATTCACCAACAATCTACCAAAGCTCTTTTGAACGTCATGGCAAATCTCTAGCTTTAGTGTAAGTGGGAGGAGTGAACTATTCTTGTGTGAGAAAGAGTTACACTTTGGTAAAATTATCTATTATTTTCATTTTGAGCATTTTGATTTCAGAAAATATTTAAGGTATGTTGAGAAATAAACCCTTTGTTTGACAAAGGTGCTGCACAGCAAATCATATCCTTCAGGATTTCACACTTGAGAATTTTTTTTTATATCTTTTTTTTACTAAATTGATCATCTGTGTCAAACAATTACCTGCCTAAGGAGAAGTATGTGAGATGTTCAAGAGTATTTAATTAAAATATATAGGAAGATCTCAAAATCATAGCTCTGGGATTAATAATTGATAGAAATTCATATATTTCACACATTTGTATTCATGGTACCTCTAACCCAGGAATAAGTGTTTCTGCAAGCCATCAACCTTATAATGTAATGCAAAGGCTCTAATTCAGTTGATATCACGAGCTATCAATTGATCCGAAAGCCTGAACGTTTTTCTGCATAAAGTTTATATTTTAAAAGGGGCTGGCATTGTGCAGTGTTGACAGCACAACATGAAAAGTCCTGCTGAGCTTGTCTATACATGTTTTGCTATGGCTGAGCATAAAATTCTTTGCTATGCAACTGAATGAATATCAAGAGAATATGAATACATGTAGCAGAGAAATTAAGTGCTTTTGAAAGGACTTTCCTCTGAATGAAAGAAAAACAAAGCAAGATTGGTTAAGAATCAGCAAGCTGGTTATATTTTTTCCTACCTTGGGTGGCTCCGAGGTTTGACTTGGTGCCAGTTAACAAATTAGGTCATTGATATGTAACTTCTGCATATGGAATAATTTTTGATAACTGTATGGTCTGTCCACACATGTGAGACTAATCTTAATTTCCATCATCCTTCTTTCTCATTTGGGAAAGAGTTTTTACTGTCAAAACAAAATCTACTGATGCAGATTTCACCCCCCCACCTCCCTCACCCTCACAAAATAAGAACAAATGAAAAGGAAAGAGCTTGTCAGAAGTTATTTCATTTCAAACCACATCTCATGAAAAAGAATAATAAATAAACCTGAAAACCGACTCTCAATCCTCTCAGGCCTGTTAGGCCAGTTAGAGGAAAAGGACACAGTGTAATTTTCAGTGACAGGTAGGTAAAAACCTTTTTAGAAATTTAAAGAGCTAACCACAATGTATTAAAGTAAACGTATATATATTATTATAAGAATATGCTTATTTCATGGGCCTGGGTTCTCTTGGAGTATGGAGACCTAAGTGCAAAGCTCCAAAATGCTACTGTTAGGATCAGGTAGTGATTTAGAATCAGGTGGTGATTGACACATATTTTGCACAAGATGACTTAGCAGCAACTTGGCTTCCTCCCCCCACTTTTCATTTTTTAGCATCTATGAGTTTGCCAAATGGTGTGCACTGATGATGTCTACATTTGGTCCCCTTCTTGATCTCCTCCTTTCTCAAGCATTCCCAGCTTCTCATGTGTTCAGCAGATTTTCAGCCCACACCACCACCACCGCACAGCCCCCTGTCTCCACATGGCCATGGCCACCTGGCAGGGAGACAGGCTGTCTCCTGTTGTCATCTCCTGCTCCTCCTCTCCCACCCGGATTGACCAGCAAAAGAGGCACAGGAGGAGAGGGAAGGGGAAGTGGTGGCTGGCAACAGTTCCTATAGGAAGGTCAATTAAAGGCTGAGGGTTGGGAAAGAAGGGATTAAAGAGCTGACTGGGCTGTGGTGGTGTGTAGGGAGGAGGGAGTTTGGGGTGGCTTGGAGAAGTGCAAGAGAAGAGGGGGAAGAGAATTTGGCCACAGGAAGACTGAGTGTGCAGTAGGGAGGATGAACCACAGGAATGGGGACTTTGGAAGCATAGAGAATGCAAGATGATTGATGATAATAACTGATAATTTAAGGAGAAGGAGACACAGGAATAGGAGAGCAGAGTAAGACAAGATACTAGGATTTTATGTAACCTGTCATATGAGACAGCCCCTGCCATGCTAATCAACAATTTCGATATAGTAATTCTTGTTTGAATGTCATGCAAGATGTTGATAAGTATGTTTTCTGTAAAATATAAGTTAGATATGTCAAATGGGAAGAAAAGGTGCCTTGCAATGGAAAAAACTCAAATAAGATGTACACTGTGATACACATCATAGTGTGTACAAACAGCATATTTCCATGTGCTCTTTTTAAAATAACTGTCCTTTCAAATCCTTTTCTCATGTGGATGTTGTCAGTTTTTGTACCATACCTTATCTTTTGCATGCACTCTCAGAAGAACAAGCATTATTTCTTTTCAGCCAAACAAAAGATTGCCAAAGAGAAAGTTGAAGAACTGAATGCTTTGTTGCAAGTCAATACGTGTATCTATATATTTATGTATAAATATTTATATTTCAGTGATTTATAGGCTTCTTTGAGAGGGTTGTATAGAAGACTGAATGATAAATCAGGCTTGTTTTAGCCTTTGAAACATGGCTTTATTGGATTGGTATTTATAGACAAAGCGCACATCAAATGATTAGTTCCTTTTTTGTTTGTAATCATTATTATTACTTATTCAGAGCAGTTATTCCTTAACAATCCTATCTTAAATTAACCCCTGATTGTCTGCACTAGTTCTTTGGCTCTTTCTCTAACTATGCAAACCTTTCCAAGATACATGTGGTATAGAAAGGATGACACTCTAGCAATCTGGGTACAAGTTAGTGCCAATAAAACCAGAGATCTCTCCTTGTTTTGACACAGTAGACAGCATGGGTGACCTTGAGAAACAACTGAACAAACAGTGAGTTTTTCTGGTTTGGCTGTACTGTGTTGGATTAAGAAATGCCACCCCTAAGAGCTCATTTCTAGCCTCCCTATTGTATTTATTTGTCTAGAGAATTTGAGATTTATTGATCTAGAACAAAAAAAAAATTGCATGATGATTTAGTGCACTCACCAGAGGATGGGTGTGCTCACATCCTGTCTCTCTTTAAGGCTTGTTTATACAAAGAGTAAAAAAATGTATACTCACAGCAATAGCAATTTCCGCTTCTACATATTGGGGCTAGACTGCAGTTTATTCTCAGAAATAGTAATGGTTTTGTTATCTGGTTTAGTTTCACTAAATCTTCCCATTTTGGAAAATCAGGAAGAGATACTCATCAGTCTTGCTATTTTTGGTTTATTTATTGTTGTTTTGTCCTTTAAGAACATTCTTTAATGCAGTTGTAGATGTTTTCTGAAGGGACTGCAAGTTACTCAGAATTTATTGTCCAGTGTGTCTGCATGAAAGAGCATTTTTACCTTCATTAACAAAGTCATAATGCAAGCTTAATGTACAAGGAAAATAAGCATTTCTTTTGAAACTGAATGAATACATTTTGGCCAAAAGATCTGTTCTGGGAAACCATACAAAATTATAGACATGGTGTGCAAGGTTTTTTATAAACAAATAGCGAAGGTATTTTTTGCCATGACATTTGTGCAAATGGAACTGAACGAACCATGGAGACGCTTCATCCTCCACGTACACTGTCTCAGAAGGGTGTGTTACTCTTCTCACTACAGCCCTGCATTGTCTCGTCCCTCCAGGGACACAACTGATACTAATCTCTCACCTTGTGCTGCAGTCAGACAGAAGCTTTATTAATAATGACAATGGCACATCCTTTGCAGTGTCTTCCTGCTTTACTTGGAGCCTTCTCAGATGTTATCTTCATTGTTTCATAGTAGCTATAAATACAAAACTATTTACAATGAATTGTTTCCAAACAATTAATTACTGAACTGTGAACTAAGTTTATATTGGCTTTGTTACTCCCAAACTCAAAACTGAGAGCTGAACCAGTTAGATAAATGCAATTCTTCATATTTAGGACAGGCAAGATATCATCATGGAGTCAATTTCATGTGCAAAATAGGAGGTAGCATCTTGGACAATTGTGCCCCTGGATAATTTCAGGTTGGAATACAAGCACTAACTAGAAAAACCAAAACACTTGAATTTTTCATTTGGTGATTTTAATTAAATTAGATTAATAATAATTAACATACCTGCTACACCTTTTCTTGTTTGTAAGTCTTATAGGAGTCTAGAAGTGGATAACACTAAGCATGTCAAAAAATGGCCAGAGATTGGTTTGCATGCTCAAGTCACATTGCTCTTTAGAAATCTACTGTCGGTATTAGGTCTTTAGCTGCTGTGAGGAAATTTCCACCTGTTTGGTTGTTTTCAAGTGATGCTTTTGGGGTTTTTTGGTCCTAGGCCTCAAGAAAAAGACTAATTATCTTAATAACAGATATGAATTAATATAATTAAGTAAAAGATATGTTTAACTTAATAAGGTCTTCTCTTTAATTTTCACAAAGAACTAGAAGGAAAAGCTCTCAGAAGATTTGGAAAGGATCAAGTTTAATGTATTGATTTTTTATTCTGTATCCCAGAGTTCATAAATTTGACTAGCACTTGACTAACTACCAAAATTGTCAGTGGTGTATTCCTTTCTGTAGCTCAGATAGCAATCAGAAACCTTGTTCTGCAAAAATTGTATATAATTCTGTACATACTGTGCAATTGTTCCTTTTTATACAAAAAAATGTGAGAAATATGGTATTCTACAAAATACAGTGTACTGCAAAACGTGTTATACTACAAAGTAATAACTCAGGCTTTTCAGGTGTATTTGAACAGCAAAAGGCTTTACTGGAAAGGATATTTGTGTGTAAAATCATGTGCAAGGGATATTCCTAGTACTCTACCAAAGTGAGTTTTCATGTGACGCTTAGTCTATGTAAAAAATGGGGTTTTTTCATTATGTGAAGCAATAGAGACTGAAGTGGTGTTTCTTCTGCTGTCATGGTTGTGCTACTGATCTATTTTGGTTACTCTGAGAAGCATTTTATTCACCATTAAAATGGGAATGAGAACTTAGGGAGGAAAAACCTGAAGTTGAGCACTACAGCAGAATCAGACTGGCACAGAAAATGAAGTGCCGAGGCAATGGTGATCCCTGCCACTATGTGCAAACCTAGAAGCCTTTCATTGCTAGTTGTAATGGGATTTTTTTTTTCCCTCCTTAATTCCTGTGTAGCATGTTCATATAAACAGGAGGTTGAGGAGGAAGGAGATTCAGGAGATGGAGCCATCCCAGAGGAGCTATCAGCAGGACAAGAGATGAAGGAATTCCCCAGAACTCCACCTCTCACTCCTTCCATAGACATGCAGTTTTCTGTCTCTCTTTTCTTTTGGGGGGCAGGTTGCCAGGGATAAGGCACTAGTAATTCTACTGCCACTGTGGATGAAAAGTATTGTGTTTCTTACTTTCACCATGAGAAGGTAAAAGTAACCTTCAGTCAAACACGGTGGTTCAATATTTGGTAGAAGATTTTAAATAAAAGGGTTTTAGCAGGGTCCAGTGATTTTGAGACTGAAAAATATATCCCAACGTACCAAGCAGCCTTTCATGAAGACAGTACAAAATGTTACTCAGAGCTTCTGTAAGAGGCACAGAAAACCCTTTAGAAAACATGCTTTCTTTCAGCCCCAAACCTTTAGGATCATGAGCCAGGGCATATTAAAGAAGCTGCTAATCTCAAACTGCTGAGGGATGAAGTCAGGCAACTTTTAGAATATACACATGAGGAAATGATGTCATGCAGCACAGGAGATATATCCTAATCATGATTGTCTGCATCAGACCCTTCTCTTGAAAACATCAGCATCACCAGCACTTGTTTTAGTTCCCTGAGAAATATTATTGACTCCACAGTGTCAGCCAGAGAGAAACAGAAATCCAATTTCCTGTTCCAAGATGGGGAGCAGTGGTTCAAATGCATTAAGCTCTTGCCTAGATTGTGTCTTGCCAAAAACTTAAGATTAATTATTAATTCTTCCTCGTTAAGTGCAGAATATGCACTTGGTGGTCTGGAAAGGCAGAACCTACAACTAATTGCTTTCAATTTCCATATCTGACCCTTCACAGCCATGCTTTCCTATCCATTGAAATTCTCTTTGAATGAACAAGCTAATTTCAAAGGCAAACAATTTACTTGGAAAGATTTTGGTGGATGTAAATATTTAAATTAGAGTTGTCTCAACTGGATATAGAGAGGAGAACTGACATGAATATACCTGCAAAAACCAGTGAATGGAAACATAGGAAAGTAAAATTCTGTAGTTGTATATTCATTGTGTTCATAAAGTCAGTTCCTGGTTATAATCATTATACTTTGATTGTTATTTCTGGTTTGTGGGAATAAAGAGAAACTAAATTTTAACAATAGAGTTTGGAAAGAAAATGAAACATCTGCGGTCTTGTTGGGATCTGCGTAAAGCCAGTAGTGCATTTTCCATTAACTTGAATTTAATAGGATCTAAATTTGATTTAATTTAATTCTCGGTTTTCTTTAATGCATTTTATAATGTAGTTTAAAGAGGCTCCAAATTTGAGATGATAAAACTTTTCCAAATACGATGCAGCTAATATTCAAATAATACTTATCCCTAGAGGTATGTTACAGTGGTTGATAGAGATGTCAAGAGAAACAGCTCTCAGAGCTTGCTGGTATTTAAAATGGCTTGTTGATGTAGCTGTGGCTACATCAGAATAGCTGCATCTATGTAGCTGTGGCTACATCAGAATAGCCACAGCTGCATCTGTAGCTGCAGCTCCAGAATAGCTGTGGCTATTCTGGAGCTGCAGCTAAATAGGTCTTTCATTGGCAAAGCTTATACTCATTTTCCAGACCCAGGAAGTCATGCTAGAAGAAGATTTTTTTGGCATTATTAGACGATAACCATTAAGCATTTCTGATACTTGTTTTGTGTGACTCATTTAGTGAAGTCCCTGTCTCACCTGCCACTCTGCAGCATCTGCAACACAGGTATCACTGGTTTGGACAATGGAGAGTAGGGTCCCACACCAGCTGTGCCAGGCACAGGGTGTCCCCAGAACCAGGAGGTGTGTGACCTGGGAGCAGAGTGTTAATGCTTTCTACAAATATCAGAGAATCCCAGAAGTCCATCTAGAAAAATGCTGTCTCTATCTGCATCCTCTTACCTTGTTCCTACTTTAATTTTATTTTGTAATCATTCAGTGCAAGGAAAAAAAGAAAAAAAAGGATTTTTTTTTATTTTGGTGGGTATAATGTTTCATAAAGAGTTAGCTATTTAACTAATAAGGAATTAACAGCTATAGAAAGTTGACCTCAGTAACACAAGAAGTGCAAGACAATTTGAAAGAAATAGTCTAAGAATGTGAGAGAGGAGCCTGAGTGCTGGTAGTTACATGGAAAGCGAGTCTGATGGAGTTTTGCAGTAGGCTGCAAGAGGAGAAGTGTAGCTGCTGTGAACTGCAGAACTGCAATGTCTTTTCTGACTGAAATAGAGTATTGAGAAAACTGTGCTGAATATGCCCATATCACTGCTCATATGTACTGCAATTTCTTCTTGGTTGTGATGTCATAAAAATAGCAGGGAAGTGTGATCCATATCCCTGTCATTCTGCATACATACATTTTGCAATATGGTAAGAGGGAGAATGCAAGCCCACTGGAACCTGGCATATTAAGCTTGTTTTTTTGCTATTTCTGTACAGAGGGTATAAATTTGGAAAAAAAAAAAGTGCCTGAAAAACCTGTTCTTAAGCTGTAATAACGTGGTAGTGGTAAAACTATTTTGCCTGCTTCTTTTAAAGGAATGCTTTGTTTTAGAACATCATCAACTGAGGGCATGTTTCTAATGCAATTTTTTTATCCACTTATTTTTTGGGGGACTGCAACATATGTTTTTCCTCTTCCACTTTTTAATATTTTGGTCTCTGGTGAATACACATACAAAAACTTCCTTCCTTTAGTTAGAGTCCACAAATGAAGAGCTTTTCTTTCTCTGATTGCAGATTAGCCTGCCAAGAAACAAACTCTAACTGGAGAACATCACTTTAATTTATTTATGGGATACAGATGACAAGGAAGTCTGTCCTCTTCTCAGGCTTTTTGGAAAGCTTTGGGCTGACCCAGCCCAACAGAGTTCATATGGCAAAGACAAACTATTCCAGGAACCAAAGCCAATAGTCACTGCAAACCTCTGAACCAAAACATTCCTTTAGTGCTTGAATTTCCCTATAATTTGTGTAGATTCCCTTTTTGTCAATGAGGCTTGCAGTGGATAACTAGCTTAGTGCAATCAGACTAAACAACTGTGCTATTCATTCAGCAATTAGATGATAGAAGTAATGCATGCTTTATGGTTTCCGTTCTTCATTCTTTCCTTTCTTTTAAAGTCCTTGGAGACAAACCCTGAGATGTTTGGCAAAGAGGAGGCTCTTGCTGAAAGATATCTTTTTTTTTTTTTTTTTTCCCTTTAGTGTTGTTAATAAGTTATATTCTCAGAAGCAGAACATCAGATCTACATGGGAAGAAATGATCAGCTGGAGAAAAAGCACTTCTATAGTCATTTATATACATGAATGTTTGCTTTCATCTATTTCAATCCTGGAGGAAGAACTTTTTTTAATCACCATCAGCATATGACTTAATTTAGAATAAAATAAGTATATTTTGAATGCAAATATTTTAGCAGAAATAAAATAAGGTATGTTTACTCTATTAATGACTTGGGAAGGGCGTAGTGGGGAATTTTGCTTTTGTTGCAGAAGATAAATCTTTGTGAAAGGGTAGGTTTCAGTGTTTCAGCTTTCAGTTAGATGTTTAAGCTTTGGTCAAAAACAGCTGTGATTTTTACCCTTTCCTTGCTGCACATAACTTCTCTGTGTTTGAAAAAAAGGGATATATATATGTGGTTAACTCAATGACATTGTTAGTGATCCTACTAACTAAGGGGCAAAGTTTACCTTTGTGTGTATTAAAAAAAAAAAAGTTTAACCATGTCAGTAAGAATATTATATTGCTTAGGAAATGTTTTCCTCACATAGTTGGAAAGTAAATGGTTGCTTAACTACTACCTTTGCTATTTCTTACTCTGGCAATTCTTACTTTGTTTTACATCAGCTTCTGTGTGACCTCAGACAGCTGAAATAAATGTACTGTAGTTTCCTTATTTAAGAGCTGATCCAAACCCCACCACACTCAATGTGGGTACTGAGAGATTAAGTACTGGCAGATTTAGCTGTTGTAGCTTAAAACATTACAGCACCCAGATGCCTTTGCTATCTCTTTCCAAAGGATTACTTCCCCAACAGGAGGCAAGGAAGGATAGGATATGAGCCATGTGTCAGTCACTATGGTTTGCTATACAGAGTACTAGATTAAATTGCAATGAAGGTATTTGCTCCTTAATAAATTGAGCTGTAAATGTGACAGTTGAGGCACAGATTGATATCCTGTTCCGTTGTTCTGCAATATTGGTGATGACTTAAGACAGATAACCAAGTAAAAAACTTAGGGTTTTTGATTTGGTCATCTCCTCTAGCGATAAACATGAAAAATATCTGCCAGAGTTCTGAAAATCCTACCTGCATACCTCAAGAATGTTAGAAAATGCTCATGTCTTTAAACTGCTTGAAGATCCTGATAAAAGACAATGAATAACAATAAAGAATCATTGCACATCTCAAGGGAAAAGTGGTTACATTTAATTTTGAAATGCTGAAAGGAGAACACATGAAAAAAAGGAATCTCCAACTGACTCCAAGTACATTGGATTTCTATTCAGACCACTTAATTTGGTTTTCAAATATGCTGTTGTGAAACACCTTTCAGCATAAGGATAGCCAGCTTTCTCACAATGACAATCAGTCATGACAGTATGAATGTTTTTGAGGACTTGAAATCGAAATACAAAAAGATAGAGTAATGAGAAGCTAATGGGGCAGCTGGCATTACAGCATGGTTTGTCTAACCACTGAGTTGAAATACCTTCTTAATGTTGAGACACTCCTCGGAAGCTTCTCTAGTGCCTCTCTAATCACCCACTTCAGTTCAGTGAGCTCAAGGTCACTCCAACTTTTTTAGATATTTAGTTGAAGTGCTCATGATTAGGATCTTGTTGCTCTGGGTTTCCTGTCTTGTCAGTAGTAAAGGACAGATGTTCAGAATTAACTGGCTTTCTCTCCATGGTGAGTGTTTGAAGAAGGAGAAAGAAGTGACAAGACAAGAGGAAATGGCCTCAAGCTGTGTCAGGGGAAGTTTGGACTGGATATTAGAAAAAGCTTTTTCAGTAAAAGGTGGTTAGACATTTGAACTGCATACTCAGAAAAGTGGTGGAAGTGTTAAAAAAATGTGTGGCTATGGTATTTGGTAACATAGCTTAGAGGTGAGCATGGTGGTGCTGGTTTACAGTGGGATTTGATGGTCTTAGAGAGCTTTTCCAAATTTAATACTTATATGCAGTATGGGGAACTGGGCTGTGGTCTGCCTTTTCTCTACTGACACCTTAAAGGAGCCTTATTGTTGCAACAGACAAATTTAAGCACTGTCTTGCCAAAGGCAGAATAGTTCAGAGTTCTTATTTTCAAGTCCAAAGCTGCAAATACTTCATATTACTTTTACTTTAGTTGGACCACATGTAGTATGATACTGGTACGAGTAGCAGGGCATAATGTGAATGGTACCAAATCACAGATGGCTAACAGTATAGGATCAATACAATATTGGTTTAGATGCTACAAAACAAAGAGAGAAATTTAACCCCTATTCCACAGAAAATCAATACAACTAGTGGCATCTGCACGTTAATTATTAAGGCCTGCCTTGCAGTAGTGGATGAAAATTAAAAATTACAGAAAACTAGTGAGTAGAGCATGTACCATATTTAATCTGAGAGAAAGGAGCAGTTCCAGAACAGAAATGAGTACACAAATTCTCCCACATGATGACTATATTTGTTCAGTATGTACAGTCCTTTAAACACAGGAAAACACAAATCTAACAGCTGCTTCTGTGGGTTAAGGCTAAGGAAAAAAAAGAATGCATTTTTAAAAAATTATCTTGTGGGAGAAAAATTAAATGCAAAATGCACATACAAAAAAAATCCCCAGTGATATGAAAAATATACTGTTTATTTTACAATAGAAGCATTCTTACTGGTAAGAGTATGGCATTGGTTGAGTTCCGGCTGTAGTGAAGTTTTGGAAATAAATGTGTGGTTTTACAGGATATAGGCTATCATGCTGCCTTTGAGCTTGGTGTTTTTCACTTCTGGGACATAAACAGTTAGCAGCAATACATCATTAATAAATTTACTTTATTTGTACTGCTTAGAGTACAAATTTGTAGTGTGTCATTATTTGAAGTTTGGTGTAAGCCTCAATTGAAACATTAAACTTCTTATGAACTGGAAATCTTGGAAATCCTTCAGAGGAAGGCTTTTATTTATGATATTGTAGTCAGTGTTTCCATTATTTCCCCCTGTTTTCAGGGATTTATAACTCAGTTGTAAAAGAATCATTCTGGACTGAAATTTGGCATATGGGATTGAACTCAAAGAATGATGTTTTTGTCCAGTTTGAAAATAAGTCTGATCACACATAAACTGGAAGACATAGAAATGATTAAATGTATTCTTTAGGTGTTGTTTTCCTTTATTATTATGTTGCATTGCACTGTACCATTTTCTACAATTAATCCTGTATTAATAACTTTATGCTTCATTCCACATTCCTGTTTCTTAGATAAACAATAAAGTGATTACGGCTGTGTTTACCATTGAAATGTAGTATGGTTGAGTGTTTCTGTAGCCCCTAGAAAAAATGGTGGTTACCTCTCCTGAGTAGCATAGCTCTCTGGTTTATTGCACAGATGAAATGCCAATGGAATGACAACATTTGCTAGCTAGACATTGCCAAAAGCCAAACAGCCAACAATAAATAAATATGTAAATAAATAAATCCCCAAATTAGAAAAGGAAAAAAAAAAAAAAAACCCAAACCCAAAACAAAGCTCTAGATGATACTGAATAGCTATACAGACAGCATGGCTAAGGCATTCTAGTTTCTGCAGTCAAGTATGGAATAGGGTGAAACTATACATTTTTCATTATTTTCACAATCTCCAATTCTGTTCCTAGCTCAGAAAATGGCAAACTTTTCACATTCCTGTTATTTTCCCATTGTAACATCACAGTAATGATGATCAAGGAAAAAAAAAAAGGCTAGTTTTTGAGATTAGATGGTTTACACATCTGTGCAGAGAAAATTCATGTGGCCAGAGCTCAATTAAAGTTGAAGCTGACCAGTGTGGTGGGGGACAATAAAAATAGCTTTAAAAAAATGTTAATAGCAAAAGACAGTCCAGAGATTACATTGGCCTGTTTCTTGATGAGGGTGGTCATCTCACAAAGAGTAACATAGACAAGTATATTAACCTGTTAGAGTTCTTTGAAAGAAGATCCATTAGGATGGTGAAGGAGAAGCTGTATGAAGAGCAGCTGAGGCCACTTGGTTTGTTCAGCCTGGAGGAGAGGGGGCTGTGGGGGAGTCTCATGGTGGTCAGGGGAGGCACCTATCCCTTCTTCCTTGTGACCAGTGACAGGACCCATGGGAAGGGCACAAAGCTGTGTCAGAGGAGGTTTAGGTTGGATATCAGGATTCTTCACCCAGAGAGTGGTTGAGCTCTGGAACAGGCTCCTCAGGGAAGTGGCTACAGCATCAAACTGACAGAGTGCAAGAAATGTTTGAAGAATACTGTCAAAAATATGGTGTGATTCCTGGGGCTGTCTGATGCAGGTCCAGGAACTGGACTTTGAGGATCCTTGTGGGTCCCTTCCAATTCAGGATGTTCTGTGATTCTGTGACTGTTCAGTATTAATAACTTGGGGTAAAATATTTGAATTTATAACTGGATATTGCAAAATTATGAGAAAAGGCTGAAATAGAATTGCAGAAAATCAACGCCTAATTTAGGTACATTGCTAAGGATAAAGGAATATAGGAGAACAGGAATGTGCACGGAAAGAAACAGGGAAGGGGAATAAGAACAGTAGTATGTGGACTAAGTTAGGGAGGATGTGGTTAAACTGTCAGAGATTAAGAAGTAAAGTTAAGAATTTGAGGAGGGATCAGTTAAGGAAATTAAACCTGTAGTGTTGAAAAGGGAAAAAAAATATTTACAAAGATACCTCAAGAATAAGAAATATCATGCTTAAGAGCAATTTTATTTAATCTTTTAATTTGTGCTTTGTTGATAAAGTATGTATGTTCAAAAATGAGATATTGGCAACACAGTTAAATTATATAGGCAGAGCTGACAGACTGACAAACCTGAAAGAAAAGGATTCTAATAATTCCTGTTATCACCAGCAAGATGTCTCCCCGAGAGGGAAGGCAGGATGTGCTAATTAATCACAGCAAAGTGATCCAGCACTGGAAAAGGCGTGTGACACATAGAATATATCAGAGATTCAGACTCAGATGGGGTTTTGGTGGTACCTCCTTCATATTAGTTACAGTTTTGACCATTCATATGTTTAAAAATGTGTTGAGTTGAAACAAGGAGGCAGGAAAGACAAGATAGCTGGGGAAATGCAGTTTCTGAGAGGAAACTGAATAGACATGGTATTTAACTCACTGAAATGAAGACTGGGATGAGGATTTCATTACTGTCTCTAAATGTGTTAAAGGCCTAATGCCAGAAAGGCAAAAAGCTATGATGAGGGCCAATGTTCATATGAAAACTAGATGCATGTAAAATAACCAGAAATATGTGCAAATCAGAAGAAAGTTTTTAAGTGCTAGAATACTGAAGCTGCACAGCCGATTAAATAAACAAACAGCCCAACATTCTCCAAATGCAAATAAGTTCACGAAGGATATCCTATGATATGGATGTCTGCAACAGCAAGAAAACAAACCTGATGAACCACAAGGTCCTTTTTCTCTTTGGTAAAGGGTCTGATTTTTAAAAGTTCTTATTTCTTGAAACTTTCATTGTGTTGTTTTTCTTGAGAATATGAATATTTTTCCTTTGAGAGTCTTAGCAGCCAGGACGTGGTGACTGGAAATATTTAGTAAGTCATAGATTGAATCTATTATGAAGAATCTATTTTAAGGTTATGGCAAAGTAAACTTTCAAACACTTATATTATTACTGTGATATATGTGTTTAATTTAGTGCTGTGGTTGTTAGTCTGCTTGTCTTGCTAGTGCAAGCCATGAAAAGCAAGTGAGCAACCAGCTGACTCTTTTACATATCATCTAAAAAACACTTATGTATTTATTTTCTCAACCTCCATGATTTTCCTTTTACTCTGCCACCTGTCAGTATGTATTCTCCCCCTGAAATGATCAGTGGGGAGCCTTAGATTGCACCAAATTTTAAATAGATACACATATGTTTCAGAGGTTATTCTAGGTTTGGTGTGGCTTTCTTGAATCACAATGTGTATAGCTTCGTACTTACATGTTTGAATGACTGATCTTGGCTGGTGGCTGTATTAAATGTAGCATTAATTTTTTTTTTTTTGAACATTGCTGAACTCTTCAAAAGGTTGTGCATTTTGTCTGTGATCCTTATGGTATAAGGTGAGACCATGATACCAGCTCAGGATGAGGATAAAGTTATGTAGGTTAACTGTGGCTTGAAGAAATAGTGGAAACAAAGAAGAAGAGAAGCTCAGCAGAAGAGGGTGACTGAATTCTGTGTTTTATTGCTTATTACATTTCTTTTGGTGGGAATTGAAGTCTGGCAAGCTACCACCAAATTAATGAAGTTCATGGACTGGAATTTCACTCAGAGTGATAGTTATTTGTATTGACATGTATCATTTCCTCTATGCCCTCTGGCATTTTTTTCTGTACCTGTGCTTTCAGGAACACAATATATATTTTTTCGCCAGGTCTGTGAGATCCAATCTACTAAAAAACCATTGGTATTCATCCCCTAATATTAGCTTTGATCTGCCAAACATACTTCATATCAGTGGGCAAAAAGAGGAGTGTGGGCTGAACGTTTTCCACACTGATTTAATATACCATAAAAGCCTGCACAGGCCACTCCTCAGTTCCTGCATAGGCCTGCCTACACTGCAATGAAGTTCTGACAGCTTCTACCTGGATTTAATACAAGAGCAGCTAAGCAGGTGTTGATATCCTTGGCTATAATTTAAGGTCACAATTTACAAAACCTGGGACAGTATGTCACCTGTGGTTTGATGTCAAGAGCTGAAAGGATACTTTCACATTGCACAATACCTGTTGATATGTGCCTTGATTTCCTCTATTTCTAGCAAAAATAGAGCCTGAGTTTTGTCTGTTAAAATGCACACTTAAGATTGCCTTTGTTTTTACTTATTTTCATAAGCCTTTCCCTTATTAATCCAACTTCTTTAGTAAAAATAGGACCATAATATTGAATCCATAAAACAGTAATTATTTTTACTTGATACATCCTGATAGTCTTGCTGACTTTAGTTGTACTCATCTACTCATCTCTCTCTCTCTCTCTTTTTTTTTTTTTTTTAATTTTTATTTTTTGACAGCGGACTCATTTCGAGAAGCATTGAGTAAAAGAGCCTGCTGATTTGTGCCCTAGACAAAGTGACACAAAGTTGCTCAAATTCATGCTACCAAAGACAACTCTGAAGCAGATATTTCCTAGGCTTAGTGGTCCAAAAAGGAGACTGTGAGTGAGCTAACTCTTAATCTGCATGAGCAATCAGCAGTTCAGTACTTGAGTCATTCCCTGGCCCTTTTTCATTCAGCAGTACAGTTATAGCTTTAGGCAACGTCTATATTAGTAAATAATGTGAACCAAGGCCCATCCTCTGGTTCTGGGTGTGTGCATGGCACAATTTGTGCCCATGTAACCAAATATTCTTTTACTTTTGTGGAGGTTGCCTTCATATATTGCAACAACTGGGAGCAATCTGTGGCTTGTGCTAGCCCCAAACTGGGAGTGGTATGGAAGAATGGCATTGAGACCAAAACTCTCAGGGAATGTAATTAGTAATAATTAAGTAGATTGGTTGTGTGATGGTACTTTACTTTATGTCCTGTCTCTTTGAATTTTACTGTCACATGCAGTAGCCATCAATCCATCTGCAGTCAGGACCTGGACTTCTTTCAGAAGAAAACACTGCTGAGCACCTGCAGCTCTTTCTATCCCATCCTTCCGAGTTTGGTGCCCTTTGCCATGCCTGTGTGCCACTCTCTTTCCTGCTTTTGGCATCTAGTCCAAGACTGCCATTGCTCCAGGCCTGTCTCTATACTTAGTCTCCATCACTCTTCTGTTCTCCATGTTCAGGATGAGTCTTCCAGCTCTCCCGCTAACTCCCTCCCTTCAGCAATCTTCTTTCCCTGTTTTTATCCTATTCTGTTTCCTTTTCCTTCCCCCCCCACCCCCCACCTCGCCCTATTCCTCCCAATTTTGCCACACTTCTCCTGTAGTTCTCCTTACCTTGCTTTTTGTATGGCTTCCAGTCTTCATATTCTTTCCATACCTCCACACCCCCTCCCAGGCTCCATGGCAGGTCTGTTTTCCTCACCCTGTGGCCTGCCAGTGTGTGCCTGGGTGTCCACAGACAGCCCCAGCTGCTCCTGCTTTCCATGTCCAAGTTACCAGCAACAAAATTTTTTCAGTGCCCCTTCCTGTGTCCACATCTTGCATGTATGGAAGAAACAGTCACCAGGGAGACTCACACTGTCCCCTGCCATTCTAGTTTTCTTCCCTCAGTTCTAGTTTTCTTCCCTCAGGAAAGTACATTTGGATGAGCAGAAAGTGTAATGAGGAACTGTGTCACACCGAGTGAGGACTCCCTCCATTATGGTCATGGAACCATAATGCCTGAATTTATGCTCTGCTTTACATAGCCTAAGTGCTTCATAAGTCTCTTTCAGTAATGTTTCCTTTTGGCTGCATTTAGTCACAGAAAGTGTGAATGAGAAACAAGTAAAGGGACTTCAGCAGAGATTAGAGTCCAAGACACTGAGCCTACAATTCCCTGCTGAATATGTTAAAAAGGTGGACTCTTGAAAATTTTAAATGCAGAAATTTCTATTCAGACATACATCACTGACAGAAAGTCAGATTCCCCCTCTCCATTTTTCCTGTCACCCCAAACTTCAAACTTTTACTTTCTGCATAAAAACACTTGGACTTCTCCAGGAAAATGTTGCCAATATTTTTTCAACATTACTAAAGAACAAATTTTCTTTAACCTTATTCTCAGAAACAGCTGTACCATTTTGGATGAAACTTCCTGATATATTTCTGCCTCAGGCAGACACCTGGCATGGAAAATTTCAGCCCAAACGTTTAAGGTTTGGCAAAGAGATATGCAGCTGAAAACAGGCTTTATAATGAGAAGTGTTGGGTAACTTTAATAAGAAGCAAAATTACCAGCCTCACCCCAGTACCAATCCTAACTGATGTTCCAAGTTCTACGATACAATACTTAGTTTAAATGAATAAGTCCTTACATATCAAAGGACCAAAAATAGCTAGGAACATATCCTTCTTTCAGATATAACAAGCATTTCCGACTTATGGCTTAGTGATGTAAAGAGAATGAAGTAGATTAATAACAAAGCATAAAATAAAATCTTGAATTTGTGTCTGCTGGAGAGAAGACTGAAGTGTGTGATGTGCACTGACAAAGTATGTAATACCCTTGCTGCTTAGAACTCATGTGTTTGAGTCATTCAAAAGTCAGATGGATTATTTTCTCCAAACACACCCCAAAGTTTTAGCTGGAAAACTACTTAGACATTAAGATGGCAAATGTAAGTTCTGAACACAATAACATAATTTATTAATCTTTCAGCAAGTCATCCAAAATGTTTAACAACTGCTTTTTCATTTAATTTCCCCTTCCAGTACAAGAAGAACTTAATTTCCTATTTCATTTGTTCTCCCCTCTAAAATATAGCCCTGTCATGGTAGTCATGTTGTTCTGTAACCAAAATAAGTCGATAAATATGAAGATGTAATAAAATTTGTTCTTCTATGCAAAAGTACAGTGAAATAGTTCTATAGTTTTTATACCCGTTGCAATACATTTTATTGAACTTTTAATAGAAATAAATTTAAACAGTATGTATTTATTTATTAAAAGAGAAGTTAAGCAAAAAATAGGAAAAAAAAAAAAGGAAATTGAGTTTAGGGTATTAGTGGTATTTCATAGCCAGTCTGCATTTAGAGATATTTGATGGCATGTCTGAATTCTGTTCAACATACATCTTTGGTGGATTTCAGGCACCTCTCTCCTATTTCTCTCTCACAAACAGTATGTAAGCTTTAGAGGCTCTTAGAAACATAGTAACAACTGGTCCTGTGCAGGGCCAGGAGCTGGACTTCAATGATTATTGTGGATCCTTTCCACCTCGGGATGTTCTATTCTATTCTATTCTATTCTATTCTATTCTATTCTATTCTATTCTATTCTTCTTTGTCCTACAGAAAGAAACAGTCCCTGAATATGACCTTCACCTGGGAGAGAAAACTAGGTGTCCAACTGAGTAATTCACACTTCATTTATTCACTGAAGAAGAGGCTTCATCTCTTAGAGACACTTAAACCTTCACCATTCATCAGCCCTGAGTTCAGTTCAGATAATGGGAGATGAAAACCAAGAAGTAGCTTAATTTGTATCCTGTAAAGAAGAAAGGAGAATTTGCTTTTTCAGTCAGTATTGTTCTGTGTCCTGGCTTATGGCTTGTCCTGCTGGATCAAATGCACAAACTACATGGGAAACAGGCTCCTGGTTTTCCTCTTTCTCTAGGACTAGTCTTACCAGCAGCCACAGGGTGAAAGTGGGAAACCTAAGGTTTTCCTCTGTCTTTCATTAGAACTATGTGTAATAGTAACTTGGTAGTACAGGGAAAGTGGTCAGAAAAATTATTTTGAAGCTGAAGCTCTGTATCTAAAATAAGGGTCCTAAAAGCTCATTTTAGTTGGCTCTACATTTCCTGTTATAGAAGACTGTAGAAACTGGCACGAATTGAACTGCCTCTGTGATGTGATGCCACAGAATCTGTCCCAGTCTGCTTCTATCAGTAGAAAGAATATCATCCAGATCTTTCTTTGTACGAACAAACCCTTTAGGTAACATAAATGGACACTGTTTGTATCATCTAGATCCACTTAATACTAACAGTGCTTAATTTCATTTCTGTCAAAATCTCATTAGATTTACAGCATGAAACTGTAACTAGTCGTAAGAGATGCTGAATCACACATCTAACATCTGCAAATTGTGGGCTTTTCCTTTGCTAATAATACCTTTAATGGATAGTGACCAATAGAACTATTTTAAAGCGCATTTATCCTTTAAACATGTACCTTTAGGGGAAAAAATGTACTTATATTAACTCTTTTTCAATGAGTCAACTTATAGGACCTGTTTTAAGATACTACATTAAAAACACAATAAAACAATCCCATACAGGATTAACAAGAATATAGAAATTGTGTCTGTGTCAGAATAAGGTACGTGTAACTAAAATCATGGTAGAGGTCCTGACATATTTCATACACCTTTACTGGCAAACAGCTTTTAGAAAGTACTGGGAGCATTACACTGTGATGGAGTCAGAGAAATGCAGGGAACAAAGAGACTCCACTTGCTGAGAAGACTGGCTGATGGGAGGGACCACCCGACTGAGAGCCATGGCACTGCAGAGAAAAAGGACAAGTCCATGGAATCAGCAGATGGATGTGTCCTGTCACTTTACAATGGGAGTGGGGAGGAGAAACTCTCTCTGAGGACTGAGCCGTAATTGAAACACAGTTGTGTACTACATAGCCTCATGTATCACATGGTAGTAACACAGGAACTTGTTTTAGGAGTTGCTGTTGGGATAGCTGTTAGCAGGAGAGACACCTTCCCCACTGCTAGGATGCAGCGGTGCTCAGTATCCTCAGGAGGCACCAGGTCAGAGAACTAATGACTTACTTGGATGTTTGTACAGACCTTTTACAGCTTCCATGGTACATGTGAAATTCAGACAGCATAGACTGAGTGCCCTGCAATCCCACAGACATGGTAAAAGTGTAAAACAGTTGTTTCTAATGGCATGACTGCAACATGCCGTTCAGCAAATGCGACTTGGGGCCTCATTACTGTGTCTCCACTTCTGACATTTATTGTTAAATGATGTTGTTGATTCCGGCAAGAGACACTACAATTTCTCTAATTAAAGGAGGGGGAAAGAAAACAACCCAAAACAATCTTCTTGTTCCTCCGCAGATTGTTTCCATTTACTGCAAATAAGCATGAGTTCCTGCCTGGAAGCACTATCTGCAAACTGCAGTCAGATGTAAAAGAAGCCTAATCAAGCTTGGGAACCAGGCCTTAATTAGACTGCTTGGAAAACAGAGCAGAAGAGCAAATGAAAATTATTAACCATCACTCATGATTCCTGTTTCTAATTTTAAAGAGGAAATCATGCATTAATCAAACTCTAGCCCTAAGCTCAGAGACGCATTTTAGAAGTATCCTGAAAGAACAAGAGGAAATCTTTCCTGTGTTTAGAGAAAGCAACTCCCGATCAGCTAGTATGTGTAGCACATTATATTTTGACATGAAATAAGCTATGTTTCAGTATGCGTAGATATTGCTGGATCCAAGAAAAACAAAATCAGTACCAACTGAAATGAAGGCACATGACAACAATTGGGGTTAAGCCTGGGTTTTGTTAAAGGAAAACAGAAATAAAGTGTATGCTATTTTCATGGATAAAGAAAAGATATGGAAGTGTAAGAGTAAAAGGAACAGTGTAGTAACATCACTGCTATTGTGTGCTTTGGTCCAAGTAAAAAAACCTCTTTCATTCACATAAACAATATTTACTACAAATTATTTCTTATAAAAAACAAGTACGAGCATAACCTCTACATATTACCCAGAGTTCACTTGAGATCATGTAATAGGATTTATCAGAACTTACCTCATAGTTTCTGTTATATTTGGACTATAAAGATAACTTTCTATTTTTTTGGCAAACTCATGTGAGTTTTCTGGCTGTAATTCAGAAACTAGCCTTTTCTGGTGGAGTCAGATTGATGTCTTCAACTTTTGTGGAAATCTCCAGAATGAGGAGAGAAAGTGTACTCTAAAACTGTACTAAACATTACACCCATTCTTGTTGGAAACATCACATTACAACAAATGCTCACTTTTTCAAACACAATTATCCAAGCTTCTTTCTTTGAATTACAAACAATGCTTTCTAGAACACACCAATTTTCCCCCTAGCTGTCCAAGCATTTGCCAAGTATTGCCTATTCAGATTTCGAAAGTAGTGGTTTTGTGAAATGGCATATCTAGAAGTGTTGATGGCATGGATTTTTGTGTTGCTATTGTGACTCACAGACCACAGTTACTGTTTCATGAACAGATTAAAATATGAATGACAAAGGAGAAAAGTACTGGGAATTCTTTTGCCTATCATGCTATATATGTCATGCTTTGATAGGAATAAGCAATGGAGTTCAGTGATCAAAGTTGGTGATTTGATAAAGCATTGTGATCTGGAGGAATGAGCATGGATGAGGGTTATTAAGTACGGCACTTTAGTGATAGTTTTGGCATGATTTCTTCTAAAATCTTGATGCATAACCTCCACAGTTCAGCCTTAGGAAGAAAACATTCTGAACAAACTGAAGGTTCCATACTCCAGTTTGGTGGCATCTCCCTGCATGATGTAATACAGATCAGAGCATTTTAGTTTTAATTGAAGAATTAAATTAGCTTTGTTTAGTTTCTTTGGTTGAAGCTTCCTTTTCCTTTTTTTTTTTTTTTTTTTTTTTTTTCTTTGTGACTTCTAAGGTGCAGCCAATTTGGGTGATGCCCTGGCTGCTAGAATTCAGTTGAAATGCTTTTACTAAATTAGATATGACAGGATTTCAAATCCTTATTTCAGTGGATGACTAAGGACAAGATAGAGCATGTCTAGTCTAAAAAATTGTTGCAGGTGCCTTGGAGGTGAAAGATGAAGGTTTAAATCCTCTTAGAGTGAAAAAAGAGTTAGACACACATTTCCCATCTGTGATGTGAGTGCTGTAAATGCCACACTCTTGTGCAAAACTATAAGTGATAGGAGTATAATGTTTTGTAACAAAGTAGGTGAGACTTCTACTTGGTGCTAGAATGAAAGTTACCTCTACATGTATTAATTTGCAGCCCTTTAGTTTAGGCTGTGGACAGAAGCAGAGCTCAGGTGGGTAGGTAGGAAGGACATTTGTAATTCAGAACAGCACTTTTCTCACTTTTAGATTCCTGGAGGGTTTTCATTGCTGTGCCTGGGAAGAATTAATCACTTTATGGGCAATGGAGAAAATAGTTTAACACAACTTTGAATAATTATATTATCTTTTTAATACCTGTAGCTCTTTCGTTTGTCATCTTTGTCCCTCTGGTTTTGAATTTAATCATTACAGTATAGCCTTTTTTTCTAAGCATTACCACGATAGCAGAGTCTGCTGATATCTGCCTTGTTTTCATAGTTATGGGAATGTGTCCTGCCAAGTTTTCCCTTCAGGTTAATATACTATTCTGGGCACTACCATGTGATATCTTGTAGTAATTATTTTTCCCTGCTTTCTGATTCTATATCTGCAGTTATCCATCAGAACCATACAGCTATCAACACTCACAACCCAAAAGTGGAAATGAGCCTGTCACTGTTCGTTCCATATTTAGGTACCAATGTAACAGCCTAGTAGAAATAAAAATTTGATTTGATTTTGAGTGTGTTCCAGCATTACATACTTATTTGCCATGACCAGTGCCTCATATCTACTAATCCCGCTTTTTTTCCCCTTGTTTTTATCTTGGCATTCATTTTCAGTCTTTACACGTTTGCAGTTGTTATTGTAACTACATGTTTTTGGGTAGCAATTGAAAAGTTCTAAGTGCTTTCCAAACATTTAAAAAAAAAAAAAAAAGCTCAGTTTCTTGGCTATTGTAATCATGTCCTTGCAGGTCTATCTCAATGCACCCTCTATGTGAAATATGCCCACAAGTACGTGGCTTGTTTGATTTATAGCTTCTTGTGTTTTTCCAAGTGACTTGACTGTTGAAGAACTCCAATGACTGCTCCGTTTGTGTACTTTAGCTGAAGCTGGCTCAAGCACTTAGGACTCTGCACACTGGAACAACTTATTCATGAGGTTTGGTTTTGCTTTACGTTCATCTGTTGTTAGTTCCCTTTTCTCCATTTTTTTTTTTTTTTTCCGGTTTTTTGGTTTTTTGTTTCATTTTTGTCCTGCATTTGGTAATTCTGAACAATGTGCCTGTTCGGTTGTTATAGCTTTTTGGTAGTTTCACCTTGTAGATTTTCAGTGATTGAATGATGGTGTCACTTCAAAACAAACCAGAAAGATATTTGTATGCTTTACTCACTCTTCTGGATTTTTCTTATTGTTCTTATTTGATGTCATTGTTGTGTTATGATGGAGACTTGGCTCCAAAACTGTAATCATTAAAATAATTAAAAAAAAAAAAAGGCAGTGATGTCAGACCAAGCAGTCTTTTTTATCCTAAAAGGAGCTAATCTGGAGCTGTGAGAGCACTGCACAAACTGTCTCTGAAATAGACAATAATATGTATTTTATAAATAAGACCTAGTTTCTCACACAAATTAAGAGCTTCTTGCTTCTCCTTGTCATTGTTTTACCAGCCTTTTCCATATTTTGAGCTTTATAAGGCTGCATTCACTCTTCTGTTGCATGCTTTGGTGCAGGCTGAAGTCCTAACCTACCAATTACCCAGATTGTCCTTTGATTAGAATTTGCTCTTGCTCCTACCAAGACTGAGAGCACAGCTTTGGTTTGTAAGGAAATGGGATGTGGGGATAGTATACCTGTAGGCTGCAGCTTTGCAGGAGCTGTAGCATCTCTTCTGGATTGGGGAGGGGAAAGGGCTCCTTGCTAATCATGATGCAACTGACACTTACGGCAGACACTTGAACAGCAGTCAAGCATGGGGCATGCTTGCTGAAACCATATAAGAAGAGCTTTGGAATGTGACTGTTAAATTTTATTTTTTAGGGAAAAGAACTAAATGTATTTTGCAGCACAGAATTGTATATATTTGTAGGTGAGAAGTATTCAAGGAGACTCTGTTAATACTGAAGGGACTTAAAATCAAACATTTATTGTATTTGGGATCTTTAGGACAGGGAGGAGACAATCCTCAAAATTGTTTCCTAATTATGTTACAGAATGGAAAGCTGTTTATCAAGCTGGAACTGGTCACCAAGGCTTTGTCCAAATGTTAATTCAAAGACAGCTGTGGATTGGTCTGGTCAGTGTAGATGTTCAGGACTAGTTCTCTTGGGAGAAGATATATCATGTAGGAAGCAGCTTTGTATAGTCCAAAACAGATGTAGGAGCAAGGCTATAATGAATTGATGAGGACAACAATGGATCCAGTGTTTGAGGCTGATTTCTGGCCTGGCTTTATGTACCAGTAGAGAAAAAGCCTTAGGAGCCTGGCTTCATTCCTCATATCTCAAGCTGGACTTAGTTTTTTCATATGGATGACAGGTTCCAAGTAGCTAATCTATGTTGAGTGCACACAAGGTTCAGCCATTTTTACAAATTCATTAGCAAAATTGCTCAGCTGAGATGTTTCCAGTTTAGTTTTGCTTTAGTTTTGCCCACCAGTAAAATGAAAACTGCAGTACTTCTCTATCAGTGGCATGAGGTGCTGCCATGCTTTGTGTAGAGGGATTCTACAAATTCTTTACGTATGTGCATGCAGAGACTCCCGCAGCATGGAGATTTCCAGAGCTGATTCAGAGTACCTCTGCAGTTTACAGGCAGGTCTACTTCCAAGTTCAGAGCCAAATTTGTTCTTAGAAACAAGATTTAGGCAATAAGGAGATGACCTCACTGAAAGACATGAAGAGGTACATCATGTACAAACCTTTCTCTTTATTTCAGAATGAAGGAAACATTTGCGGCGTTCAAATACACTGCTTTTCCTACTTACCTGCCAGGGCTACATTGCCATCTTACTTTGTTTTTAAATTTCACTTATAAATCATTGTAAAACAAGACAGAACCAGTAGATAGCACAAAGTGTAATAAAATCCTTCAGAACTTGATTAAAAAAATGAAAGGAAGAATTTATGGCAAAGAAAGCAGGAAACTCCATTTCAACATTTACAAACAAGGAAAGGAATGATATTTGTTTTTCTCTCTACTCTTACCATAGATTCTGCTTTTTCCTATGTCTATAAAGAGTGCTTAACATTGATGTAACTTGAGCTGAGGAAGGCCTTAGCAAACCAATAAACAGAAGTGCCTAAAGATTGCCTTGCATATGGCAACCTGCATTCCTGGTGTTGACTGTTCTGCTGCAGGGGCTGCTGCTGCTGCTGCCTCAGTGTTGGTATTGACAGGCCTGTTAGGCTGGCTGGCTTTGATCTTGCTTTTATGTTCCTTTACCATAACACAAGCTGACTTTATTGGACCAATTAAAATTGCAGTCTTCCCTTCTTATCTCCATAGGGTAGAGCAGGGATGGAGCAAACTGAAGTTAAGCATTTTCATTTATATTGGGTTTATGAATTCTTGTTTGATGTCTTAAACTTGAGTTTATAAAGTGCAATTTGCTTTGACCCTGCTTGTCGTTTATGTAGTAAATATTTTAAGATCAAGGATTAAAAAAGTATTAGTTGGAGATATGTCATTTTACTTAAAGCTCTTTTTCCAACATTGATTACAAATGTACTTTAATTGGTCAAATGTCAATACAATTATATAATTTGTTTAAAATTGCTTATATTATTTAGCTAAAATGGAGTTTTGAAAATATGGCATTTAGAGAAGACCAAAGTGAAAATAAGATCAGAGGCGATTTTATAAGTGTCTTTAAGATATAAAAGTCATGGTCTTGACATCCTGCCTGTGCCAGAATTAAATGGCTCCAGAACATGCAATCAACTATGTCAGATTAATTATCTAGTGGTGGTTAATATTTTTATGTTATTGTTTTCGCAACATCATTTCACACTGTGGCTGCTGTTCCACCAAGCAGAGGCTAGTGCTGGTACAAATGAAGTATCCAAACTGATTCCCATTTTGGCGAGCAGCAAAATTTCAGATGGGCTTTCGCTGCTGATGCCACAGCACTTCTCTTCTTGAGTATGGGCACCAGTCCTGATGAAATTTTCACTGACCCTGGTGAAAGCAATCTTATTTTCTAATTGCAGGCTTAAAATACAAATATAATAATCTATCTTGGTTAACTGATATTATGCAAAATGAGTGTATCCTTTTTTTCTCCCATATTGTTAAAGTTTCACGTACAGAGAAGGAAATGACCCTGTCAGGGGTGTTTAGCACAAAAGAGCTGTGTTTGTTAAATATGGTGTTATAGCTACCCTGAGACAATTGGTTTTGATGCCTTACAGGAAGCATTTCTTAATATGAATGTCCATCATCAGTCTGCATGTATAAAAGCCTAAATATTACCACTCTCTTGCCTGTCTCTAAGCATTTCTCAAGGACTTGCTAGTCATTGCATGTTACAATTATGAAGTACTACTAGATTATGTGGTAACAGAATTTTCCTAGGCACTGGAAGAGCTCTTCTCTTAAGCTGTGTTCCCTCTCATGGTTTTGGCAGAGCAGCTTTCAATCTCCCAGTCATTTCCCAGGTTTAAGAATGGGTATTCACACAGATGAGGGACCATTTTCAATTGCCAGCCTGGCTGTGGCCATGATGTTTCAGAAAGGAGGGGAATGTAACAGACCTGGACAGTTCCACATCACTGGATGTCAGGGCTAGAGAACATTTTGGCACACTCTTAATTATTGGTGTGAGCTGATGGTAATCCTGTCCTGTCTTTCAGGACTCTGCTCTAGGCTTGTATCATGCTGATGGTTTCAATTTTAGGATGCAGTGTGTTTATATGAATAAAAAATACATATAGGAATAAAAAATAGGAGGGATTTCAATATAGAGTTGCTGAGATGTTACTCTATTTTAAAGGATTGCTTTACATAACAGGAGGTATCAAGAAGCTTGATAAGTAAATTCTGGTGATTTTTTGTTGCATTATCATTCTGAAATTCTTAAATGAAAAAAAGATGCCAAGAAGTAAGACATTTTCACTACCTTCAGCCTATTTATGAAAACAAGAGGGTGGGGATTTTTGAAGAGGGGGATGTTGGATTTTTTTCTTCCATGAGAAAATCTAAAGGAACTACTCTGAAAATTTGGTCCCTAAGTATGTGGTATATTTATAACATTGCAAAAATCATAAATTACCTACTTTATTTTCTGCAACAGCAGAAACCAATATTGACTGGGGATAATATTTAAAAAAAATAAAATGGAATTTTATTAATTCTAGATTAATAACCTTTTGCACTTTTCAAATTTTCTGTGAAATCATAGTCCTGTCTCCTTTAAATACAGCCCATTTGCTAAACATTGTATGTGACTATAGCTGTTCCTCCACAGTATTATCTATCCTCCCTTGTTTGCTATAAAGTGGTGGGTGTTATTTTTGCTAAACTGACTAGGAAATACCAAGGAAGGAAAATTTTAAAAACTTTTTACTTGTTGCAAAAAGGCAACCTAATGAAGGTCAAAAACTGTTCCCTTGTAATTTTTTTCTTTTAATTAGCAAAAAATATAGTGGCAACTGCTAGTGCACTAATGCCTATTTCTCTTCCGTAGAAGAGTCAAATATTTTCCATACAGCTACTTTTCAGATAAGCTGAACTTGTGTGAAATTTGCAGAAAGTCAAAATAGAGCAGCCCTGAAAACCAAGGGTTACCTAATGTTTACTTGGTAGACCTATAAGTTTTAGTACATTTTCCTTATTAAAAATACTTCAAGACACATAACAGATTGGTAGGCAATGAAGAGTTTCTGAAGCTCATTTTGAGGAAAGAAAAGAGGAAGACTGTGTCAATGGATTTTAAAGAAAGACTTTGCAGTCTGTCTCAATAGTATTCTTTTTATTTTTCAAACCCAAGAACTATAATTTCAGAATAATTACTAGTCTAACCTGTATTCATTAAGCCAAAGCTTTGTACAAATTCAAGCTAGAAGACATATCTCAGGAAACTGGCATTCATTAGCTGCATGCATCAAGCATGTGGTCAAGCACTGTGCAATTTCTTCTATGAAAAGACTTCCTTGATTAGAATTTAGTGTGGGAGCAATAGTCTGAAAACCAGAAAAATGATTTTTACAAACAAGATGGTTTCTTGTGATCCATGGTGACCAAACATACTGATGGTCATTTGGTTTTCCTTTATATGTTTATACTCCCTTAGTATTAATAACTTTTCTATAAAAATAAAACCATAAGCAATTTAGATTCCATGCCACAGTTCAAAGAATTCAATTTTTAAAACTGGAGAAAGAAACACGCTTTTATTGTAAATGCCAGTGTGATGCAACATCAATGTACGCTCCTGTTGGGTGACACCACAGTAAGGACTAACTTCACCTGGCTTTAGTCATCTCGGTGTCTCTGGTTCTGGAGCAAATACATCCTGGAGGAATGACTCCGTTCATGAGATTCCCATGAATGAAGAGTTTGACCGAATCAAGATGCTGTGACCAATTTCCTTGACCACTTTTAGAAAAACCTAAGATTTGGTCAATAAATTTTCCCACTGTGAGTGATTCCCAGAACTCTGGCTACATCCAATTTGGTTTATATTTCAATAATAAAGTAAAAGACTAACAGAGTCTCAAGGCATAGTTTTCAGTAGGAATGTAACAATGTGTAACTAACACCACCATTTATCTCATCAGCAAAGTATTCTGCTACAGTATTAATGACCTATATAGCAAAAAGTCATTTGTAGGCTGTTTTCATGTGCATTCTATAATGTGTACAGTATTGTCTGGAAGTAGGAGGAAAGAATCACTCTGTAGTTTGATAGAATAGCAAGGATAAGATTAATCATCTCTAATTACACTGCTGTTTAGATAACAAGAACTTCTTCTTCCAAGGTTGTGAAATACTTGTAAAGCTCAGCAGCTGGAAAATATCTTCAGATGCTTCCACACTATTTATATTCTGGTGGCAGGAAAAGAACTTAATTAATTTTCTTTGTCACTGGAAACTTTCTGGAGAGTTTAAGGCAATCTTGATATCATTGCCTCTTTGAGGGAGATCAAGATAGAGAATTTGTCTGCAAGTCATAAATGTTACACCTTTCTTTGCTCAATTATTTTTTTTAATAGTCAAGAGTTCAATTAGAAATTTAAAAAGAACAAAACAATTGTGCTCATGAAACACAAGGACATGCAAATTCTGAAATAAAAAAATAGCATCTTTTTATATGCCTAGGTATAGTTTTTATTGACTGTCATACATAGGGAGTAAGAAGGCATCAGGATAGCAGTGGTACATCAATGCACACCATAACCATATTTATTCTATTAGGTTCACAAAACAAAACTTTTTTTATTCCTTATTGAAAACCTGAAGTGAAGCTTCACAATCAGTTCAAAGTTGCTAGTTCAAAGTTGCTAATTCAAAGTTAGTAAATGCTTAATAAGCAAACTGTGCTACCCTCTAACTTCATTTTTGCTCTTCTATAAATTTTCCACAGATACAACTTAAAATGTTGGCATGGATTGACACTGGCACAGTGCCAGTGCCCCCATGAAAGGTGTATCCCCCAAAATGGTTACTGTGAGATGTGACCTAGGAACAGAACAAAGCAGGCTCTAACTTGGGAATGGAGGAAAAAGACAACACTTTATTAATCTACATAGACACAAAAAGGAAGGGGAAAAAACTACACACACAACAATCCACAATAGAACACTTTCAAAACACCCCTCCTCCTCCTCCCCCGAGTCCTCTAACATTTAAAATCCCCTCTAACACATTAATTCTCAACCCAATACCCTCCTTTCACACAAGCCCCCCCAGTCCATCAGGAGAGAGGAGCCTCCCTCCTGCACCATGGGCCTTCCCAGGAAACACAGTAGAACTTCTGTGCTTCCATGTCACACACGGCAGCTGCTCGAAGAGAAATCTGCCATGGTGACCATCTTCCTTCCATGTCCAGTGCTCTCACCACTGTCCATGGATCCAAATTACTCCTTAGGTTCTTTTTAAGAATGCTTTTCACCCAGTTCCAAGAAGTGGCTGCCTCTCACCCTTTGGGATGCCTGTCCCCCCCCATATTCAGTCCCCTGGGGCCTGGGGCTCAGGAACAGAGATCCTTCGCTGAAGGTCAAGGGTTCCACCACACCCTCCCCCTCAGTCTCTGCTCCTTCTGCATCTCCTCGTGGCCTTATCATTCTTGGTGTCTGGCCAGCCGCCTCTCCCAAGATGCAGTCTCTGCATTAGCGGAAGAAACTGGCTTCACCCGTGGCTATGTAAGAGGAAAAGTCCGGCACAAAGCCACTCCAATCATCTCCTCCATCTCAGGTGCTCTATCTGCTGGCATTCTTTCACTTACTCAAACCTTCTTCATCTTTCCCATCCTCCATCCCCTCTCAATTTTCAGCTGAGGAGGATCAGTGTTTTTACAGCTTCTATTGTTTCAACACTGAAAGGGTTAAAAGCACAGCCTGTCCTGGCAGCGGCTGGGCACCTCCCCCCCCCACCCTTCTCCTCCCGACTGCTTTATCCTTCTCTCCCGGCGGGGGGGCTGCCCAAACCATCCCAGGACTTCTCCACCCCTGCATCTTGCATGCTCCGGCTTCCCTCTCTCAGGCTGCATGGTCTACCCCTCCCCCACCCAGACACAGCTGGGCAGGGGAGAGATCCGCTCACCCGCTGGACTCCAAAGAGGAAGTCTCTCTGGGAGTGCTCTGCTTTGAACCCCTGTATGTTCTCAGAGGCGTATCCAAATCCCCAGTGGCCACACCAGGTGCCAATTTAAAATCTGGCCAGTGATTGGTTTGACCATAACTTCCCAAAGCCTCACTTCCGGGTCAAACCACGACAAATGTCTTCCTCTTAATTGTTAGTCTGAACATAAAGATTGAAATTATTCTCAAACCTGACAAACAAACTTTCACTGACAGCCAGCTGTTCTGTAAGATTTAGGAGCCAAAGGGAACATCCCATGGAGCAGCAAGGTGAGCAGGACAGACTCAGAGGTAGTGGCCAGCTCCAGCTAAATCCAGATGGAGCATCACTGTGATGAGACAGAACTGAGGTCAAGGAGAAAGGTTGGATTTTTTTCCACAGGTTCACCAGTCATGGTCATTGTCATCATCACAATTAGCACTGCATTTCTTAGAGATAATGTCAGTGCTTCATTAGGTAGAAAGACCTGACCCTACTTCCTTTGCTCTAAACCTATGGGATGAATTAAAAACATAGAGAGAATCTGTGGGAAACAGGGATTATGCTGCCCATTTTCAGAACTGTGAAGTGGAAGTAGGATCATGTGAATTGTCTGTTGCTGTCCCTAGAGTCAGAAGTTTGAGAGAGAGACAATGTTCTGTTTTTCACTGTAATTACCTTTGCTAGAGTAGAAATTTTGCCACCCTCACAGTAAAGAATTTTACTGTGTAAAGTAAAGAATTTTACTCATATCTATTCTTACCCTATCCTCTCTCAATTGAAAGCCATTACCTCCTAATCTATTGCTATGTGCTCCCTCTATAGTCCGTCTCCAGCTTTGTCATAGGCTCCCTTCAGGTACTGGAAGGGTGCAACAAGATTTCTGTGAAGTCTTCTTGTCTTCAGCCTGAAAACTCCAAGACTCTCAGCCCGTCTTCACAGGAGAGGTGCTCACAGACAGCTTTGTCTTCCTGTTTTGGACTCACTCCAGCAGGCCTATATTCTTCTTATGCTGGAGGACCCAGAGCTGGATGCAGTACTCCAGGTGACATCTCACAAGACTGGAACAGAGGGGCAAAATCACTTTCCTTGGCTCGTTGGCCATGTGTCTTTAGATGTAGCTCAAGATAAATTTGCTTTCCGGGCAGCAAACGCATGTTGCCAGCTCATGACAAACTTCTTGTTCCCAAGTCTTTATTATTCCCAGGGCTGTTCTCTGCATTCTCTGCCCATCCTGTACTTGTGCCTGGGGTTGCCCCAGCCCATGTGCAAGACCCTCCACTTGGCCTCATTGAACTCCATGAGATTTGCATAAGCCCAGCACCCAATGCCATCAAGGTCCTTCTGGGTGGTATCCCTTCCCTCCAGCGTGTCAACTACGCTGCACAGCTTGCTGTCATCTGCAGACTTGCTGAGGGTCTGCTAAATACCACCGTGCCTGTCACCCACAAAGGTGCCTAAAGAAGTGTGCTCTGCACTTCACGTATAGATGGAAAGGGGAGGAGAGAAAAAAGACATCTACTTGGCTAATCCATAAGGCAAAATGCATTGAAAATTAAGTGCTAGAAGCAGTACGTCCATTCTGGAAGAAAATAGTAGCTTATTTAATCCTTGAATATACTATAAAGTGATAGTTTCTCAAAGCTGTATAAAGCCTTTTACAAAGTTTTTTTTAAACCTATTTCTACATCTACCTGGCCTATTTCTATATCTGCTTAAACCTATCTCATATAGTATGAAGTTTGCATCCATCTTTGATAATACTTAAGCTTTGGATTTGGTAAGATTTGAATCAGATAGAAAAGGGGACACTTTTTAAGATGCGAACACAATTAATTTAGGATACTTGAAGATAATTAAATTAAACACATATATTCTATTTATAGAATAGAATTAAATAATTAAATTAAACATATATATTCTATATATGTTTTGAAGTTATTAAATGTTTTTATTCTGCAATGAATGCAAAGAATGCTCATATAACACTAATATTAAGGCTTGCAATAATATATTTTAACTTCAGAAGAGAATCTTTCAAGAAATTATTTCACTGATATTTCTCAAAATTCCTAGCTTATCTTTTAACAATGGTATAATATTGGCTTATTAGAAGAGAAGAGGCTTTCAAAGAAACATTCTTCACGTGCTCTCCTGTTTAAAAGCACTAAATGTTTTCTTTCCAGTTTAATGTAAGACAGCAGATGTACTAGGCATTTAATTGGGCCCTTAATTCTAATTCTTGGGCAGCTACAAAATGTTTTCTAAAGTCAGTCTCTTCTATCAGAGTTTTTTTTTGGTGCTAGGTAAGTAAACGTCCTCAGCACAGCTTTATGTAATTACAGGCTGTGAGGCAAGCACTTCGCATGTCAACCAAATTTGCAACAGACTTCAAGGAAGTCAGGAGACATCATGCAAAAGAATTTTGTAAAACTCAACTGACTTCAACTGAAATCAATGGGAGGCTTTCCTTTGGCTTCAATGGGAGTTGAAACAGATGCAGAAGGGGCGCTTTATAAGGAGACAAAACTAGTTAATTTAGGATTTTTGTACATAATTAAAGAAGTACTCCATGAATCACATATATGAATGCCAACTTGTTGTACCATGTCTTTTATGATTAACAATGGTTGGATGGTATCCAAATGAAAATTCTGGCTACTTCTGGCTATCTGGCTTAAATGCAATGAAACATAATGTGCCAGACTCCTGCAATACCATGTGTATCTTTCTACATAATATACAGTTGTTTTACAGAGGTGGGAGTTTGGAGAGGTGGGATTCATTAAAGAGCATCTATAATAATTTAGAGTGTATACACTCATTTAGAGTGTATACTCATATACACACATCATACAATGGTGTCAGTGTAACGTGTTCAGCAAAATAACCTGACACTGATTGTAAAGACCTATGAACATTACTTCATGAATTGCCTAAACTTGCACAATAGCCTCTTCCATAGCCAGAATACTTGGAGACACACTCTGAGCAGAGCCATACTTCCCTCTGTCCCACAAATATTCGGAAACAGATGTGCAACCGCATGTAATGTTGTGTAGTCCTACACAATTCACTTAAACAGCCTTATTTTTACTCAGTGCTTTAGTCAAAAGTCTTTGCCTCTTCCATGTGTATTTTATTGTATCAGGTATTTTATTTTAAGCATCCACCTAAGATATTGTTTCTAGGCTGTGGCTGGCTTAGCCATATCATCACTGTTTCTACCTCCTGTATCATGTTAAATGCAAAATCTTACTGTTCAATAAAAGTCTCTCACAGTCTTGTCTCCCTAATTTTCTTTATCTCTCTTAGTGTCTAGACATAGATTTTTTTTTCTCCCATTGGCTGCAACATTAAAATTTTCCTGTATTAGGTACAATTGCAAGGAAGCAATATTTTTCACCTATATTTTTCACCTGCTGCTCCTGGTAGTTGAAAGTGTTCTCTTCAATCACCTGAAAAGCCTCAGTCATCTTTCTTCAAATTTTTATTTAAAACTTTCTTATTCTGATTACTCAAAAAAAAAAAAAAAAAAGAATATGGCTGCCTGGATGGAAAGGCTTTGTTATGGAAATACACACAAAAAAGAGCTGCTTTTTATTTTCTGGGCAGCTTAAAACCTATTGTGTTAATTTGCGTACTGAAGTTTGAGGTCCATACTTTTTACTTCCTGCCTGGGCATAGCAGACCAACCTTAATGGCAAGTGTCAGTCAACAAATGTTAATGTCAGAAGAAAGGAGACCTCATAAATGCAAAACAAAGTACAGATTTGTTCTGATGGATTTGATGGTATATATTCAGAAGCTGCATTTTGGTCCCAGCTGGTCATACTCCTTCTATTGCTAATCTCAGTGATCATATTTGCCATTGTACACCAAGAGACATAATTATTTATAATAGCTGATGGAATAAGAACTATAGTTACTTATCTTTTTATAGTGACAAGATGAACCGTTAAGTCAGTGCTTAAAAACATCCAGAAAACAACAAAAACCTTAAGAATTTTATTCTCAAGCTAAATTCAGGATGGTATCAGAATTCAATACTCTATCTTTAATATAACAAGGGATGGTTTTGCAGCTACCTCAATGTTTGCAGGGTTGTGTGACTCATGAGCAAATTGCTTTCATGGTTGGGTTACATTTACATAAGTCAGCATGTGAATTTTACATGCAGATCAACAAGATGGGACAGATTTAGGTGTGGGCATATTTATATAAGAGATTTGAATACGGCCATGGAAGAGCGGAAAGCAGAATATCTGTGCTGGTACATTTGATACTTCAGGCAGAAATTGCTCACAATCATGCTGATGAAACTTTAAAGAGACTAATTTCATACAAGGCATTAAATAGGATTTTGTCAGAGAGTTTGTGGTAGAAGTTGAAAGCCAGTGACATCCCAAATCCTTAACTAAATATGGATTGATGCCATGTGTTAATCCTTCACTTACAGCAAATGATGTGGACCTCATCCCAAAGATGGCAACCAGCCATATTAGCCTCTCCAATGAAGAACAAAATGCCCCTGAGCTCTAGAGTGTAAAGGAAAACTACATGAATACAGTTCAAATGGAAATAAAACTCTGCATATTTTGCAGTGTCTCCTACTAATGCAACATGTGTGCAACACAGCATATTGATGTAACTCACAGGAGGGAGGTGGCTCTTAGTTCTACACTGAAAATTCATTGCTTAAGAGGTGAGGGGTGGACATAGAACTTTGGTAATTAAGAAGATATTGCTTAAAGGATAGGAAGATAATGAAGTACCTAAGCTAATAGAAAGAAAGGAGATTGGGAAAGAAAGGAAGTTGAGCGTGTCAAGCAGGACTTTCCCATGGTGAGCCTGTGCTGGTTGTGAGCAATGCCTGCATAGGCCTTCAGGTGTTATTCCAGAACTCACAGAATAATCTTCTTCATTATTCTGCCAAGTACTGAATGGAGACTGGTAGGCCTGTGGTGACCAGGGTCACCCCATTTGTCCTTATTGAAGACTGGGACATTTGCCAGCTTTTAATCACCTGGGACCACTTAGATCCTTTACTTTCTTGAAAAACCCATTGAGAGAAGTTTCACAATGAGACCTGCCAGGTCTTTGAGTACCCTGGGATGAATCTTACCTGGCCCCATAGACTTACAGGGAATCAGCTGGAGCAGCAAATCCAACCCAAGTTTGGGTCTTGGTTGGGAGTTTCTCATTCTCACAGTCATGGTTGTCCAGCTCAGGGCTCGGGGGGTCCCAAAGCTCATCATCAGTGCTGAAGACCATGGCAAGGAAAGCATTAATAATTCCTGCCTCGACTCTGTCCCTGTTTGAGAGGTGATCATGCTCATCATGTAATGGGCCAATGTTATTTCCTGACTGCATTTTACTATCAATGTACTTTTGATTTGATATTTTTATTATCCTCCACAGCCCAAACTGATCATTCCCCTCAAAACCAGCAACATGAGACCGAGAAAACTTTCTGGATCAGAGTCCAGTACCTTTTTCTTATAAGCCCTACAACATACAGTATCTTTTCATTGGGTAATGTATCCCTTATATTTCAAATGTTCTTACTGACAAGGATGCAGTACAGTATATTCTGGTTTTCTATACTTTAATTTAAAATTAATATTTCTCAATCAACACGCTAACATATAGGCATGGAAATACTTCTTTAGTAGAATAATGACATGCTGAATAATGACATGCTTTAGTCAGAGGAAGTCTGAAATAAAGCTCAGTCCCTACTCTAGCCACATATTTTCCCTAAAAATCATTGCATGTTTGAACCAGAATTGCTTTTGGGGGGAAAATTCTCCTGCCTGGACTTCTGAAAATGAAAGGGGATAGCACTGCTTTTAAAAGAAGTGTTAAGGTCTTGTATGAAAATCACCAGGAGCATGTGCAAGTGTGTTTCTCCATCCATTTGTATGCTGATGCATATGACAGAAAGAGAGGGGGCAAAAAAAAAAAAAAAAAGAGAAGGGGAAGAGAATGTGATCCTCAAAAGTGGCATGAGCCAACATCTGAATGCTGAGAGAGGAAGCAAAGAATTCTGAAAGCTGTGGGGTTTTTTTAGGTTTGCTAGCTGGAAGATTGCTGATGTAGTTTTATCTGGGACTCTGCATGTGAATATCAGAATCTGCAATGGTGTTTTAGACTGGTCTTAATGGATAGCTGAGTTTTACAATATCCATTAATAGTTTATGATATACAGAAATAGACTAGAAGAAGAAAACCTTGTTAATGTACTAGCTTGGTTTGAAAAGAGATACAAACATTAGAAATCCTACTAAATTGATTTATCACATTTCAGTAGAATCTGGACAGCATAGTCTAGCCCTGTGGAGGATTGGGTTTAAGTATCAGGAAAGTCCTCCTTCCTCTTTTTCCACATTACAGCAATCATATCAGACATGGATTTGCCATTATTTGTAAACCATGAAGGATCTTTAGTTTAGGGCAGAAGTCTGGTGCGTTGAAATTTTAGACAGACTTAAAGCAAGTGTGTTAGTGTAATAAAACATTTCTCATGAACTTGTGAACCTGTGCTCTTACAGATTTGTCTCTCATGGTTTACTGTATAAATGGTATGTATACTTTCCTTACTAAGTATCTGTCAAAATGATGCATTTCTTTCACATAAAATATATCTCCAGATGTATCCAAATATAAGATATGTCCAAGAAGGCAAGGAATATGCTAAAAGGAGAAAATTTATCTACTTGCTTTAAATAGCATTTCTGAGTGCCATCTATCCCTCTTTTTAATGAAAGAAAACAGTGTTGTTTAGTCAAAGGCCTCTGTCATCAATAAAATTCACATAAATTCACAAGCATTTGAGCAGCAAGTTTTTCTGGTCTCTCTGATCAGATTGCCAGAAAGCCACTGTGACATACTGTTATGGAGTTTTCAGAGTGACTATGCTCATTTTTGATAGTAGAAAAACTATTTCAGAAAGCTAAAAAAAATTCAAATAAATGATGACTTCTCTTTAATGCAGCTTTCAAACTTTAATCTTATGTTCCCAAATGACATGAACTCTACTGTAGAGTAATGAGAGAAAATGAACTTTTAATGAACACTTAAGAAAAAAGTTGTAAAAGACCTCAGTTTAGCAAAATGCTGAATCACTTTTTAAGTATCATTAAAGTAGACAGGATCTAAACATGAACTTAAGTGGTTTGCTAAGGGGACAGCTTCTGATATGGGCTATTAACCACTGCATTGCTCTTAAATAATATATTGTAACATTATTTAAACTCATTATCCTGGACAAAGAACCTAAGTTTTTGATAGGAAAAGGAACTTCTGTTAAGGGAGTGTTAGTTTTTTAGTTTTTTTAAAATTTTCTTCCATGGAGTTAATATTACCTTGATAGATTATGATATTCTAACAGACTGAAAAAAAAATCTTAGAAATTCCTTAAAATGATTTTAAGAAAACATTAATCTTCATATTTCTGTTGGTCCAAAACCTTATAAGTAGCAGTCTTATTACAAAGATAGCTTGGTTTTATAGGAAGGACATGACAATGGTGACCATATGTTTCTAAAGACATTTGAGAATGCCCTAAAGACATTTTGAAATGCCTGAAACACATTGCATAAAACAAATACTTGGTGGAGAAAGATTTCTATTGTCCTTTTTGTAGAATGCTGTGCCTAACTCATTCTTGTGTAATGTGACCATCTGAATCTCATTCTGTCTTTTGCTTCAATATTTGCTCCTTCCAAATGTAATATCCTTTGGTCCTTGTTTCTGACCTGTCTCCTTCCTATCTCCCCCTTCTGAAGACAAACGTCATTGTCCAAACCAGCAGTTTTGGTGACATATCCTTATCTTACAGGACAGGCTGTGTTTGCAGCCTGAGCACAATAAGCCTAATGCATCTTTGGGATGTTCAAATGCCCCAGAAGTCATGTGCCTAGAATGTGTTGGACTTGAGGATGTGCCAGTCAACCTTGCATGAGAAGTGCAAAATTCTTCCAGATGATAAGTGTCTTGTTTTATGCTGCCACTCCCATTGGATGATCAGTAATCTGGAAATATGGAAAAATTACTGAATTCTATGTTTTTGCTTGGAAGAAGAAGAAAACATGTCTTGCTACAGGCATAGGATGCTATGTCTTGGTGTGAGGAGAACACAGAGTGGGCTAGGGCTTCCTACACCAAGTTTACTTCTTACCATTCTTTTTGACTCAGTCCCATGCCATTAGGAAATTCTGTACTTAGAGTGAGAAAAGAACAATGATGAAAGAGAAATGAGCATATTTTGATTTTATGTTTGTCACTGTTTTGTTCTTATTTTTGCAAAACGAGTATATGGCAGCTACTAGTACTTGGGTATCAGTATTTTCTTTCACTATCCACAGATTTGAAAATAATATTTCCACAGAAACATGTCTTGCTTACTGTGACAGAGTTTACCCTGTTTTGCCAGGTAGACAACATGTGTCATTCCTGAAGGATGCATAAATTTCTTATAGTTGTTATTCAGTTTTAACTCTTTATTTGAGTGCTAACTGAAATATACTGTCTCACTATGTACTTACAATCAAAGCATATAGGAATTGCTAAGTCCTATCTTTTAACAGCATAATTTAATAAGCAGATAAAATTATCTTTATACTTTAAAATGTGCTAAATCAGTCAACATAGTGTTTCTTTGTATCATGTATGAGTGATAACATGAATAATTCACCCTCTACATTTGCTATTTGTTTGATCAACTCTTGTTTTATATAGATAATATTTCAGAAAAAAGAAAAAGAGAAGGAAGACTAAAAGAAAAAAAAAAGAAAAAAAAAAAGAAAAAAATACAAAGAAAACCAAAAAAGAAAAAGAGAAAAAATAGTTCCTCCATTTCTCCTCTCTAACAGTATGCCATAAGTGGTATAAAGAGAAGAATGATCCCCTTGCAGGACCAATTTAAGTAGAGTTGAGCCAATCACTATTCCTCCTTGTTCTCAAGTTTCTGATAATATATTCCCCCTTATAGGGGGAATAGGTGACAGAAGAATTGGATGGCACTTGCCTTGGGTACTTTCACTGTTGTTATCTCTGTAGTCAGAGACTGTTGTATTTACACATGCTTAAGGGCACACCTTTCAAAGCTGTTTAATCTTTTTCAACAGTGCATGGCTGAATTTCTCCCTGACCATATCTGTAGTTTAAAATTACAGGAGCGGTTCAGAGTAGGTATATCTACCTATACATTATTTTATGCACATCTTATCTTTTAAAGGACTATTGATAAATCCCAAACTAACTAAATGTCATGTCAGCTTCCCCTAATACATGAGATGAGTAGGAAGGAACCAGAGATAATTCCTAGCTTGTGGTGGCAAAGTATTAAGAAGTTCAGCACACTGTTCACTGCCAGGATAACTGTCTCAACTATCACTTGCTGTTTCAATCTGTTATCTGTCAGATAAATATTAACACTCTCTACTACAAGAATGGAGGGCTCTGAGCAGAATGCTGAGTGCTCAGACTCTATCATGGTACTTCTTCAGGCAGAAGGTGGAGGGACAAGATGCCAGGCATCATCTTGCAATATGAGCTTCTATTTCCTGTGGATGCAGGACTTACCTGTTCAACAGATCTGACATGCTACAGTAAAAAATCCTGCAGCAGTGGCTGCAGGACTATGCTGGTGTGTCTTGGGTCTTAAGAGTAATAGGAATCCTCAAGGAATTATTTCTTTAATATTTAGGAGTGTGTAGCGACTTTCACATTGGGGAGTACTTAGAAAGGGGGAAAGTATCCAGCTGTCCACATCTCGGGACAATAATTCAGCTCTGAGGCACAGTAGATAAAGAAATATCCTAGGGCTGAGATTCAGCTGCAGGTGGTAGTCAGTTAATTGTGTCCAGATGTTGACTAACAAAATTTCCAACTTCAGTTACAACCAGTACACCTCTTGAGAATTTGTCAGTGGAGTCTCAAGTACTATACATCTGATCAGTGTGTGTGTTTATTTGAAACTTGATTCTGAGTCCTCCACAGACTTCTTTGCAAATACCAACTGTGTATAATATAAGCTGGTTGTTTAACACAGGCGAAGTGATGTTTGGGATAGAATATCAGAGTCACAGAATATCAGAGATGTCCTTTGTCAGACTTACAGATGAAGGACTTCATGTTTGAGCATTTCTGAGTTCCATCAAACTTGATGTTTGACATGAGATAGTCTATGTCATCCTTAGTGCTGCAGACTGATACTTCTATTAATGATTATTTTTAATGTAACAGGATGAGTGAGAATACTGGCTGAGAGGTGGGCAGCAGATCCAGCAGAGAGGCCAGGGATGATTGCTGCAAAGAGCTCTACATGCCATAACCAGCTGCAGAACTGGGTCTGTGAATACTTGATGCAGTTTCTTCTGGAAAAGTACTGCTGTCATGGGACTTCCTTAGAAGCAGATCTTGTTTTTCCAAAAGTTTTGGCATTAATAGCTTTGTAACACATAATCCAGATCTTAATGCTAAATTACTATGGACTGCATGTACATGCAATAACAGTCATTATTATTTGGTGATAAAATCCTGGCAGCCAGAAAGGATAATTCTGTTTCTAAGCAGACAAAAGTGCATGTCTTCTCTGTAGTGCCAGTAGTGTAGGTAATGTGTAGTTGTCCATGTTTTGATCCATGAATATTGGCAGGTTTGGAAGTAATGACAATGTATTTTACTCAACTAGCCTTGCTTTGCTTAAATAGAGAAATAACCTTTCCAGAGGTAGAGGTTGCTACAGGAATGTAAGAATTTCCATTTGCCCTAAGCTTTTAAGATCACAAGAAAAACAAGAGCTCAGAGACAGCCCATCCACAGAAGGCCTCAGTGCTAAACAATACCCAGAGACATTCCTGATATTCACAAGTCAGCTGAATGTAGTTTGGACCTCAGAGTTTTCTCCTTTTAGTGAACCAGTCAGAAAACTGGTTGGTTGAAACCAAAGAGCGAGATGTGCTGCAGTTCACACAGGAAGTTGTCTTTTTATTCTGTGTGTGTGTGTGTGTGTGTGTGTGTGTGTTAATGCTTGTCCTGAATGACTGCAAGGATTGTGTCTTGTTCTTTCAAAGGCAAATCATTAGGAAGCTTTACCTTTACTAAAAGACATGTTTTCAACTTTGGCATGGCCGCTGGCCAGAAAAGCAATTTCCTCTTTTTTTTTCCCCTTCAAAAAAAAGAGGTTGTAAACCATCAGCCTGTATCAGGAAGAAGGATTTCAGTTTTAAAGGTGAAATAACGTTTGCTCCTTTTACATGATAAATGAAAGAAATAGGATACACTAATGAAAGAGAGACGACATAGCAATTAAAAATACCAGGAGAGGGTGGTACACAAGTCTATCCTCATGTTATCTTAAAGTAAATTAGCATGAGAGGTTAAAGAAGCCAGACTTCTTTTACTACATAAATTACTCAGCTTTCAGTACAGATTTTACAAGAGCACATATTACTTACCTGAACAACTGATAGTGTGGTATTTATCACATGCTGTCTCCATTTGTAAGGTCATAAATTCCCTTGCTGTGGTTGCCTGTAACTCGTTTTAGTGCTAAGTGTAGCAGTAAAGTGCTGGAAGAAAATCTATAGATTCAGCTTATAATACCTGGCTCTGTTTTATCCTATCTTGAAGGAAGTGAGAGATAAGGCTGAGGTTGCCTAAAATGAGCAGATATAGGAATAATTGCTGCTTAGTGTCTTAGCTGTCATTTATACATTGATTCCTGGCATTTTAATGGACGAAGAAAGAAAGCTTTTTCTTCCTACATTAAACGAAGGTATTTCAGCTAGGTATCTCCCCTGAAAACTCTTGTTCCTTGTAAGTTAAACACATAAATCATTACAAATATATAATTTCAAACAGTAAATGTACGTATATTAAGATACATTGTATTCACAGCATATAATTTATATTAAAGTGAATAATAACAATAATGAAAAAATTACTGTACTGTTTTTATATGTGTCCTGGTGAAGGTAAAATGCTGGTTTGACAATTTGTTAATTTCAAACAAGAATGAGGTTTTTAAGTTGTAAACTCTTAAAGCAGAAACTTACATTTGCTTTCTTATATGTGAAACTAGCCTCAGTGGCTGCTAATACTGCAAAATATGTTATGATTATTTCCTGTAGATCTTAATCTGTCTCTTTTCTATGTGGTTTTTTGTTTTGTTGAGTTTGTCACACAGTTTACGGTATATTAATTCTCACTGCTTTATGGTGACTTGTTTGTTATACTGGTTTACTTTTGCGAGATAATTATATGCTATCTCAAAACCAGTGGAACATGCCATTTACTGCAGATCTGGAGCATGCTTTTGACTGCGAGGACTTCAAGTCCAACAAAATTATGTTTTGTTTACAGATATCTCAGTTGGTCTTCTAAGCCATCATGAGATGTCTGGAAATAATTTGCTATGGATACTTTAACAAGGCAGAATCAGATTGAGGTATTATTGGAAAGCAAGCTGTACTGTTCTGTGATTTGCATTTCCCTAACAGGTATGACATCTGCTTGATGACTCCTGGAGCATGGTTAATAATGCTGCTGGCAGGGTTTTCTCTTTTCTGCATTTTGCAGATGTTACATCCAGTGGGGCGCAGTTTTATGCCTCTCCTGAGGCATTCATTAAAAATCTGTGGTGTTGTATATTATGTGCTACAGGACAGAGATGAAGATGACTTTCTCAGGTTTTTCTCAGCACTATGACATCTGTTCTTTGTGACAACAGGCATATCACTTAGGAGGTCTTTGAGACTGCATATATCCTGCTGAACAGAAAAAGAGATTATTTCACTGATAGTCATGTACTACTGCTAAAATGTACTCAAATTTAAAAGAAGAGTTTCTGTTTAATTATGATACATATTTACTAAACAAACCATAAATACTTATCAAAATTGAGTGGGAGCCTACTCTTTAAGTAGGCTCTTACCATAATCATCCTGTTTTACACTCATGAATACAGAGCAGAACTAATCCCGTATCTCAGAGATTGAGGGTAGAGAAAATTATTTCCTCTGGGCTGCAGAAAGATGTGTCAAAATCAAGATTCAAAAGCAGAAGTGTTTTGAATAAGATTTACAAAACTGCGAGTTTCTACAAAACCTACATCTTAATTGGCTCAATTCAGACACCAGAACTCAGGTGTCTGGTGGCATCTGGGATGACATAGGGTACATGGGACATGCTCAAATGCTGAGGAGGTATCATACAGGACCAGGGGAGTACCCAAATCCTTCTGATGCTGGGCCTGAAAGGCAGCATAATATTCTAAGATATATTAGAATACATACCTATGCTCAGGCAGCTGAATCAGGTCTTCACACTTAATTTTTACTCTTTGATTTTATTTAGATTTAGATAGAAGATTACTCAGTTTACTTGAAGGCAGAAGACAGAGAAATACCTTAAAACAACTTCAGTCACATGAGTAATTACCAAGGTGCCAGAAGTCTTGAAATTTTTTTATTTGGATTCTTGAGAAGAAAATCCAAGAACCCGTTACCAGGACTTCATAACCTAGACCAGTGAACAGTTGCCTGAGAGCACAGATGAGCTCTGGATGGGTCCCCGCCCTCTGATTATGTATCCTACTCTTTTCTCCCTCATGAAATGCATGCTTCTCATTTTTTTTCATGGTCACTGTCTTGATTTAGGAGTGGTATTCTCCAGTTTAGTGCTCCCACTAAAAATCACACGCCACTCCTCCTCCCCCACCTCCAATTGGAGGCAAAAAAGACAAAGATCATTGGTTGAGATAAGAACAATTTACTGGAAATGCAATGCGATAGGAAAATGAACAATAACAGCAACAATATTAATAATGAAAAGTAAAAGAAAAGAAATTATTCATAGAGAAAAACTGTGATAATAGGCAATACCAGACAGTTCCCTAATCATGTTTTCTTGAGCAAACAGAGCCCCTGCTCCCTGGAAGATACTCCCCTGACCCTGGCAATGAGGTGAGGTGGTACCGAAACCTTCATGTCCCAGCCATGCCCCTTCCTGGCTACTGCAGAAATTAAACCTCTCCTGGCTGGAACCAGGACAGTCACACAGGGGCAGGGAAAGTAGGATTTGATGTGAATTTGACTACTGTAACCAGTATGAAGCTGGGATTTGGTTTCTATAAGCATCTCAGGCTGTCATCAGAATATCCTGTAGAGATACAGCTAAATTTGCTGCAGAAATCAGCCTTTACATAGCTTGTGACAATCTTTGAGCTAAGCCAATGCAATTTTTACTTGCTATGTTTTCCACAATGTCTTCAAAAGCTGAGGAAGGTACTGGGGGCCTACTTTAAAAGAAAGAAAGCGTAAAAATTTTGAAATTTCTAGGATATTGAAATTACAGCTTTGTAATACCCACATTGTGAGTCTACAGTGAAGAAGGCTGCTGTTTTCAGCTTTACAACATAAGGAAAAAGATAACACAAGACTACCCACACTTGGTCAAATTAAGGATTTATCCTGCTGCTGGTTTTGAGAGACATTAGACACCTTGGCAAGAACATGACAAGCGATCAAGTGAATGTACTCTGCACTATATTACCTGTCAAAAGTAATCTAGGGTGTCCCAGATGAATGTAATTTATAATATGAAAAAATACTTCCAAAGGAAAACCACTTGGAGGTGGACAGAGGTGTTGTCTTTGTTTTTAACAGCTCTTGATGGAGTCCTTGCCACGTCTCTTTTCCCAGTTGCTTTTTGAATCATATGAGAAGGAGATATTTGAAAAATCACTTCCTCTTTGTTCTGAACCTGAATTTTGCAGTCCTCATGTCTCTCTGAAGTGCTCTTCAGAGTACTTATAGCACTATTAATGAAAGAAATTTCAGGCTAATCATTAACAAGTAGTTAGCCTAAACTCATTTTACATAGGGAACTAAAAAGTCTCTGTGTAGAAATAGCAGTTGGTGTCTTATTCAGCCTGAGGTTTAGATAGCAACAGAGAGGTGAAAGGTTCTTTATTCTGTTCTCACTACAGCCTCCTGCATGACAGGATGCAGTATTTAAATGTTCAGCAAAGTGATTTCCACTGATATGACAAAACTCTCCATGGTGAAAGCCCAGCTGGAGAGTTGCACCTTTTACAGAAGTCTAACACTGTGTTATTACTAGCATCTTGAAAGTAATTTGTGACAGTAAGGAAGGAAATAGGGCCATCAATCAGGCAATCAGGCTGCTACTACTTGTTTCAACCAGAACACATTCAAACAACAGTTTCCAGTTGTTTTCCAGTGAGTTTCAGTGTTCCAGTTTAAGAAACTCTTCTTGCTGATGTGTAGTCTCAGGAGGAGGAACTCTTGCAAGATACTTGTAGTGGTCCATATTTAATTCAGTGTAAATTCATAAAATAAATTTCCGGCATAATTGGCTGTGTCTTCAATCCATGTGCACACAAACTGTATTTTTTTCCATAAAAATATTTTTTTTTTCCCCACAAAAAAGATTTATGGCTTAAAAGTAAGTGCAAACAGAAAGGAATATTAATAGTAATTAGCTTGTTCCAGATTTTATGACCAGCTCTGCTAAAAAAGGATTTCAGCCACTTTGAACAATGGGATCTGTTTGATCCTACTCACTGTTTCATAGATCCTGCTGGAAAAATCAAGAACTAGGTAGAGAAAATGCATTCAATTCTTTCATTAAAAATGGAATACATTTGATAGTAGTATTATTTCATAAAAGCAATGTTAAAAAAAGCCCACCTAGATAAACCTAAGGTTGAAGAGTTCTCTATTTTTACTTTGGATCCTGTGCATTAGCCTTCTCAGCTGATTCTTGGATCTCCTTGTTTAGGAATTTCAACCAAGCAAGTTTCTAAGTATGTTTTGCCAATGATGCCACAGTTGAACCCAATAGTAGAAGAAATGGCACAGTTACAAGTCTTCTACAATGTGGGGTTTTTTTCTGTATGAATGAAGTAAGGCCTAATATCTAGAATTAAACTAACAGATTCAGCTGAAAATTTGTCTATTGACACAGTAAGTGAAATTTCCTCTTTCCACAGGTGTTCTTCTAGGAAAGTGTATATCAAAATACACTAAATATATTAATGTGTTTTTTTGACTTCTTAGAAAAAAGAATTGCTACAGCCCATTTCTTCCTTTTTCTGTTTTTTTTTTTTTTTTTTTTTAACTTCATTTTATCATACTTATAGAAAGCAGGGCGCGTAACCAGCAATATAAAGCTGTTTCTAGGAAGTAGGAATGGCTTGGTGACTTGGTTTTCCCTGAAGGGAGGACCTGTATTCCAGGGAAAGGAATACCTCCTGGAGCCCACCAAAGAGCACAGGTGTATCCTGCTGCAGGGAGACCCTCAGGGCAGAAGATCCCACTGGATTTTCTGGTCTTTGTTCAAACAGACCCTGTAGGAACCTCCAGCTCTGCCCACTCTATGAATATGCATAATTTCAAAGGCCGCCTTAAATAATGCTCCAGCCTTTCAAGCTTCCCCCCAGGGAGGATGCAATTCCAAGAGAGTGATTTTGTGCCACTAGTGGTCAGACTTTCATAGGAGAGCAGCACCTGGCATTTTGCAGTTCTTAAACAATTTGCTTTTCTACTCAAGTGCTAAATGGTTAGGTCCCTAAAGAATCTGAATCTGAAGCAGGAAGTGATTTATTCAGGGAATTTTAATTGAGACATAATTAAAATAAATTACTTTTAATGAAGAACATCAGAAATGTGGCATTTTCAAAACTCTTTGTAAGGAAAGATACAGGAAAAAAATTTTCAGTGTTTCCCTCTTCAACCTTCAGTGTATCAGCAATATTTTTTTCCTTGCTGTATTGAGAACCTTCCTTTCTGCTGTATTGTGTCTCAGGATTAGTCACATCATTTTACATTCCTGCTTTCTACATTTATTTTACCAATTTGGCTGGAGTATGACAGATCTTATCATGCTTGGCAGGATTTGTTTTGATGATGAATGGCTCTGCAAGTCTTTGCTTGCAAAGCATGACAGTCCACGTGCATACTCTTAACTCTCACTCCATTTATTAGTTTAGTTGTACGTGTTTTCATAGAATTCTGTGTATTTTAATTAAGATGTAGATATCTAAAAGCACATTGGGGGGAGATCTGAAATATAGTGCTCAATGCTCTGAAATTACATTGAATTTTGAAGCGATAGTTGATATAAACTTTTAAAAAATTATTTTCTAAGCAAGAACTTATTTGTGAAAATAAACAGTACTATTGTAGGCACAAGGCTTAAATTACTTTCATTTGAAAATGTTACAGTTGTTTTTATTTGGCCACTTTCATGATCTTCTATTAGTAATTTATAAATAGTCATGAGAAAAGATTGCATAAGTTTGAATATCTGGGAAATGTTTATTCTTTTATGTATACCTAGGCAACGGAAATAGTTTTACTTAAACAAAATAATTCACTATTTGTTATTTTATGTTTTAGAAATCTGTCATCTTCTCAGGGCACAGATAACATATTACATGATGTAGGCAGCTTAAAGACACAAAGCAAATGTTTTGTAAATGCATAATCTAAAGTTTAGAAATTATTTCTGTATACAACCTGATGTTTAGTGTCCTTCCTCATATTTTAGTGACTGCACCACCATCCCATTGCCTTTAATGGAATTAAAGATCTAAGCACTTGCCAGCCTGAACTGTCAATTCTAAGCAGTCCTTGATTGTGGGGAATCATGAAATACAATTTTCTTATTGACTACAAATTAAACTTGAACTGTTGCATAAACAACTGAATTTTGTTGGCTTATTCAACATTATATTTTTGTGGTGAATAAGCTCTTTTGATCTAGGACTTTGAGAAAATATAGACTGAAATGGAGAACACTTAAATACCAGAAAAAGGTGGTGTAGTTTCTTTATTCACTGTTTTTATCTTAGCTTGTTACAGGGATCTGAAATGAAAACAGGCTCCCCATCAAACTCCTATAATAACCTTTTAAAGTAACATCCTCACTGTCAGAACTTGAAAGATATATTTTTAATCTATCTGGTTAATTTTTAAAACATGTTTTGCAAAATGTGAAACAAGTGAATCAATATCAAGTGAAAGTTGTTCTGTGCTTATGAGTCCAGGTATTCACTGATGATTCATATAATTACATATTGATTTGGTATCGTTTTCTATGTCATCAGCATAGATAAAAACACCACTCGTTCCTCAAACAGCTTCCAATAATGTGTGAGAAGAGCAGTTACATTGTCATGTGGGGTTTGAGTCACCTGGGAAGGGAGCCTTGAGATCTCATGAAGTCACCAGTGCATTGCTCCAGGAATACCTGGACAGGTGGGAAGGAGCTTTGACCAACTGGTCTAGTGAAAAGTATTCCTGCTATGGCAGGGGGGTTGCATAAAGATTTTACGCTTCCACATAAATTGATTCTATGACTTTGTGATTTCCTGGAAATTACAGAAATAAAATAGTACAAAGAGTAGGACTGACTGAAGTTACTTAGCATTAAATCTCATTAGGATGGAAAATAGAGAATCAATCACTCAACTAGGAACAAATATTTTCTTAACATAACTAATAGGAATTGGATTCATATTTTATATTTAGCCAAAGAATGACCCAGTGATGAAAATACATGGCTCTTTTGAAAGCTATTTTCCTGACCTTGAAAGCAACTGCTGACATAATGAAGGAAAAAGTTCCTATTAATGGGTTGTTTTAGAGAGACCAACAGATAAAATAAAATTTAAAAAAAATCTGCCACACTGCAGACTGCAACTAAGAATAAAAGCACTGGATAAAGAAAGCTAAAGCCATAAGATTTTTTAAAAATTACATACTTCATTTGTATCAGGAAAGGAGAGGAATCATTTAAATTCTGAGAAATAATCCTAGCTAAGATATAGATTTTGTATGAGGCAAAAATTATCTTAGCCATTCAGAAAAGGCAAGGATATTTAATAAGTAGTCATTTGGAATCATAGAATATAATCACATATATTCAGTAAAAAAGTACTGTATTTGAAGGAGGAGAATTAGTTCATATCTTGCAATGTTAATGAAGTACATTGTGTTTCATCAGTAGCTGCAAGAGATATTAAATGACAAAGTAAATAGTGAAACAATTTTGGATCCAGTAGATTGTATGAATTGCAACCAAGAGTATTAAAGGCACTGGCAGAATGAGGTTTTTGAGACATTTATGCTGATTTCAAACAAGGCATAAAAAATGGGGGACTTTCCAGGATGCTGAAACAAAACTAATGTTGTTCTAATATTTTATGAGAAGTGCTTTATGAGAAGCATTTTATGAGAAGCATTTTATAAGAAACTTTATGACCCACATATCTTCATACTAATTCTGAGCTCACAAATGAAGCATCCACAAAATAATTAAATGCAATTAAATCTAGTCAATGTACTTCAGGGATGTTGATAATTTTTCAATAAATATATAGGCCTGCTTTTCAGGCTGACTATTATAACAGAAATTTATGCTCGTGCTGTATTTGACATTATTTCATGTGACATGTGAAAAATTGCAATTCAGAAAATTCAGGAGACACCACCATATCCTTTCTTTTATCCTTCAAGCAGGACCTTGAAAAATTAGGAAAAAATTGAGAGGTTTCAAAAAGGACCTGCAAATCTCTTTTCACAGTTGTCATGAAAACATATTGTCTACTTCCACAAAATCCAAGTTTTTTCTTTACAAAAATTAAGACATTTTTCTTATACTCACTCAACTCCATGCAGTCTCACTGTAGCTGTTTGTGGCTACAAGCACTTAATGTTGTTTTTCTTTCATGCAAGCAGAATTAGCCAAACTTGTGAGGGAAAGTGATTTCTAAAAGTTGCTAGGCAGGCATATACTAGAATTCACAGATGAAGAGGCCACTGTCTTAGTTCATGAAGAGGACAAATGAAAGAAATAAAAATCTATAAATTCATCCCATCCATTCCCATGTGCCAGTGTGAACAAGAAATGGCCAGGTCTACAGCATCTTAGAAGTTTGGAGACCAAACCTGGTTTTGAGTTGCAGCTTTTCTGTCATCCATGCTGCCCACACAATGATCTCATTTACACTCCAGTCTGCAGAAAGTCATCTGGTTCTCTGACTCTCTCAGGAAATGTCAGGATTTGTGGGGTTGGAGAAAGGGTAATGGGAGCAAGGTTTAGAATATGTGCAGCTGACCCAAGCCTCATGGTTGTGCAAACTTAATCTTGAGCTCAGTATATCTGTCAGTATAGCCATCAAAACAAGTTCTTTGCCTTATTTAGTGGGAAAGTGTTAGGTCTTTCATATTCATTCTTCACTATTCCAGACCTTATATTCTTCTTTTCTTCTGACTGAACTGAGAAGTCAAAATCCCTTTCAAGTAACAGCTGCTCTCTTTAACCCAGCTGGCTCTCTTACAATAAGGATATTTGGAGAAAACTGGTAAGTCTGTGGGGCTGGCAGCCTTGAACTGATGTGAACTGGGTCTGCAAAGATGGAACTCAGTTTCTGTGCAGATCTGAAGGTTTATCTCTATCCACATCTCTCTCAGGGATGAACCCTTTGCTTTGGAAAGATGAGCAAAGCAAGTGGGACTTCAGCAAACTCTATCTCCTCACTGGGATCCTCATGGGGGGATACATTTGAACTGACAATAAGAGGGCAAAAGATGCTTTTTCAGAATGCTGATTGTTGCACAATAAAGAAGTCTATGGGAGCCCAGGGGAAGAGCTGCATTTAATCATGTCAGCACAAGGGGCTGTATGGTCGTGCAACATATACTACAAAAGTTGGCTGGCCTTTCTTTGCACCTTCAGCTTCAGCCTCCCATCCATTCCCCCTCTCTCTCACTCTTCTGTTATCCAGCAGAATCTGGAAAGAAATCATTAAACCACATAGCTGTTCCAATAGCAGCTGCTTGCAAGGCGGCCTTGGGAGTCCATGTCAATTCCTGCGCTCTGCTGGGCTGCTCAGGGCTCTCATGCGTGTTCCTGGCAGCTCCCCACTCTCACAGCTCCAGCACAAAGTTATGTGCAGGCTCTGAAAATGAGTGGAAAGAAGTGAAAGTGGAAAGAGGGACACAGCATGGCTTGTTGTATGAATTACCTGTGTGAGGGAGAGCTAGAGCTTTAGATTTTATGGGGCTTCTCCCTCATTTTCTCTTAGTTGTAATTCTATTTTGACATTTTGGATTAGCCTGATTTTCTCTCTTTATCTCTTTCCATCTCCTTTTCCATATTTTCCACTGTGCTTTTATGTACCTTCACCTCTTTTTATATTCTTTCTCACTTACCCCCCTCCCCCCCATCCTTCCGTCTTAAAATAATTCAATTTCCTTTTGATTTTAGAAATATTTATTCTGTTTCTCTCAATTTGCTCACATATTTCTTTCCTTTCTCTTTTTTTCCCTGCTGTTCTTCCCAAACTGCTTTTTTCGTTCCTTCTCTGCCAGATTTACTCTACTTTACACTGCCCCCTTTTCCCTCCCTGCCTCCCTCCTAAATTCCCTCTCCATTATTCCCTGTCTCTGGTTGAGGGTGCTGCAGCTGCGGCATTTGGCAATCTGGCAATCGGAGACTCTCCAGGAAGGGTGGAGTGGGGTGGAGGGTGGTGGTGCTGGGGAGGGGTTGTGCCACATGGATTCCTCCCAACCTGCCAGCGAGAGGAGGAGGGTTCTGCCTGTGCAGGTCTTGGGACAATGGTTCCTGTCAACAGGATGGGGGAGTTTTATTTAAACGTGGGAATGCCATAAACACGGATAATTTCACGAGCCATAGGAGTCAGTGTACACAATGGATTGCATTGCAGATGGTATGCCTGCCCTTAAAAGGACTGGGTCTTGTAGAGTTGCAGAGATTGCAGCTTGACATATCCTGGAAAGGGAAACATGAACTCAGGAATTAAGAGTTCCACCAGTGTCATCACACATAAAGTATTAAAAATATTGCGGTCACAATTTAAGAGCAGAATGGAAAGAGAACAAAATATGCAGATTAAAAAGAAATTATGCATGAGTAATGTAGGAGCTATTGTTCAGTACTGGTCTTAAGCACAAAATTGTAAGTATTGCGTGTATGTGCCTAAATTAGCAATTTCCCAATGATCCATCTAGAATTAGTGAAGACATCTTGAGGAGATCCTTCAGAGCACCTAGACTGATATTCTGCTCTTTCTAGGACCATCAAAGGGTGTCTGTCCTGTCTAGTCTGGGCTGGATTTGCTTCTCATCACACCATGATTCAAGTTAGTCTTCCTCTTTCCTGCTATTTCAATGCCTCAGAATTCTGCATAGCTTCCTGGAATATTTTTCCACGAAAATAGGCAAACGGATATTTTGCTGTATGCATTTGCTGTTCTGGTCCTGCCCTTTGAGATCACGGAGGTCATTCTCTCTGTGTTGTAGCAGTGGGTTGGTTTGCAGGTACTAGTCAATTTTTTGGCCCCAGTTATTTTGTGATTTGTAGCCACACTGCTAATGTGATAACCAGCAGAGGGAGTGCAAGTTAGATCTCTCAGTGCCCATGGCTGTTGGTGCCCCTGCAAGGAGATGACTATAATGTAAATAGCAGAATGTGTTCATTTAAACAGGAGAGATAACATGGTAGAGATGAGTTGTCAGATGGATGAGACTTATTGATGAGAGGAATGTTTTCTCTAAGCATTAAGAGGATCATATGCACAATGTCAAATGAAAAATAAACTGGCAAGAATTTAATTAATATCACCTGCTTAATCCAGAGGTGTTTTTTTTTTTTTTTTTTTTTTTTTGGTTGTTGATTTAAATCAGATTCTTGTGCAGAAGTTTATGTAAACAATGCCCCTGTTGCTTTCAAGAGTCTGTACTTCAAATTTGTCCTCCTAAGATACAGCTTAGGGGCAAAGGGGTGGTGGTGACAGAGACTGCAAAGGGAAACAAGCTTCTTTTTTTGGTAATGCATTCCTTTTCACAGTGATTTTCCTTCTTCTGTATGGGATGGAGTAAGCTGCTTCCCGGGAAGTCATCTCCTTTTGTTCAGGCACATGGTAGATGTCCCAAATATGAGAAGGCCTGCGGACATCTCACATGATCCTTACCTGTAGAAATGTTTCTAGTATACATGGCCTTAAGTGCATTTAGATGGATTTACAACCTCGGCAACACTTCCTCTGAGCTGAGTACTTGGTCCCTGTCAGATGGCTCTAGTCATGGCAAGAAAGAAGTACATTAGGTACCAGGAGCTAAACTTTGCCTTGGGACTTGCAATATCTGTTTTTTAACCCCTTTACTGGGCTATTAACCAAAACATAAACTTGTCCCCGTTGATCAGTACATCTAGCATTTCCTTTAGAATATTTCCTTTAGAAGACTGCTATGGGTCCAGTAGTGAACCCACTATGGGATGGAAAAAATGAAACCTGGAGGCAATAGAGCTCTAATAAATCTAATGACAAATTATTTTGACATTGAAATAATTTTCAATTATTTCCAATACATTGAATATGTATTTTTGATACCACAGATAGGGAAAGTCAGTCACCAGGACCATGTGGTGGCTGATCAAAACCCTAGAAGCACACATGTATTTTAGACGATAGGGATCAGAGAAATGCTGGGTTTCCCTTAGAAGTGCAGAGATCTTTTTCAGACATGAGTGCATGTTTCTTACCGGATTTCCATGGACTTCGTTATGATCATGACATGCAAACAAAATCTTTTATTTATTTCAAAGGAAGAGAACTGTATCAAGTTTTTCCTCTGGTTTATCTTGCTCTTGTTAGTGTCTGATGCCTTTCTACAGAATCATCTGGGAGGAGATATTTTTAATCATTATATATTTAATTTTATATATATGTATATATGATTTAATATTCTTCTGTTCCAATAGATTTGGTGGTACGATAGTTTCTCTTGTTTCAGTGGGATTTATGCAATGGAATAGTGGAATGAAGAAGCTAATGAAACTGCTCACAAAAGGTGGGATTCCGTCTGTCACACACAAACTCTCCCAGTGCAAACATATGCTTTGAAATATTATTTAGTCAGTGCTTTTCTAACTGCAGTATGCTGAGAACTGGCTGATTACCCTGTGCCATCTCTCCTTCCTGCTTTCAGCTGCTAAATTACATTAGTCATGCTTTCCTAATACTTATTTTCCACATAAATAATTACTGTATGGGTATTGGGGGCTTCACTGGATGGTAAATATCTGTGTGAGTCTGTGCTACTCACTGTGTTGATTATCCCTTCCCTAGGTGATTTAGAAAAATTGATGTTCATAACACAAATTAAATTATTATTCCATTTTACCTTTCGATAATGTTCATTTTAAATTAGCTGCCACATAGTACTCTCTCCATCTCTCTTTGATCTCTCCGTGCAAACTTGAATTTTGTGAATGGGGAGGATGGCAGAAACAGAAGCTGTCTCTTACTGATGTCATAAGTACAAAGAAACCAAGATTAGTGATAGTTTTTTAGAGAATCCTAATCTAAATTCATACCTTTGTAAAAAAGTATCACCTTTTGGAACAGAGATCAAGGCATTAAAGTTTCACTCCCCTGTTCTGCAGTAAGGGCTCCAGTATAAAACTTGACAGAATGTGTGTTTCATACCCTTATAAGTATTGTTTCTGTCAATATTCAATTTTATCTCAATTATGCAATATCTCCATTGCAAGAAGAACGGAACCCCTTTTAGCATGGGCTATTCCATATTCAAAAAACACTTTGTGGAAGAAATTTTTAAACATTGCCAGTGAAGAAAATAGGCCCATTAATTTTATTCCTCACAACATTAAAATGGAAATAGCTTCTGAGAATGTACAATGAGATGGTTCAACCACGTATAATTTATATTCTTCCCTACCAAAGGATTAAAAATATTCTATGATGTAGCATTTTGTGAATTCCTGTTTCCTTGTTTAGCTGAAGTCCCTCTTAAAATATCAGCTGCCTATATATGATATGTGACTAGGAAGTAAATCTGAAAGCCAACAATCTTAAATGAATAAAGGAAGTAAAATTTACACGACTTATTGAACGATTGTGCAATATTTTTATTTGTTACCTCAAAACCTCTCCTTTAAAGTACCTGGAAGTAACAGTTCCACTGCTTTTGCTTTCACAGTGTTTATACTTTGATAAGAAAATGTCCTTAACTATTTTTGAGAAGTGGATTGCTTGTGTTTGTTTCTTAAAAAAGTTAAAAATTGCAAAACCAGCACACAAGATTATGAGAAGGGAAGGGGAAGGGAAGGGAAGGGCTAATGAAAGGGGAAAGAAAGATGAAACATTTATGCAGTAGCCAAATGTTCTGTCCTGTCTTGTTGAGGCTTGTGACACCAAGTTTTTCTTGCCAGCCTTGAAATATACTATTAGTCAGACTCCTCTGAAACTTTTGAAAATATATTTTTCAAACTATTTGAGCAACAGCTCAGAACCAGATGTATTTTTTGTACCAAACACTTAATTATTTAATCAAATATTAGAATGAGCTCACTAGGACAGATGTGAATGTGATACTGCAAATTCTGCCATGAAAAATCCATTCATAATTTAAGAAGTCTGAAAATAAATCCATTTCATTTGGGATAGACTATTAGTGCCCTGATTTCAGATGCTAATATCCTGAACTGATGCTGAAAGCCTGTGATAATTATTACTTTCCAAACACTTAGTTATCTGATTGCATATTTAAAATATATATTGAAATACATAAAGAAATAATATTTTTTTCAAGCATATCTTATTACCAAGCAGGAGAAATAGAATAAGGGTCTTTTATCTGTGTTTTGAAAAACAGATTTATGAATACAGTCATGTTAGATTATCTGATGTTTGTACCTGATATTTGATGTAACTGTTGAGCAATGCCAATTTCCTGTAGGCAATTTCTTCTGATACAATAATTATTACAAGGCATGGCTCCAAATTTAGGCCAGGAAGTAAATTTTAAAACAGTAGAATTATTTATCTTTAATGAATGATATCACCAAAACCATTTTGAATGTCAACAAAATGCAACTGAAAGAATAGGATGCTTTTGTCTTCTTGCTTCTCGTATAGTTATGAAAATACAGACTTAGACTGTTGAGTGAGGCAACAGGTGTCTAATGCAGAGTTCAGCACCTTTTTCTGTGTTTTGCTTTGCTTTCAGGAATCAGTTGCAAGAGAGTGATCTAATAAGCAGGCTACAGAGTCAGACTGCCCTTGCCTAATTCCCCTCTTACTCAGCTATCTTTTCAGTGCTGTCTGCAGAGATGTATGGCTTCAGTTGAACAGGTGGATCACATATCTCCTGACTCCTGCATGTCTTTGTGTGTAGAGTGTATAGAGAATCAAGTCTCTACAGGCTGACAAGTGATTTGAGTCTAGACACTTGACTTCCTAGGTAACTGTTTTCATAATAAAATTATTATAAAACAGTAGGAAAATTATTATAAATCCTGTCTAGATTTTATTACCAGTAAAATTCTTTGCACAAGTGTTTCATCTTAACATGGAAAGAAAGGTGTCCTTTCTTTGGTAAGGACCTACCTAGTTTGTAAATTCAGAGTTGAGTAGGTATTCCACTGTTTGGATCAGCATAAGCATATCCTCTTTAGGTATGTGCAATAACAGGATACTTGGGTTTTAGAATAAGTGCTTCTTGGGATCTTGGCCAAGGATTTTTGGAGAGTGTTCTGGGACTTGGAGGCCTGAATCCCACTGAAATTGTGCTTTATGGGTTACTGTAAAGTACTGTATTGTACCTTTAAACACTTATGATGTGGAAAACTTCATATGTTTAAGAAGACAAAGACTGTATCTTTGCTTCGGGAATAATTTGAAGCCTGGAGAGCTTCAAGAACCTCTGAGAGGTTTTTCATTGCTCTTTTATTGAAAAGCCTGAATTCAGGCCAGCTATGCACGCCCTGTGTGCCTATGGAAAATGGGCATATTTCTAAGAAGGCTGCTGTCAGTCATGTCTTCTTCATGTTGCCTGGGTGATATTGTCACTAAAACACACAAAACTCAGGAAGGGAGTCATACTAGGGACAATTCTCTATATATTTAAAGTTTGATTTGTGGGTTTGTTTTTGGGGTTTTTGATTTTAGGGTTTTTGTTTGTTTATTTGTTCCGCTTTTCTGTTGTTGTTTTGTCTGAAGTTCTGACTGTAACCCGGATTTCTCCCTGCTTGAGTAGGTAACCAGTATGCTAAAGCAACTGCTATTTCACTACAGTGTGAACATAGAAAAGAGACTATCTGTAAGTCATTACTTCCTAGGAAATATTCTTGGGCCTGACACTCTCCAAAAGTGGGAATGAGGTAGAATTGCAATACCTAAGCACAAAATTATGATCCTGAGAATCTTTGTCTTATTCCTCAATTCCATACTCCTGACTGCTCCACTTCTTTCTGTGTAGTTTTTCTTTTTGAAGTATCCTAGAAGCCTTATAAGCATGATTTTTCCCATTCTGTATGCAGTATACTGAGAGAGAAGAAAATCTGGAGAAGATAAAAAAATCAGCTGTGTGAAAGTTTATCATGGGGTAGCATGATAAGAAACAGAAAAGCGTTTGTTTTCTGTATAATAACTATATGGGATTTTGTTATGCCTACTGTAAAACCACAATGATTTATGAGAAGAAGCATTTTAACTACACAACGACAAGCTAAATGTTTCCCTGTGTGGGATAACACAACACTTTCTCAGCTGGCTGAGTCTGCAGGGCCATCTACATTTATCACTCTCGTAAAGTCCCCTGAATAAGTAAAAGCTCCTCTCACCCTCTCCTGCCTGTGGCTTTTAGACAGGAAGGAAGTATCATTTTCTTCTGCCCTAGCACAAAGAGAGCTCTGAGCATCTAATTACAGTTTCTGTGAGCAAATGGAACCAGAAAAGCATTTCCCTGTAGCTAAAATGCCCAAGCAGAACTTGCACTCTCTCAGTTTTCCCAGACTAAGGTTAAAAATCTGCTCTCTAAATTATTCCATTGCTTTACAGAGGAAGTATTAATTACATTACTGCAAATGTAGATTGGGGTGGGATGTAATTACAGGGTCGGCTTTGTGTCTGTTGTCCAACAGAATTAGGCAGGAAGTGTTTGCAATGCCAGCAGTTTCAGGTGTTTTGCAACCTATTATATGTGCTGGTTCTCACCAGGTCTCACAGATGGATCAGGTGACTTTTTGCTGCCCGATTGTCTGGAAAATCCACAAAGCTGCTATTACTATAGGTTCATGGCTTTTGCAAGGCTGATAGGTTTAGATTTTTAGAGGAGGAAAAGAAAAATGTAAAAATCCATTCTTCTCCATTCAGCCCTTGCCAAATTTTGCTTTCTTCCTTTAATCAAAGACTTATTTTTCTGTTTGTTTTCATTTCCGAGTTCTAATCCTCTTTTTTTTGTCCATCTTTTTCTGCTTCTCTGAAAATATATTTTTTGTTATGGGGAGAGAATGTCTGTGTGTGCATAGGAGAAAGTCATCAGTCTCTGCAGCAGGAAAAACAGTGGGCACTGGGTTGCCATGACTGAGCACCATACTGGGACATGCACTTGACTTCCAGTTGAGGCACAGTATGGACTTGTTTTTTTGTGTCTTTCAGGAAGACACCTCTACTTTTTGGGGCTTGGTGGATGGTAGGAAGAAAATCAAATTCCTGCATTCTTCAGTTGCTGGTACTGTCACCAGGCACCATTTCAGCCTGAGCTGAATGTACGTGTTCCAGAAAAATGCCTGGTCTTGGCTCAGGAGTGATAGAGACAATTATCTGCAGACACCTTTGATAAAGATTCCTTGTGTAGGAGGGAGAGAGTTGGTTTGTATGGAGACAGGCTGTTCTCTCGAAGTTGAGGTGGGTGCACATGGATGGTCTGGAGCACAGTTAACTTACTTGATCAATGAGTTTTGATATATTTAACTTGAGCTCCCAACAAGTGGCTGTCTGTCTTCAAGCAGGCTTTCATCAATAATTTGGGATGACTGTTCATCAGGGAAATAGATTTTTAAGTAGCAATTCTCTGCTATTTGACCAGTATTTTCTTCTTGATAAAACCTGTTTGTTCTCACTACTGTGCATGAAAAATGTACTCTGGTATGCAGAAGTCTAAATTAAACAATCTTATCCACTGAAAGCAGATAGAAGGGGAAAGACAGTAAGACCTCTTCATATATCTTCTTTTAGATCAAACTGTGTGGCTAAAGATTCCACCATTGCCCTCATCTGTGTGTTTCTGCTGTTGCATTCTGTCCAATGAGCCACTTCCACTGAACATGTAATTTTGTCTGACCACAAACAGTCAAACTGAGTTTGCCTGCCTGTTGTGGAAAAGCAGGACAGGGGGGAAATGGCAAGAAGCAACAGCACAGGCCAGGACTTGTAACCAGGCCAACCAACACATTTATAGATGAAAAAGGAAATAGCAATCACAGTAAAGACACTGCAGCTGTATGTTTTGCTGGCACTATTACTAGCTCTTTGATTTAGGGGGACAAGTCCTAAAAAGGAATATTCTGGTATTGTGGTTTTATCCAGTTCTGTAAAACCTTAAGGTCAAGATCAAGGCTCATAAAACATTAATTAGCTTGATTCTTAGTACAAACATAAGAACGCTGTGGAATGCTCTAGGTCCACCCTTTTCTCTATGGCATTTATCTTTAATAATATAAACATTCAGAATATACCAACATCAATTTGTCATGGCAAAGTCTTTGCATACAGTTTTCAGTTTTCTATGTTAGCAAAGATGGAAGACATATATTAAGTTTCTTTCAGCCCTTAAACTTATATAAATATGAAAGGTAGATGCCAAAGCAACGTGTGCCTTCAAAATTCCTAAAATAGATAACTATTACGTATGCACAGCCCCCATGAATGCCAGCATTTAAGATGTATATTCATGCATATACTGTGGCTGGTGTAGTGAAGTGTGGAAAATATTTATATTCATTCTTGAAGAAATGACCTTAATAATTCATTTTGGACTCCATCTCTCCTGAATTACAGTTGCCTCACTTGTGGAGTATTTTCCATATCTTGGAAAGACCCTAATAAATTCTAATACTTTCCTAAGTGTGGAAATAATTAGTAGTTTATGATGTCACAGATTTGCACACTTTTTTCATAGTTGTTGCAAGAAACACAAATTTCCTTTCTGTTCCCTCATGCTTAGCTGTGCTTTAAATTTCTTTCAGTGATAATCAGAGCTTTTTTAGAAAGATGCAGCATTTGTTTCAGATGTGCTTGGAACTAACTGGAAAACTTATATGGAAAAGGAATACATACATGAGATATCAGTGATAAGAAGCACAAATAATTTGATTTTAAGGACTGATATATATTGTATTTTAAGTAATTTTTCTATAGAAGACTTTTCTAATTTACCTGGCAAGGCTCCCGTTTGATACGAACTACTAAAGCTGATAGCAGATCATCATCCTGAGGTTTTACAGACATGATTAAAGCATGCTTTTATTCCTAACCAGCTTCACTTATTACTGGAACAAGTTAAAAAATATCTAAAAGTTATTAAAATGTGAGGATTTTACGCAAAGAGTGAGGATTCAAGGGTGAGGATTGCACCCAAATTTAAGACTGAACAATGTTGAACTTCACTTGGAATGTCATTCAGAAGAATGAAGCAGTTTAGATGGTTTTGGTTCAAGTGCAGGTTGGATCTGAACAATTTGGCCTCTCTCCAGCAGTGATTCCAATGTGTGTACACATGAGTGCAAGTGAAAACTTACTAAGAAAGCTTAGGGCAGAGCGGGAAATATATTAGGAACAAGTGTAATGGGATAAAGGACTTCACCAAAAGAGTAGAGACTGTGTTCTGACTTGGTCAATATATGCGATACTAACTGAAAAAAAGCCCATTTTCTGTTCATATCCAGTCAGATTCTCATATTTTTTCACATCTGGAACTTACTAAAATGCAACTGCAGATGAGAGGGCTTCAGCACACAGTGTGTTACCCTTTTAGCATTCCAGAAAGTGGTTATTTAGCAAAAGATCTTGCTGGCTGCTTTGCACACTTCTTTTGCACATGAATTAATCTTTCAAGTGCTTAAACACTTCCTAAAATTTAAACAGATGTAAGCTTACTAAAAAGTTTTAAGAATATCAGAAGTTGTATACATATGTACTAAACTTTAAATCTTCTGTATATTTATATTTGTTTCCTTTCTGATACATTCTCCTAGTCTATGAATTTGTAGATTTGTATTTGTATTTCTCTTCTTGCATTTGATCTTCTACTCATCCTCTTCCCTTTCTCTCCCCAGTTATCTGTCTCATTCCTTGTATTTCTCCTCTTTTTTGGGGTCAGGAGGGGATTGTTTGTTTGTGTGTTTTGTTTGGTTTTGGTTTTTGTCCCCAAAGAAGAGGAAGTACCAGCTTTTTAGATAGGAGTCGGTAAAGGAAGAGGTAGTAGCCATTCTAAAATTGTCCACGTGGTTCAATAATGGAATAGCATTGAATTAAAAAAAATAAATAAATAAATAGAAACACTAGAAAAACGTGAAAGGATACATGTAACATGCAGGCTACTAAACAAAGACCATCTTGTGCAGAGTGTAAAGAAAACATAATGACTACAACCTGCCCTAGGGTTTGAAAATAATTTACTGAGAAGTCTTTTACAGTGGCTAGCTTTGGAGCCATTTCTAATTAGGTAGCAGGTAATTCAATATTTGTTTAAGGATGTTCAATAAATTTCCTTCAACGTTTCAGTGTTATAAATCTGTCATGATGATTTTTTGGATCTTCAGGAATTAACAGATCTTAATCTCAGAGCTACAACACAGTCATATTTCATGACAGCATGTTACAAAATGAATATATTTCCATAAGAAAAGTCCTAAGCTAAAGCTGACCTGAGAGATGGAACATTTGGGAACATATTTTGGGAGTGATTCACTCCTTGCAATTAGAATACTGTTTTTGTGTTTTGATAGCAAAATACAAAAAATGCCAGAAAACTTTGATTTTAAATATGCTTTTTGATTTTACATGAGGAAAGTGTAAATCCTCTCAAAGTATCTAACTGTATTCCCCCTTTTCATTTCTAGACTTCAGTCTGCTGCAGTGGAAAATACCTACAAAATTATTTGGTCTGTCTCCATCTCAATGCAAATTTAGGAAAAATGCATCCCATATGTTATGCATGCCTTTCTAAATAAGATATGGCTAGATATGCATGGAGCATCAAAACACCACATTGTTCTACTCATTTTCCAGGATGGGGGAAGGAGAGATCTTGAGTGACACAGGTAGTGCAATGTGTGTTTGAGAGTTAATGTCACAGACAAGCAAGGTTAGTCATCCTGTGGGGACCCAGCTCAAGTCTGGCAGGACTTTTGATCTCAGTGTCCAAAACATGTACTGAGCTAAGCTTGAAAGCAATGAATTTTTGTTCATGTTCCATGTCACTATAGCAGGGTATTTTTCTGAATAACAAATGCATTGACCACTAGTAATGTGTCAATTGTACCTGCTTGTCAATTGCAGTGAAAGCTTTCTGTGCCTCAAATGTGTGTACAACAGAGGCAGCTGAGTGTGGAATAGAAGCTGTTTGAAAGATAGAAGATGAAGACACTTGTAAATAGGGCAGGCAGACTGAAAATAAGGTGGAGCAAGGGCAAAAGGAGGAGAAGGAAACAGCAAATTATTTAACCAAAGAGTACTTCCAGGTTGGAAGTGCAGGGAATTTACAGCGTTGGAAAAGACAAAAGGAATAATTGAAAATAATGTGTAGACAGAGCTGTTCAGAGCCTTAACAGACAATGAATTTGTGGCACATAAATTAAATGTAGAGGAGAGAGAAAAATGTTCTTGTCTAAGTTCTATTAACACTGACTTGTTGGTAATACTTGTACTTCTGACTTTTTTGCTTTTAAAGGCCGTTGGAATGTTGTCAATGTGACAGTGCTACCTCCTCTAAGTGTCTACTTTCAATGCATCAATGAGTCCTGAATTGCCAAGTGTCCATGGGATTTACATTTTTAGTTCCATGCTTCATTGGTGGCTAATGCTTGTCAGTTATTCCTACTTAATTAAGAAAAAGGAAAAAAAATCAATTGTACATAAAAAGGAAATACACCCCTTTTTTTTTTTTTTTTTGAAAAAAACATGTAGAGAATTGTGCTTTGCAAAATGGATTTCATGTTGACAGATACCAATGTGTTTTTCAGACACTCTTTTTCATCTTTTTTTCTGTGTCTCTTATCCCAAGAGTGGAGTACACTGTGTGTTTCTCCTATGGGTAAACTAAAAAAATTCCTACTAAAACTGCTTCTAGAGCCTCAAAGAACATTCCTACTGTCTCTAGAAAAAGCAGAAGTGTCTATAGTGGTATGAATATAAATGTTGGACATCCCAAGCTGGATAAAAAAAATCATTCTGAGAATAACATAAGGAGACTACAAAGAAAGAAAAAAGAACAGTGAGTGTCTAAACAGATGGCAGTTGTTTCACTCATACCTTCCAGGGTTATATTGTCAGACACATATGAATGGGAGCAGCTGTGCTGTTACTTTCAAGATCTGATCTGATGCTGTCTGTCCTTATAAATTTATATGGTGATTTTGGCCTCTCTGAAGAGAAAATTCTTCTTTGTGTATTTTATTATTATGAGCAATTGTGGAATATGCTTTCTTTCTCTGAATATTCTTCTTCTCTATAAGCTCTTCAAGCCCATCAAATTGTCTCAGTTCCCACTTCCTCCATCTAATTTTGTCCCTTATCTCCTCATCACCTGTCTCAGATGAAGAGACGATGCACATATCTTGTTCCCCGTCTCAAGTCTGGAAGCAGCGACAAGGTGTCCACCATATTCTTGGATGGCAGCACAGTAAAGGTGAAGAAATTTCCCAAAGTGAGACTCAGATCTTGATGAAATTGCCTTCACATGAAGTTCCAGTGCCATTTGAACAATCCTATGATATTTGGCCTGGCCTCCAGCTGCTCTGTGGAAGGCACAGAGTAGCTGTAAGACCCACCCACACTGCACCATGCCTATGAGCGTAATTTAAAAATCTAAAATAGATGAAAATGATTCAAATGGTACTGAGAACTGAAGTGTGCCTGAGTCAAATCCTTGGTGTTGTGTCTGGTGTCTAATTAAGACATATCTGTGCCAGATAATTTCCATTTTTTAGCTTTTCTTTGGCCTAACATGTAGTGTATGGTAGAAGACACTTGTGCTTGGTTCACTAATGTTTTAAATGGTAGGATAGTACCTCCTCTATAACCTTTGTCAAAAAATTCCATTAAGTGAGAAAATGTTTAAGAGGAGGCACTGGAAATCTAGGGTTCCTGAAGTGTTTCAGAGCTACAGGTGCTGCATTGCAGAGTCACCTGGAAAGGAAGAAACATGGTTTGATATTCTTTCAACAAAGAAACTAAAGCTCACTTTTTGAGTAAAAGGCTTCATCACTTCAGTTTTACAATTATCATTTTACTCCTTAGCATCTTTTACTAAAAAGAACGAGGCCCTAGTAGCTCTTTCAAGGAATGCTTTCAGATGATTATGTTCAGAAATTAATTTTGAGTAAAAATTAATTTTGTAAATAATTTGAATAAAACCTGCAATGGAGACTTGCCTAGGTTTTGGAGAATGGATGTATTGTTTAGAATAATTCTTTGAGTTTCACATTCCCATTGTCTGACTTCATACAGCTCCTTGATTGAAGAACAGAATTTTCCATTATAATGCTTGAATGTCTCGAGGGAAACTTTAATGTGTTCTAAATTCTATTCTGAAATTGTCCACCAGAACGAAAAATGCAGAACCTGAAAAGTACATTTTGAAGATATATTTGTCTCTGGACCCTTTGTAATTGCCCTTGTCATGCATCACAAGCAGAATCTCAATAACTGAATCAGAACGATAATGGGAAAAAAATACTGACAGAAAAAATTTTACTGAAACAATCTAATTGAGATAATTGTTTTGAAGCATTTGGGGAAGGATGTATCTATAACAATATTAAAATTGTTAAAGTTAGAAATAAAATTAATAACTGAGTTGTCTTTTGAAGCCCTTTAAAATATAATTGAAGAATTATATTTTATTATTTATTTTATTTTTATTGAGAATAATAAACTATACAAGTTGAAACATTTTATTTATGAAAGCTGATCTTGAAAGTGGTTCACTTAACTTTTACTACAGATTGCATTGTAAGTTTGAATCCATATCTCTTTATCACAGCCTGAATGACTACAATAGTCATCTGCCAAAGCATGGCTCTAATAACATGATAGTGAATGATGTCACTTCATGGAATAGAGTCTCTTGGCAAAATGAAGATCTCTTGGGGTCATTTTTCAATCTCATGGAAACATTTGATTTGAAGTGCTGTACCTACAGGTAGAGTAGGTTGAAATGGCACCTGGGTCATGATCAAAACATCACCAGAGAGGGAATCAAGAGATGCTCTGCTAGGTGTTTCACTCTGGACAATTATGAGATTAGTTTCATAGACACAGGACACCACGCTTGTGCTTTAGAATAGGCTTCATCACTGACAATAAGTGAACTCCAAGGGTACAGTGAGGTAGTTAAGACACAAACCTAAAATGTTAGAGAATGACTAAGTGTGAGTTTGAGGCGGCATTCTCAAAATGTGAAAAAAATCTGTCTAGATGGTTATTGCCAGCTCCATTTAGAGGGGGGAAGACTGTCCCAATGAAAATTAAGTAGAAATTGAAATGTCTTAATAGCACCATTTTCAGGAAGGAACTTACTGGGTCATAGAGGCTGATCTCAGTAGGTAACTCATCCTAAACAAAAATCTAAATTAATTTATGCTAGATGTGACCTGTGTGTATCTTCAAATTCAAGCTCAAGCAGCAATGCCACCTTGAAAATTAAGTTTATTTAGGAACACATTTTGATTACACTTACTCAAACTCACCCTCAAAATTGCTTCAGGACCAGTATGAGCCAAAACTGACTTTGAACCTTTGGTTAAAGTTCAGAGATTCTTTAGCTTAGATATGGTTAGAGATCTAATTCTAATTCCAAAATGATTCTATCTGTGACTATATTTACCACCTCACTGTTTCAGAGTACTCTTTTGTTTCTTCTCTATCTATATTTTATCCTTTATTTATATGTGAAGAGCAACCATACCCTCTCTCAGTTTTTATTTTTCTAGATTAAACAAAGATTGCTTATTTTAGTTTCCATTCATATGATAACATCTACCTTCCTGATATTTTTTTCCCCAGATCTCCACCCTTCTCTGCATCTGTTCTTATTTAAATTCCCCTTTATTGTGCTCAGTTTTTCATAATTCCTTTTACTACATTCTCCTCTATATCTCTTTGCAAGGGAAAAGTTCATAATGAAATCCTAAGAATAGGTGTAGTTTTTTGCTGTTGTTTGTGCAAGTCAACCTTTTAATCTGAAAATTCCAGCCAGCTCTAAACTCTGGCACTTTCTATATTAATTAAAAAAGACTGCTGGAACAAAAATAACCAACCAACCAACCAACCAACCAACCAAAAAAACCCAAAACAAAAACTCCACATACTTTTCATTAAAGACTGTAAGCATTAGTGTTGGGAGGGAAAAAAACCCTCTGATTGTACTTCTGGCATGAAAAAAATGTGTTTTCCTAAAAACATTTTGAAAATCCAAGTGGATGGGCAGAGTAAGAATGTTACACCCCCACCTGAAGCTGTTTCAAACCTGGAAGACAGAAGGGGATGATCAGCCGTGGTCATTCTCGGCTAAGTTACAAGTTCCCTGTGATGAAAATGGCCTAATCTATATCTGATATTCCCTGTGTGTAGTAGAGGATTTCAATCTCCTGTTCTATATTTGGGCCTATCTAGAATCTAAGGACAGAGGAACAAGATAAAATTATTAAACAGATGACAATTATTTAGGACTATAAATTCATAGATGAGAGTAAAGGTTAACCAATGTAATGTTGAAAAGGTTAATGCTTCCCTTTTAGCATACGGCCAAAAGAGTATTAATTTTAAAGGCATTGTTCCTGGTCACGTTATCCTAATTATACCTTGTAATAAAATATTCATATATGTTTAAATATTGTTGGTTGCCTTCTCCCGTATACTATATTCCCATGAGAAGCAGTTTATGGATCAAAGGTTTCACTCTTTCAAGGTCAACACTTCTACACATCCATGTGTTGGAGATGTCTTGATAAATACGTATGAAAGACTATCTGATACCATTATCTGTGATATTATGTGACTGAAGTAGGTGAACCAGGCTTTTCCTTTCAGCTTTTTGTTGAAGGGGAAGGTCAAATGTTGGCATAAATGAATGTAATTTTACTTAGTTTTGCCATCTTATGTTAGCTGTTAGTTTTGCTCTGTGTATTTATTGGCTAGTATGCTTCTCTACCTCCCTTAATGCAAACTCTCATGTTCTTTCCTATACGCTCCCAACCACTTTTAAAGGCCAAAACCTTACAAATCTTTCGTTCATAGCCCAGCAGGAGTTTTGATTTATGATAAAATAAATCAAAGTGCTCTCATCAGGAGGGTAGAAACTTATGATAAAATGATTCTTCCAGTCCCGCTGACACAGAGCCAAATACAGTATTTTTCAAATTTTAAATTGCATGTAGTACTTGTTAAAACTGACCCTCTCATTTTTCAAATGTTACCTAACTGTTTTTTCAGTTGTCTATGGTAATAATTATCAGCCAAGACTATTTAATATTCTCAACTTAAGAAATATTTCTTCATTTGAACGGATAGATTTTTTTAAATGCTGTAGAATCTACCTTTTATTAAAAAAAAAAAAAATTCTGTTCCCTTATAAGTGAAAAAATTGACTTCCAGATATGAATTGCAAAAAAAAAAAAAAAAAAAAAAGAAAAAATTTTCTTTCATTGTAGAGTAGCATCGATTTAGTTTGACACAGACAAATCAACATTAAGAAGCCAATGTGAACCTCCTACCTCCTCCAGAAAAGACTGACTGCATTTTCTCTCTGCTCCAAATCCATGGATGGTGAGATTGGCTAGACAAGCCAACTAAATATGGAATTTACTACTGAGATTCCTAGCTTAGACCTTCAAAAAATATTAATGATGTCACAAAGTATCCCATTCTCAGGATATAGAGGGAGCTGTGACTTTGTAATGCAGTGATTCTCTGTCATCAGGATTTGTCCATAATTGGTCCCCAAGCACATTAAACTGCTCCTCTGAACTCGTGCATGGTAAGAATGTAATACTGTAGGGGAATTATCTAGTTATTGATGAACATGCCAGGCTGGACTTCATATTTCTTTTCCCATCCTATTTCTGTGTGAATATGTGAATGAGACATCATGAGAAATATTATTAGAGCATTGGAGCAAATGGATTTAGGTCCCTATAGCAGACTATAAAGTGTGTTTGCACAGGAAGGCATGACAAAGAGGTTAACTGCCAGGATTTCAGTATTTTTCAGAAAAAAAATATAAAAATATCTTGGCTCAGCATGGTAAAACTGAAATACATTGGCCTAGTGAAATGTACAGCTGGAAAAATTGTACCAGGACTGTGTAAAAGAGCAGGGGAGAAGCAGACAAATTCACTTATTTTCTACACACTTCTGTTGGGCCTTTTTCTGTTAATCACTGAAGCAAATAAGGGCAGTTTTTTACCAATTATTTGGACAATACTCTATTTTGAGTTTCACTAGAGATATTTGATGTTTGCATCTATTTGGGTCAGTGTATCTCCTTAAACCCTCTTTGGTAACACACATAAATTTAGACTGGATATCTTCTCAAATCCAACTTCTCTTTACAGTTTGTAAGCATAGACTGGCTGCTTCAGGCAGTTGTTTATCCTAAGCATTATAGGTGCCTATCCTGAGGTAGTAAGAGCCTCTCTCTTGGAGGACTCCTCTGTTGAAAGCACCTGTTTTTCAGCAGGGATCAGGGTCCACAGAGTTAACTTCAGCCAGCGGCTGAGTTTTCATGACCAAAAAAGAGGGGAGGTGCCCTACCTTGCCTTAGGTGTAAACATAGACTGCGCCTTTCACAAAATCCCAAATAAATAATGAGTTGGTCATAACTGCCGAGTGTTGGAAAGCCCATTTACAGTCTTGAAATTAGAGTGAACCATGAACACTACAAACAATTAGGTGTACATTCAGCAGCTTGTACAGGCTCACTCATCTCTCTGTGAATAAGTGGTCCCAATATATTAAAGAGGACGATATAGTAGAATTGGGAAGCGCTCATTTCTTGACACATTGTTAGCATGAAATGAAAAATCTAGGTGCACAGGAGGGAACGCTTTGGGAACTGACTTATAGCCCCATACTAATCTCTTGTAAGTTCGTCTCGTTGCATGAGCTGCCATGAAGATAAAGATTCAGCATGGGCCAGACTAACTGGTCCTCCTTTGTTTTGAGAAAGTTATCTTCTTCAGAAAGACACCAGTCACAGCTTTCATACATCAAGGATATAAATGATGGTTCCATCTGGAAAATCAAAGCCAATACATCGTTTTAGTAAGAGATCATGGAATGAAATATAAGGAACCCCTAATTTTTTAGCTTTTTTCCCTGGAGTGTTAAGGATTGAATTTAATGATCCATATCTGAAGGACATGCTTGAGGCTGAAAAGGTCAGAACTAATTTTACATGTGGTACACAGATTTGAAATTACTTTCCTTAACCATGGAATGAATGATCTATTCAACTTCTCTCAGCAGCAAGACTCAATGAGTAGTAGCAGATTTTCCTGCTGTTCAGGTATAATTACAGAATCACACAGGTGGCATTCAGTCTTTCTCTAATTTAGTAAAACAAAAATTCTTCATGTTGCCCTAAAGTTGAATGTTTTCTTTCTTTATAATTCTTCTTGGAAACAAAGCAAAACAAAGCTACAGCAAAACTAAGCGTTTTTTTGTTTGTGGAGAATGCCTTACATTTTGTTCTGTTTTGCCTACAGTAAAACTTTTATGCAGGAAAAACCCCCCAAAACCCAGCTTTACCAAGACAAACTTGTTGTGTTTGTTGCAAGCTATTTATATGCATATGAACATAAGGTCCTTGCTGAGGTTTTGCCCATGTATAACTTTAAAAGGTGCCAAAATTCCTATCTTTTATTCTTAAATGCATGTTCAAAATATTTGCTTCATAACATACATATCCTTTGATTCACTAGAGCCACACAAGAGATGTCAAGATTTTTAGGAAAAAAACAAATCACATTATATTTCTTTTTTTCTACTTTCATGACAGAATTAATTTTTAAAAGTTTAGCCTGTTTCAATACATTTGCAAATAGTGGACTTGCTCTTAAAACTACACATCAACTATTTGCATTCTCTTCTTTCTACAATATGGGTAAGAAGTGTTTATGCCAAACATTTCAGAGCTATGAGTTTATTCAACAAAAAGTTTAATTGTTCTGAGTACATTCAGTGCTCGAGGTAAGTATAAGATGACTAACTTATTTTTCTAAATCAATCATTTGTTGTGAAATGGAAAAAGAGAGAATTTCTCATTTCACCTGGAAATATGCTGGTCTTTTTCCCTGAGGCAAGAGTAATTTTGTACAGAGAGGAATTTTTCTTAACGAAAGCATCTTAGAAATGTACACAGTATATAGTTATATATTGTTCATTTAATTCATTTCACTTCTTGTGTAACTACTGTATAAATTCTGTGTGCATAATCTGTCTATACACATGCATAGGTTTCTTTGCTCTTGAATTTATTCTGTCCTCAGTTTCAGTTCTTTTCATGGTTTGCCTCCAAATGTTTTAGTAGAGTTTTAGAAGTGTAAGTCATAAGTAAATCGTCCCTGACATATACTCTGGCCATGCCTGAAGGACAATGGAGTCCCTAGAAAATTGATGAACCTGTAAGGTTTGCACAAAGTTGTGTGGAGAGGTACGCTCAGATCCTAAAAGGTGTTATCAGTGTTAATTCCATTTTGTAGCTGAGCTAATAACCATCTCTCAACAACACTAATTAAGGTAGACTCAGTATCATGTTGATGCACTATATTTTCTTCCAGTAACAAAATTAGATAAATGGGTGGTAATTTGTAGATTTTCAAGACACATTCCATTGTTATTAGTCAAAGCCTACTAAATTGCAATCTAGATAAATCTATATCTTATAACAATAAGGCAGAGATGCTCCTAAACAAATCATTTCACATTTTCAGAGCTAGCTAGCTCTACAATTTTGGGCAAGTCAGCCTGCAATCTGGAATGCTGTAATAAAACCCTGAACTTGTTATGTGCCACAGCAGAACTGGGGAGGTGGTGAAAATGAAATGAGATGGTGATAACTTTTATAATTCTATTCTAAAGCTAAATTTTATGAGGCTTCTCCAAGAACACATGAAACTAAAGTTAAAAAAATAAAAAAAGCAAGATCAGACTAAAATCTGAAGATCTGGGGTGGTTTTTTTTCCCTAACTGATCCAAAGAATAAAATGTAGGGAGTTACTGTAAAGAACTGCAGCCAATGAATATTTTTAAAGAGATCTGACAGTAATTTGCAAAGCACAACGGAGGGAAAGAAAACCCAGCCAAATTAATTCCAAGTTGCTTTCTGCTTTCTCATTTATAGAGATAATTAAGGATCTCTTTACAGAGTAGATCGAAGGGTGTTCAAACTTTGACTGACTGGTTAGTGTTCCTGGGAGGCTGTTTTGCCCTTCTGGAGCAAAGTGTGTGATGGCCACCTCTCTGACACCTCTGTGACCAGGGATGCAGCAGCAGCACAGGGTGTTACCACAAAAAGGCCATTCAGTTCTTTACAAGGAAAGCAGAAGCTGCTCAGAAAGCATTGCTTTTGGCCAAAACATTTAAAGTTAGGCTGGCCTATGAAGATATCTCCCTTAAGAAGGAACATTTATCTTCCTATTTGAGACAATTTAGACAAATAATGTGTTGCGAGAGTAGTGCAAACAGGGCCTTAGCCTAGGGTATAAAAATGTACTAACCACACATAACTGAAACAGATAGTTCTTCCTTCCTCTGTGTAATGAAAAGTTGAAGGTCTGCCAAAAAAAAGTTGAATTGCCAGAAATTTTGTCAATGTGAAGGCATCTTTCCGCCTGTAAATCAACTACACATTTAAATTACTTCCTTTCATAATCTATTAAAATGGTTTTGGCACAGTTAGTCTTTGTGCAATGTTTATTGCATAATTTCATTTCATTCTTGGTCAACAGTTTTTACTATTAAGTCTCAAATGCTGTCGAAGGGGAGTATGCATCTTACTCTGTTTTATTTCTGAGTTACAAAAATGATCTAAGTAAGTATAAATATGTTTTTAAAGTGGAATGGAGAGTATTATCCTGAATATTATTAATCCATTAGATTTGTCAGCTATTAAGACATGGTTGGAACAAGACTCTTCTCATGCAAAATGAACTACTTTCTAAATTATCTGCTGATAGTAAGGGTGTGCATGAAATTCACTCATTATTTCAAACTATGTGAACCTGTAGTTCATCAGGAAATGGTGACTTTTAGTCTGAAACTGCTGAAACATCAATTCTGAATTCATAAAATGTTCTAGAAGCAATCAAAATCATTACAACTTCTGTTGCTAGGCTAAAGACAAGCCATATGAATAGAATGGAAGTTGTAAAATATTGTAGGACTGTTAAATTCAGCATTTGGAAGGAATAAACTGTTTGTAAAACCCATAAAATGTTTTTGGCAAAATATCTATTGCACATTACATGAAGCTAAAGCCAGCCAAAAAAAACACTAAATCATTAAGAGTCCAGGTTATTTTTCTGTATATTTAAGAGGGAATTGTAAACAGGAATTGCCCTTCCTCCACACTTTTCTCCACACCTTTATATTTAAGATGTAAAATAACAAAAAAAAATGGCTTGATGCATTTTCAATAATGCTTATAATACATTTCACAAAACAATCCTTGAAAAATAAAGACATCCCAAAATGGAAAAAAATGAAGCTTGCTGGGCTCTCAGGGCCTGAAAAATTTTTTAATCCATCTGCGTCAAAACTTGTACGGAAAGGAAAGGAAATGAAAAGTTCAACGTACCCTTCTGAAAATATAGAAACTAACCTATTGACTACTGTTGCAGTTCAATATTAGCCAGTTTTTGGGAGTTATCAATGGCCACTGCTTTTCAGCCTGTTGATACCAGTCTTTACTGGTGCAAGGGGTGGTTTTTTCCCAGATGCAATACTTTTCCCCTAGTTAAAATGTGCCATAATTAACAGATAAGAAAAGTTATTTCTATGTTTAAGTTCCATTCACTGGCCTGATTACAGCTATCTTGAATGCGGGTGGAGGAACTGAAGTAAATTAACAGATTGTCACTATTGAGGGATGTTACAAGTGTCCATTGTTTGCAGCAGCTCCAGCCTGTGTCTCCTTTGTCCCTCTCTGCTGAAGACTAATTTGGACATGTGGGGCTCTGCTCAGGCTAAGAGTTTCAACTGCTGCCTTCCCACTGGAAAATTCAATCAGTAGAGCAACTCAGCAATATCTCAGAGACACACAGAGACACGAACACTCACTCACTCACAGAGATGGCCATGCACAGGACTCACAGACAACCATGTCCCGTTCTCCCCTCGGGCTGGCAGAGGCAGAAGGCCGCTAGTGTAGCACACAGCACTCCCTCCATTCAAAAGCACGTGCTTTCATAGATTCATAGATTCCCCCAGCACCAACGTGGCACTTCTGCCCACCTGGCACTCACTGTCTGGCCCAGCTTGGACATTAGTTTTCATATTCATATCTATCTAAGCATCAGAAAAGTTTATAATTTTCCGTCTTAAAATAATTTTTATATATATCTAACAAAGCAATGTGGCATATGGACAGAACACTGGCCCTCATATAAGAGCACTCATTGAGTGCCAGTATGTTCTAATATATACTACCTCAGAGTGGCTTTCATCTACAGGAGATCAACCTATCTTTGTACATAACTCTTAATATCAGGGAGAAGAAATATTATTTGTAAGAAAACACAGTAGGAAACAAGCCAGAGCCCAAGTTTGCAGAATACTCTTGGGAACACAGTGTGATTCTTGGGGATGGTCCTGTGCAGGGCCAGGAGTTGGAGTCGATGGTCCTTGTGGGTCTCTTCCAACTCAGCATATTCTGTGATTCCGTGTTTCTGTGAAACAGGAACTCTTCGCCAGAGGGTGTCCATGACAGAAGACACACAGGAGCGTGACAGGACATGCCCATGAGGCCAAGGGGTCTGAGTGTGAATGTTTACACGGGTACACCCAGTTGGGTGCCCTGATCAAGTCTGTGCAATGCCTTCTGCAGCTATTTGCCTGTTGAAGTGGGAAAGAAGAAGCTGAGCAGTGAAGCTGCTCATTGTCACAGCTTTAGCAACTGAAAGGGTTGTCAAAGTGAGCAAGCTATTTAAAAGATATGTACATGTGACACAAGGAGAATATTTAGTGGTGGAGAACTTTTAAGTGCTGGGTTAATGACTGAACTCCATGATCTTAGAGGTCTATTCCAACAGAAAATATTCTGTGAATCTATGTAGCCATTCCTGAAAAGGAAAAATAACAAACAGCCTTTTTTAAGATAGGAAAGATAATTCATTTACGGAAAATATTTTCTGTTTGAGGACAACAAAGTAAAATTTCATACAAGATCTTTTATATACTTGATTAAAGTAAATTTAAATCACTCTGTAGAGTACAAAATGACAACAAATGCCACATGTATATTTTTGCCAGTCCTGACTCATTGATGCCTGGTTTCTGAAATAAGTGGGCAGGAGATCTTTCTCCTTTTTAATGCGTTTATTAAAGAGATTCAGCTCAGGTGGGGAGAAATCGATGGGTTGCACCCACGCCGCTGCTGTCCCCAAGAGTGGCACGGAGGCGGAGGGTGATGATGCAGCTCTGTCCGCTGGTCTGCAGGCAGAGCTGGGGACTGCGTCCTCCAGGGAGATTTGCAGATTCCTACTTTTTGGTCCAACACGTGGGGTCCCCTCCCCAGTGAACGTCTTTCTAGGTCAGGGTGAGGAGCAAAAAGGATCCAAGCAGGTACTGGACTTCACTCCCATCCTTAGACATCACCTAGGGTCCCCTAATTCTATATTGGTTCGTTGTTTTTAGGGGTTTTCCTAGAAAACGGGAAAATTTTGGAGCAGTGCATTCCTCATCTGCATACGTGGTCTCAGGCCACTCCTATTTTCCTGGTCCAGGTGTTGCTCCCGGGCAAGCATCAGGAGGACAATGGCTAAATCACCAACCATTGACGGGCAATTAAAGAAGAACTCTTAACAATGAAGCCAATTTAACAGCAATTGGTCTAACCGGTTTTAGCTCTGTAACCTTAAACAAAAATAGATAACTTTTTATTCATAACAGTTTCCAAACTCTGACGTTTGGGGTCTAAGATGATTTTAGTTAAGGACATGCAGTAGTACAAAAACTGATGTTAATGTACTTACAGTCGTACAGCAAAGTATACTTTGGACTTATTAGTTTCCAAATACACAATTTCCCTTGGCTGCAAGCTCAGCTTTCCCTGCTGTGAGCAACTTCAAAAGCAAAAAACTGTGCTTGTGTCTGGACTTACAATCCAAGTTGCCACTTTTGGTTCACACATGGGCATTTAATATCCTTGGAGTCGCATTCTAAATTAGCTAGCATTAAAAAAAAAAAAATCAGATTATAAGGGAAAATATTAATGAGTTTCCTTTTGTAAATGGCTAGATTTCTCTGGGGCTTGGTATGACTATCACATGCTGACTGAAAATGGGTTTAAGCTGCAAGAGTTTCATAAAGTATTTTTCAAATTAAACCTGTTAATTTCAGGAGGGATAAATCCAAAGATTTGGTTTAACCCACTAGAGATATACAAATACCATAGTTCTTTCATACACAAATGGTTTCCAACCAGGTTCTTTGTTTGTTCTGGCCTATGGAACTGTGCCTTGTATCATACCGTGACACTCGGTGCCATAAGAAATTCGATGCTGAAAATTTGTAGGAGTGAAATTTTCCATGCAGATCTGCTGTAAAGTGTAATATGTGAAAAAACATTTATTTATTTAGTTATTTATATGTGGGGAGATTGATATTAGAAACTTTATTGCAAGAGTTAGCTTTGTGCAGACACGTAACAGAATAAAGTAATGAGGCATGAATGCCTAATCCAAGTCAGTTCAAAACTTGAATGACCATTATGAATTGATTTCTTAATTTTTGGACCCTACCTTTGTCTGTAGAATACTTATGCTGAACTATTCCAAATAACAAAAATAACTGAAGAAAATTTATAATATAATCGTGAAAACTCCAGAAAAAATAATATTGTAATATTTGTTAATAAAGTTACTAACTGTTTGATTTGCTGAAATTCAAGAGGTACCTGAATCACAGGCAAAATACAGAGGTTACAATTTGTTTAATGACTTAAGTAACGCAGAGTGATATTTTTAAACTCAATTCCTTGAAATCAAACAATACATGAATCTATTACAATGCTTATTAGTTTACTGAAAAGTAGCATGCACTTCTGAGGCTTCCAAAAATATTTGCCTTTGAGAATATGCGATGCATTAATGCTTCAGAAAAGGTAAAGCATCTGTCCCACAAATTATCTCTAACTGAAGACTGAAACTCTCAGTGTGTTCAGCAAGGCATGAGTAATTTATGTAATGATCTAATAAACTTTTATCCTACCTTGATAAAATTATAACAGAAAAAACTTCCCTGCTGACATTAACAGATGTTGCTGTAGATAGTTTTCTTAAAGGCAGACTGGAGGCAATCATCAAGGAGTAAAATTCCATCTACCACAAGCAAAGATTTCCTTTGCCGGTCAAAGGCTGAGAAAGGATATTGCTGTAAACAAGTTTAATTTAAAAGTCTCCATTATTCCCAGTTTGCTGAAACTTTCCTTCATCCTGGTTATCCTATGTCCTTAACTAAAAAAATTTCTTTTGTAATATTATTCGTAGAGAACTCCAGCCCAGAAATTTGGTGATGTAGTCTCCTATGTTTCTCTATATACGCATATGTGTGTCATAATTTTCATCCTGGAGTCTAACCAGAATAAGCACCTTGAAAACTGTTGGTTAAGACATTTAGAATCTGAATTGATCCATACTATGCATTTTTATCTGCCTCTCATATTGGTTTCAGGAACAAAACAAACAAAAAGCCAACCAATATAATCTGCCTATTTAGCAGACACTGAAAAATAATAAATGAGTCTACAATAACTCATTTGGCAGATTCTTTGACCAATGACTGGAACTAATGGGTTCAGTGTTGGAGTTACGCAGCAAGGGTTCCCTTCGCTACGTTTCAAAGTATAGCAACGAGCGTTGACCTTGCCTCAAAATTAATTGTAGACATCAGAGCAGAAATGTGTAAGTAAACATATTTCTTATTCAAGGGAACTGGAAAGACACTGGTGTGAGGCCTGAGGACTTTGCAGGCAATGTTCTTGTAATTTGCAAAGAAGGACTTCAAAATTTCTTTTGATTGTATATGGTATATATTTGATTGAACATGGTACTTACTGAAAGTGTCAAGCTGAAATTCTTGGTTTCCTATTCACACAAATGAGATTTATAATTGAAAGGAAAGTACTTGCTTCACCTTTATGTCTAAAATAGGCTGGCTACTGACAAAATTAGATGTTTGGGAAAACTGTTTTTTATAACATTTTAAATCTGGATACTGTTTAGTCAGAGAATACAACTCAAACATGGCTGTCTTGTAACAAGTATGACAGTAAAGAAAACCTCCTGATATTTTCAACTCTAAACTCTAAACTCATTTTCACAGGGGCAGGAAAGAGCCCCTGTGTTCATGCTTTTAAGAGCATGAACATTCTTTCTTTGTTGGAAATTGTACAAGGACTGTTTGTATGAGCAGTTGACAAGGAGTAGAATTTTGTCAGCCATTCCTCTAGAGCAGTGAGAAAGACTTAGCAGAGAGGTTCTATGAGTTATTTGGTCTTTGGTTTAGACTATGTAGTGTGGTGGTTTGCATTTTGTTTGTTTGTTTGTTTGCTTTGGTTTTTGCTGTTGTTTGTTTAGATTTTTAAAAATATAATTTATTTATATTTCTTCTGATTTTCAGTGTGTCAAATCAACATTGTCTTCTGTTCATTACTGAACACATCTTAAAGTCTTTCTAAAGGCTGGGTAATTCCAGAACTCAGTAATAGAATTTTTTTAAAGATTAGCTAGCCCAGGAAGTATTGATAAAGCGTAATGTAAACAGCTACATCTGATCGGTAGAAAGATGTAGAAGTCTTTAGTCAATGGGGAAAAATATTTAAGGAAGTGATTGATCTCATCCTAAAATGCACAGCTATTGATAAGATGAGTAATACAATAAAGTGCATTTTTTTCCTCCATTGTTTGCATAGAAAACATAGTGAGAAGTGTTCAGAATATAGAGTGAAGAGATCTAAATTCGACAAGAATCCAAGCCTTCATATCTCATACCTTAGTTTATAAACATACATTACAGGTACCGATAAATAAAAGCCGTGGGATAGATTATAACACAGTTAAAATGTATTATCACTGTGTACTGATGTTTTCATATAAACTATATTATAAATTATTTAAAACAGTAAAAGAAAATTAAAAAATGAAGTCAAATTAAAATTACCTAAGGACAGGATTAAGTTGCCTAAATATATGTGTCTGTTGCCATTTAACATGTCTTGAATTAAAATTAGGAACAGGTTTTAGGTTTCTTGACAATTTATGCAAATGAATTTTAATCTGAATGCTTATGTTCACAGAATGGGATTCTGCTCTAGAGATGAGGTTCAGCTTGCAAACTGAAACATTTCTTTATGCCTGAGCTCTCATTTTACCCAGTGGAGATACGGTCAATAGGACATGACATAAAATAGTCAATGGAGTCTGAACAACAGTACATCTTCATAAATTTGGAACTTAAATTCAGCAAGCTACATAACTTTCTAGATTTCATTGAATTTACTCACTAGGTCTACTGCATATGGATACCCTGACTGAGAAATTTATCTTTTCCTGCCTCATTTGAATGCCTTGGATAATGTGGATTTTCTCAAATTTCTTTGAACACACACAACCCAAAAACTGAATCAAGCTTCTAAATTTCTCAAAGCTGAATCCCATTGGAAAGTGCTATGGATACTCAAATGATTAAAGATATACAATCTTTAATTGTAATTAAACAACAACAACAACAACAACAGAATGACATGTATTAAAAATACATTTTAAATAGAAGAAATCTACTGCTTTTTTCCCCCCCATGTGTTGTTTTCACATGCTTCTAACTGTGCTTGTTTTGGCTGGGGTAGATTCAACTTTCTTCACTGTACCTGCTTTGGGGCTATGTTTTGCATTTGTGCTGAACACAGGGCTGATAATGTAGAGATGTTGTTTTTATTACTGAGAAGAGCTTACATAGAGCCAAGGCTTTTCTTGTTGCCACTCTGGTGAAGACATTGGGGGTGCCTGGGACACAGTTGAGACGAGACCCAAATTGGTCAAAGGGATATTCCAGACTATGTGACGCCATGCTTGGTGTATAAATGGTGGTGGGGGGAGAAGGATGAAGGGAAAGATATTCAAAGTGATGGTGTTTGTCTTCCCAAGTCACCAGTCCACATGACAAGATCCTCCTCTCCTGGAGGTGGCTGAACACCTGCCTGCCCATGGGAAGCAGTGAATTAATCCCTTGTTTTGCTCTCCTGGTGTGCGAGGCTTTTGCTTTCCTTATTAAACTATTATTATCCCAACCCACAAGTTCTCTAGCTTTTACATTTCCAATTCTTTCACTGATCCTGCTGATGGGGGAATGAGCAAGTGGCTGCATGGTAATTGGTTGTTGGCTGGGGATTAAACCATGACGCTAGCTAATATTAAAAAGAAATCTGAAACTTTAGTTATTTCTTCTCTTTGAATACACCAAGAATAAAAATAGTTTACTGGTATCAATGACAGTTTGATTTTGTATCTGAATATTAGGTGAAGGTCATATCTGAATATTAGGTGAAGGTTATACATATGTTCATAAGCAAACATTAGTGACAGAACAAAATGGATTTTGGCAAGTATGGTATTGGTATATAAACTGACATATTATAAAGGAACATATTAGTCATATGTATATGCAAATTAAGTCAAGCTTGATTTTTGCAGTCCAACAGTACATAGATATGCAGACAACCTAAACAGCAAGTAATTGGAGGCATATGAATGGCTTTTGAGTTTAAAAGAGACACCTTTATTTTTGTCAAATACTTTTCATATTGTCTTATGATTTTGTGTGTGCATATATATATTGCAATGAAGGTGTAAAACCATATATGTGTTCATCTGTTTTGACAGGCACATTAAAAATGTCACTCTTCTCACAAAATAAAACTAATGCCACTGCTCATATGACTCCTTTTCTTTTAAATTTGTCCAACCAAAATGTGTTGCATGTTTGAAAGAGGAACATAAGGTACAGAAGTAATAATGCTGTTGTGTTTAAAGGAAAATTATTGTATTTGGATACCACTTAGTCCTGAGAGAATAATCATGTTCTTTTAGGACAATGGGCATTAAAAAAGTCCAAGTTCTTTATTCATAATGTCACTTTTCTTTTTTCCTAAAATGTTTGTCTTCCTCTCAAGCTGCTTAGAAATTTGTTTAATCACAAAAGCTATCTCTAAAAGTGTTGAGCTCTCATTAAGATTCCATATTTGAATTGCTGAAGAAAAATATGAGTCTGAATATGGAAGGCAGTTATTTTCATTTCTTCAGCTTGACTGCTCTGTCACTCATCCTGAACATCTTGATTTCAATGTAAGACGTGAAAAAAGTGCACAGTATAGGAATAAGTGTCCCTATTTTTAACAAATTGAAAATGAAAAATGTAAATGTAGCATATGCAGCTAAAATTAATGGAGGCTTTCAAATGGAAAAGAACAGGGAAAGAACAGGGTCCTACACTGACTGGTAAGTAGACAGACGTTTGTAGCAATTCAAATACGTCTATTTTAAAGAACTAAGACACAGTCCTCAGTGTTTGCACAGTTACAAAACTCTTATAACACAGATAGTTATACCTCTTAAATTAAAGGGACTTGGATCTGAAGGTTGTTTCTTACTGGTTTTGGATCACTCTAATTGTGCTGTCTGAATGGAATTGGTCCTAAATGCATAGAGGTATTCTGATTGTAGGTATTTTTACTTTATTCTTTTTAGTATCCTTACTTATATTACATCAAGCTTTTAAAGCCTATAATCACATGTCTATAATCTAAATATTAATTGAATGTATATAATGTATATAATGTATATAATGTATATAGTGTATATAATGTATAATACAGAAACCCTTTTGTTTAGTAGGGGACACTTAATGACTAGCTTAAGCACTGATAACTCTTCATAAGGATTGTAGCACTTACAGAGTTATTTTTATTTCTCAGCATTTGCTACTCCATTTCTCCAGTGTAGCAGATTGCATCAAATATTTAAGTCCTGATTTTGACTGAGTTTAAATTAGAAAAAAGTAAATAAACAATGATAGGGGATGGGAAGGACATAACATGAAAAGATATAAAAAATAAGAAGTGGAAACCTTTCCAAAAAGATTATAAACTTGCTGACAAGCAGAATATGAAATGTGGATTAAATTGGCCAGACTGATTGTTCTTTAGTGACCTCTGAAAAAATTAAATGCCAGCAAAGTCAGGAATTAGATAGGTCTTTGCCCTTGTCTACTGTCCAAATGGACACTCTTATTGATTCTGCTTAGATCTTTTTGTTTAATATTCAGTTATCTCCCTTTGCAGCTGCATGAGAAAGATATAAGCTATTTCTACAGTTCTAAATGCATCCACCCAAGGGAATGATTCCTGGCTCCAAAGTGGTGCAGATTGCATCCACATACCCTGTTTAAGGCTGGATCTCCACAGAACAGATATGCGATGGCCAAACCATATAGCACCTGAGCCAGCAGCCCCTTTGGGCTGCCACAGGGCACTAGAACAGTTTGATAGATGGTGGGTTTTTTTGTTTGGCTTTTTATGTTTGTTTTATGTTTGTTTTTATTGCTGTTGTTCGTTTTGGTTCTGCTTGTTTGGTTTTGGTTTTTTTTCTGTTTTGTCAGGGAAGAGAGAGGTGGGGACATTGATTTTAGTTTATACTGTGTGATATGATGTGGCAGCTCTGCTGGCACTTGAGACAGGTATAAACTATAAGATGAAAATGAAAGTAGATGTTTCATGCTTAGGAGTATTTCATTTGAATATCTGGAGACATCTGAGAGTGAAACACATGCAGGAGAGCCTTTCCAAACTGGGCAATAGGAGCAAATGAACCTGGTTTAAGGTTGTGTATCTTGCCTTTTATATATAAACTCCTGAAGAGATAAGTTACAAGGGCATGTGAAAAGAGCTTCCTTTTTCTAGCTTACACCTGGAACTTAACAGATATATCAATCAATCAATTACTTAATTGATTATAATTTATGGTTTCTGGCAGCCAAGGCCCTGTGTTGGGCCAGAGAAGAGGGGGCTAGATTATTGTTTTTAGTAATTTCTATCATAGTATTGTCAAAAGCTTCTGACTTCAGTTTGTTCCACATAACTAAACTGATTTTTAGCTGATTCTTGCATATATTTTGTTAGCACATTTAGGTTTAAAAAAGGAAATTTCTTCCTTTAATTCAGTAGTTTATTTTGTTGAGATGTATTTTATCTGTTCCAATTTTAGGCCACTAAAAGTTTAGTGCATATGCTTAAGCAAGTTAGATTAGGCTCACATTGTAGACAGAAATGAATGTGTTCAAAGGGCAGATAATTTGACCTAGTTAGTTACTCACATGAAGAAGTCTGTCTAGATGTGCAATTTTACTGATATTGATTACCCTGCTCATGGTTAGATATTTTAGATCCCTAAAGACAGTACTGCAAGACATTAGACCTTTATCTATTTGTTTATTCATTTGTTTGTTTGCTGAGTTGCACCTTAAAACCAGTTTGTTTACATTCTGCAGAAGAGATATATGAATAATCTAACATTTTAGAAGAGAACATAGAATTTAATTATTTATAAAAGGATTACTATATATATATATATATATAGAGGGGTTTTTTTCTTTTGCTCCTTTTGGATGGTTTTTTTTTGTGGCCTCCTGCTCCTTGGAGACATTCTTTTCACCTCTCCTTTTTTCCTTAAACTGTTTTAGCTAGGTTCAGATACAATCAAGTTGGCTTTCTCCACCATAATGCTTTGGAGGCAATTTCCTCTTCATTTTAAATTTGTCATCAGGGAAAGCTTTTTCTTTCTCACAGCCAAACAGATGGTTTATATTTTCATTTTTTATTTTTTCAATGTTTCCACTAAAAAGGTCAAGATCATCTTTGGAAAAGTGAAGTTCTGAATTTTCTTCCACTATCTAAAAATAAAAGCATATAAATTTTTGAAGTCCTACAGGTTGTTTCTTTTTCTTCTCAAATGTAACTACTCATAGATGACTTTGGCCCTTGTCATTGTAATACCTGAAATTCTACAAGCCACTAAGGAGATTATCCTCTGACCTTGCATGTGAAAATTCTTGGACAGCCTTGAAAGGAAAGAGTAGATTTTGGACTGATTAAGATTAAACCTTATCTTGAATTCAGGGGAGAAAACACAAGGTAGATTAAAAGACTTTCTCCAAATTTCACTGAAGGTTTAATCATATGAGCCAATAATAATAGCCTGATAATTTATAGCAGTGCATAGAAATATGAATGTGTACAGCTGTCCCATTTCACTTGCAGTACGTGTTGATTTACTCCTAAAGTGAAATACTTGATGCCCATACAAAATTGCAGCACTTTGCATTTAAGATAAACATGCAGGAATATGCATGTGTACTGACAGTTACATGTCTACCAATGTTCTGTAATTTTTTGATGTTCAAAAGTAAGTTTTAGTAATATAATCTGTCTTTATCAATTGAAGAGCATTATTAGTACAGAATTTGTTATTAGTATACCATATAGAACAATGGGAAATAATGTCAAATTGTTCCAGGAGAGGTTTAGACTGGATGTTAGGAAAAATTTCTTCACTGAATGGGTTGTCAAACACTGCTGCCAGGGGAAGTGGTTGAGTTTCCATCCCTAGAGATGCCATGAGTAAATGTGGCACTTAGGGACATGGTTAACTGGTGGATTTGGCATTGCTGGGTTGCACACTATGATCTTACAGGTCCATACCAACCTAAATGATTCTGTGATCCTACAATTCCATTCATCTGGTTAATCACACAGCATTTTAGGAATTATGTCCTGTCATCAGATGCAATCCAGTCATCGCTCCAAGCAAGACTAGAGATTCAAAGGAGTGTCAGCCTTTGCTTAAGATCTTCAGACTTGGGCCAGCTGGACAACTGTAGGTCCTCTAAATTTTGTTTTCTCTCCACTTTGTATTCTACCAAACCATCTCTAACTGAACTAGATTGCCCTTACTGAAGATTCCTTCCTACTGAGGGTTTCTGTTTCTGAAGTTCCTGAGCTATTATCTTTACATTCAGGCACTGAAATATCTTTCTTGAAAATCTGTGGAAGTGTACTGTTCTTTAGGGTATAGGTTTGACTTGGTAAATGCATAAAGGAGCTTTGCTTCGGGATTTGTAATTACACGAGCTGGAATCCAGTGCTGGAGATTATTTGCTCACTGACCCCAGTGCATTAAGCTCTTTCAATGTTGTTTCCTCCTCAATTATGGCATTTTCCATTTTCATACACTTATTTCCATTAGCCCCTTGACTTCGCCTCCATGAACTACATCATTTGTAGTTACTGAAATCTGCGTCAAAGTTTTTTTTTGGCAGTATCTAAATTAACTTTAATCTTTGCCCCTATACTTGCTGAATTACCACACCACTTCCTCCTTCTTTGTTCTCTTTTTTATTTTTCTGGCTAAAAATCTTTTTACTGTTTGTTTTAATTTCCTCTGCAAGGTCCAGCTCAGCTTGATAGTTGGCAAGTCTTACTTTTCTCCTACATATTCTGACCTTCAAGACATATCTTTCTATTTAGTCAGTCTGTTCTTGCTGTTCCACATAAACTCCTAACTTACTCCAGTAATTTTTTTTTTTTTCACTGATGTGATCAAGGTCAAAAATGGGTAAATGGATATCTATTTTCAGCAATATAGTATTGGCCCATGTCTCAACAGCTGCAGAGAAACATCACACAGAAGACTTTATTCACTCCTTGGTTACTTAATGAATCTCAGCATGAACGAATAGTTATCTAGTTAGGTCTTGTATCTTTTCCTCTCAAACCTTTTCTCTCTACTTGTAGTACATGTATTGGCTTTCAATCTGTGATTTAAAGTAGCTCAAGATTCTTTTTCAGAAAAGCTTTTAAACTTTACAAATCCCCTCAACTGTCACTGAATTCCTGATTTTTTTCAAGAATTTTCTTATTAAAATAGAAATTGTTAAAAAATGTGTTTGCTTTTATTTTTCTTCGCAGTATGACTTTACCATAATCAGATCATCATCACTTAATTCAGGATATTTTTTCTTTTTCCAGTTGTATATGGGTTTTTTTGTTGTCCTGGTCATGAAGATATCATTGTTTTTCATGGTTCTGTTGTGTAAAAATATTGGCATCACACAATTTTTGTTGGAATATGGTCTTCAATCAATATGTATGGTATAGCAACATTGTATTAATCTTGATACTATATATATATATATATATATCTGATTATTAGTAAGAACTTTATTCAAATATGGCCCCAGTTTTTCAGAATAAATTAAGAAAACACTTTCTAGAACTTAGTACCTTTCTGAAGTATTTCTACACTATGTTGTCAAGATTTCCTCTTCCCTCCATATTTGTATTATTAAAAGAAAAAATAAAAACTTTCTGTGTTGTTCACTTCTCTAGTAAATCTTTGACAAGATGTTTGACTAGATAACATCTCTGGGAATTTATTCACATGTTCCTTACTTTTTCCCATCAGTGTGATTTTTATCATTTCCATCTTTGAAAAATCTACCTCCCAATTCAGATAATACATGGCAAGTGTACAACACTCACTGGTCCTGCAGGTCCTGCTGCCCTTCCTTCTCACCCATTTCTTATAATGGAGAAACCCTTGGAATCCTTGCTCTTCCAGTAACCCATGTGCACTGATTTCTTCTGCAAAGTTCTAAAAATCAATTAATCTAGAATCCAGGTCATATTCCGTTTGTGATATTGCGTTTTATGGATTCTTGAACATTCACTTTCCAGAAATTTAGTTGTGTAATATATGAATAATTTCTTTCCAGCTCTTACAGATCTGTTGTTTACTTAAGGAGCAGAAGGGTATGAAAAAAATCACTCTAAACCCCAGAACAATAGTAGTTTTATTCCTTCCTCCTGCCTTCTCCTTTCAAATTCAGAATCATCCTCTCTGCACTAATTAAAATCAAGAAATGATGCTACAAAAACTTTAGTAAACTAAGAATTTAAACCCGGCAGAAGAACATAACCTTGCAGTAGCCTCTCAAAGTCTTATTCGTATTCAAAGTGGGGTTTTTGTCATAAAAATGTGAAAAAGAAGAGGAAATAAAACTTAGACTCTATACCTAATTTAACAAGTTACATGTTAAATAGTCTTCACTCAGCAGAACTGCTGTGACACAGACATTATTTGGTGATTTATCTGATGGCTTGAAAATCCCACTAAAAAGAGCTCATATCAAAGGTGATGAAAGAAAATGTTCAAAATGTCAGCTTTAAAGTGAACCCTGTTGTTTATGTCATTCCTAATCAGAGGATCAGTATGATGCAAATAGATAAATTTTTTAGCATGATGTAAATAAATAATTTTTTCAGTGAACGAACTGTCTGCAAACTCATTTATGGGACCCTTTAGCAAATTTCAAAACATGTGATTTATATTTAAAGAGACATTAGTTAAAAAGCCTTTAATTCCATTTCTTATGTTGTTTTTAGTTCTCCAAATCACATCTGCCTTGGTTTTGTATGTCTTCATTTTAAAACTGAAATTCTTTGACTGTTTTGCAGCACTTCTTTGCAGCAAAGAATTCTCTGTAGCTCCTCCTGTGGGCAGAGCGCGAGTAGATGGTCTCTACTCAGCCCTGCTGTGAGCACTTAGTTACCCCATTAGGGATGGGTAGGTCAGAACAGGTCAAGTGCACTGTGAACCACACTGATCTCCAGTATAACTGCATATAGGAACTGTACAGAAAATCTTGATTTCCTGTGTACTGTTAGGACTTGGGAAAAGTTGCTGAGGTTTTTCGTCATCCATTTTTTCGTTCCAGTAGATCCCCTGGGCTACTTTACTGTGTCACATAAGAACACAACAGTCTGGCCTTGAGAAAGTCCTAGATTTATGCCTAAAAGGATTTTATACACACACCCATGCATCTGCATGTCTGATACATGCTCACATAAAGATATAGTAAAATTATTGCTACATTAAATTTATAGGAAAACTACTACTATACTAAAAAATGATTTTTAAATAACTCCTGTTTATGTGCATGTGACATCAACATAGAAATAATGGAAGAAAAAAGTCTTAAAGAATGAGAGGACAGAGCTGATATATATATATATATATGTATATATATATATATATATATATATACAAACAAGCTGATGGAGAAGCATGAAATTGAAGACATCAGATATTATTTTGGAAATTTCTAAAATTTAAAATGATATCTTCCTATCTTAGTAGTTTTTAATTTGAATGGACTATCTATAAATACATTATTTAACAAAAAAAAAAAAAGCAAGTAAAAAACAGCAGCCAAGTAACTTTTAATGCATTGGTACATCCTTGCAAACAATCCAGTATCTTTGAAATCTACATCTGCCCAAAATGATTAGGTGAAAACACTTTATTAAACCATGGTTAAGGTTCTGTTATTGAGAAGTTAGAAGTATGCTTTGCATGAAAACTGTTCAGTGATCCTTTATGCTCATATTGCCAAGAACCACTCAAAATGGTCTTTTTTTTGGCAAATAACTTACAGTTAGCCACATCAGAATTGGCAGGATTAAGCTAAATTGTCTTTTGATATCTAATATGTTATACTTCCAAAGAAATTCACTGGCAGAGACAAATAGTTAAAGTCTAGGAAATTCACATGCATTCCCAGTGGCAGCAAATCTTCAGGGCAGTGAGCATGGGAAATAAAGAATTCTTATTTGTGCTTCTTCCAATTTCTTGCCATGTTTCCTCATCCTAGCCAGAACTGCACTGCAAAAGATTCCACAGTGGCCAGTGAAAGGATGAATGGAATTTAGTTCTCTTTTGTGAGCTGTGTGAGGAAAAAGAAAGGACACAGTAAAGCTTTTATTGACCCAACTCCAAATCCAGTGTGTCTAACTAGGAAATTGTTCATTCAGATGGAAGCCAAAAAAGTGTCTATGCCTCAATGTGGCTGAGACAGCAAAATCAATTCAGAAAACAACAGATCTGTTTAGTAAGGATTCAAAGGAAGAAAGTGTACCTAAATCAATAAATAATATACACAATAAGGCACTTATATGGCATAATATTTTATTAAAGTGACAAGAAATAAAAAATCCATCAGCTTCTACAAACACTGGCTTTTCACAGGCGAAAAGGCCAAAGTGATTTTTAAAATTATAAACTACATTAAAGGGCCAAAAGAGTTATGAATTTGCTGACTGCTTTCCATGTAGAAATTATTTTGCCATGGTTTCTGCCTTGCTTACATCATAAAGAACACTTATAAAACCACAAAATCTCAAAATGTTAAACTCTTTCATATTATCCTTCTAATCACAACCCTGGGATTCTTGCTGTCTACAGCCTTACAGTTCAAGAGCAAAACACAAAAGTAATGATGAGCTCTGCAATATTTGGCTGCATAACTGGTCTTTCAAAATCAAGGCTGTACATGAATATGATTCCAGTCCAAACTTTTTCTCATAAAACATGAGTATTCTTAAACATGGAGACTTAAATTGCTCTGTGTACATTTCATTTAGTCAACAATTTATCTATCCTTTCCCCTGAGTAATAAAGCAAACTCAGGGTGAAATTATACCTTTTTTCAAGTATCTGAGTTAAGGGGATGGGATCCAAGTACTAAAGAGGTATAAAGTCTCCCATTTTTCAAGCTTGGTACTATCTGGTTGTTGATAATTGTAATGCAATTATTTTTGCATTTTTCAATACTAATTTGTGTAGCAGAGCGTGAATTTAGAATACTTAGCCCTCATTCAGCATGTAATTGCAAAATACTTTATCAGCAATGTGTAAGACATGATGCATGTGTTCAGAGAGAGGCATGAAATAGCCCTTGTCAATTAAAAAAAAGGAAAGGGTGGAACAATGAACTTTGTTTATTTTTTTCCCTTACAGTAGGGTCAACATCCTTATCTTCTCATATGCCTTCTTATCTATGCTCCTGCACTCCTCCTCAGCTGTGGCAGAGAAGATCTTTGGAATTTCCACATCTTCCCACAAAGTTATTTGTTCCCAGAACTCCACCTTTTCCTTGACTCTTTCTTTCCAATTTCATAATCATAAATTACCTCCGATTTCTCTGATGCTGCCTTGTGGAGATAGTGGACTTCTTGATTCATATTGGACAGAACACTAAGTTATTTTGAAAGCAAGGAGACTGTGGAATACAGGAAAACTTAATGAAACACATGGCAGTAATTCTAACAATCTATTCAAAATACCTGGTGTGACAGACTTGCAGCAGTCTTCAGAGCAGATCATTTTGAGAGTCATCGTGCAACACATACAGCAGCAGCAGGTGATCCGGCCCAGCCAGCATGGGTTAGGAAAGGCAGGTCCTGCTTGACAAACCTAGTCTACTTTTCTGACCAGATGACCTGCCTAGTGGATGTGGGAAAGGCTGTGGATGTTGTCTATCTGGACTGCAATTAAGACTTTGACCCTGTCTCCCACAGCACACTCCTGGAAAAGCTGTCAGCCCAGGGCTTGGGCAGGAGCACTCTTTGCTGGGTTCAGAACTGGCTGCATGGCCAGGCCCAGAGGGTGGAGGTGAATGGTGCTGCATCCAGCTGGGGACAGTCACCAGTGGGGTTCCCTAAAGGTGTGGATAAGGAAAACTTACTGAGTTTCCTCAATAATTTTCCAAACAGCACCAAGTCGTGTGGGAGTGTTGATCTGCTAGAGAATAGGAAGTTTCTGTAGAGGAATCTGCACGAGCTGGATGCATGGATTGAGGTTAATGGTATGAAGTTCAATAAGATGAAGTGCCAGGGCCTGTACTGGAGTTACAACAGCCTCAGCACTGCTACAGGCTTAGGGAAGAGTGTCTGGAAAGCTGCCTGTCAGAAAAGGACCTGGGGCTGGTTGACAGTGGCTGAATATAAGCTAGTCTGTGCCCAGGTGGCCAAGAAGGCCAACAGCATACTGGCCTGTGTCAGCAATAGTGTGGCCAGCAGGACCAGGGATGTGATTTTCCCTCTGTACTCAGCACTAGCGAGGCCACACTTCGAGTACTTTCTCCAGTTCCTGGTCCCTCAATTCAGGAAAGCTGCTGGAGTGAGTCCAGAGAAGAGTGACAAAGCTGGTGAAGAGTCTGGAGCGCAAGTCCCATGAGGAGAGGCTGAGGGAGCTGGAGATGTTCAGCCTGGAGAAAGGGAGCGTCAGGCAGGACCTGATCACTTCCTACAACTACCTGAAAGGAGGGTGTCACAAGAAGCCTCTTCTCCCAGGCAGCTAGTAACAGGACAATAGGAAATGGCTTTAAGCCGTGCCAGGAAAAGTTCAGGCTGAACATCACGAAGAATTTCTTCACTGGAAAAGTCATTAACTTTTGGAAAATACTGCCCAGGAAAGTGGTGGAGTCACTGTCCCTGGAAGTGTTCAAGAAATGACAGCATATGGCATTTAGTGTTATAGCTGGCATGGTCACCATGATCTTGGAGATCTTTTCCAACCTTTATGAGTCTATGATTCTATGATAGAGATCTTAGTTCTGAGAATGTATTAATCCTGGATGATTCATATATATATTTTCTTCTACTTCCAGCGCTATCCTTTAATTTAAATAACGTTTCTTTCTCACGGATATTTATTCACCAGTGTATTTATACAGGGTAATAATACCTCTACCCAACTTTTCTTCTGCTAGACCAAAAAAACCTGTATTATTGTTATCTAGTCTTGGACAAAAGGCTTCTCTCATCATGCCATCTGTCCTTCTTTGAACTTCTTCTGATTTGAAATCATCTTCTGTTAGACAGGTGAATCAAACTACACTGCAGTGTCCTTCCAGGCTCTTGGCATTTATGCCTCTCTGTCTTTACAGGAAATTGTTTATTAATACTGCCCACAATCACGTCTACTTCATCTGCAGCAAATGCACAACAGTAATACACAGACACAAGCTTCAGTTACCTGCTGATCAGAAATCTGATTTCTGCTGAGTTTACATATCAGCAGTAATTGTCTCAGTGGATCACTCTACTCGTTTTTGAAATGCATCAGTCCCTGGGAGGAAAACTGTTTTAAAGAGAACAATAGCCCTATACAATTCTTTTGAATAAGAAACAACATTATCCAGTGAAACTTTGAGTGTTTAGCAGGAAGCACAGAGCAATAAGAGAGAACCAGTGTTTTTGTAGTTTCATTGCAATGACTTAAATCAAACCTAGCCATGAAGCTGAAATTCTGCAATGCATTGCCCAAAAAAGATTCCAACTCAAATTGGAGTTGTATTTATCCAGATATGTATTTATCCAGATATGCAAGGCAGGCCCTCAGTTTTGCTGTAACTAAAAATGAAGATGGTGAGTATCTAAGATATTCTCTAAGATACTAAGAAATACAACAGGATAAAAAATCATGTGAAGGATAGTATCACAGCTGGTGTCACAGTGTATAGCACTTCTTAGCTCCCTAGGCATGCTTAAATTTGCCTAACTGTCTACGAATATAATCCATTATCTTATTTTAGGTTTTTCTGTCCTCCATTCCTATAAAAATATCCATTTGCTCTTAGGCACATCTAGTAGAAAAAATTAGTGGATAAAATGAAATGTTATAGTGGGCGAAACAAACTTTCTTCTCCATCTAGAGACAGTTCCTCCCCATTTTCACAGTGAGTGTTGGATAGAGCTGTGGGTTAGTATACAAGCTGCCCTGTCTGTATTTTTTGTAAGCTATGCCACTGTGACCTCTACTGTCTGACATACTCCAACTCTGATTTTCCAGCTGCACAAAGATATTTTGACTGTCTTATATTTGTGTCATACATCTAGATGGATGAGAGCATTAGAGACTAAAGAACAGATCTCAAATCCTACATATCACATAGACCACTCCCTTGATTGTCGTCACTTACTCTATTGAAAGGCACATATATATATATTTTTTTTCATTCTTCTGAATATGCTTTCAGATTAATTTCTCCCTTTTCCTGTCAATTCCTTTCAATTGGTCATTTAAGGAGCTGGTTTATTCTGTGGTTTCTCTCAGCCATCATTGCTTTTTTTCTGACCCATGTGACTGACAGAAAGCAAAGTGTTTTGTGATCATATATACAAAAGGTGGACCATAAAATGCTGAATTGTAACCTTATTATGTAAACTTGCTCAAGAGCTACCTTCTTCCAATAATAATGATAGAATTCATGTTATATAAGCAAGGAAAATAATTTTTTAAACTTCATAAGGTTTCATATTTACGATTCATTATATGTATTATATTTTAATAAAAACTTTGCTATTAGATAAAGAACTAAGATATTTGGACACTAACTTATGTATTTTCATTATGTGAAATGTCATCAAATACAATTTTGGGTTAGTTTTAATGTTTGGGGCTTTTTTTTGTTCCTTTTATTTTTTCTTTTTATTATTAAGAGGGGCTTTTAAAATACCTCTGCTAATGGAAATAAACAAGATCTTTGTCAATTCATGGCATAATGATATGAGCTTAAGCTGTACTGAATAACTATTTTGGAATGCCTGAATTCAGTTGAACACTATCTTTACAGAGAGTTTGGTATAATTATTTAATTAATGGAAATGAAGTATTGCAGCACTGAAGGGTTTGAATAGGTGTTGAAGAACACTGTGGGTTAGCCCCATGGCTTGGCTGCAGCTCAGGGTAATTCACATATTTGAATAATGAAATGGTGAATTTTCATTGCTTGTCTCTCTTTTCCTTTTTTTCAGCTTTGTAACATGATGGAACCAAAGAAATCTCTCTTCTACCAGACAGTAAGAACCCAGGTTGCTGGGACAACATGTCAGCTACAAAAAAAAAAACCCTTAAAATAAAGGTGGCTCATTTCCAAGTAAACTTTTTTTGGGATTTGGGGTTTTTTTCCATGTTGTCATAGAAAAGACGGTGGCAAAAATGGCTTGTGGGAGGTTTTGTAATCAATAAACCTGTTGTTTGTAGAGGGATTATGAATCAGAAACTAATGCTAAGCAGGTGAGAAATGCACACCAGCATTTCTCAATTTTAAAAATATGAAAATCTCAAGAAGAAGTACATAAAAGTGTTAAAGGTCCTATTTAGAAAGCATCTACTTAGCTAAGAATTGGTTGCTAGGATTTACAGAGATTGTCACAAAGTTGTTTCCAAATCTGCTTCACTGAAATGCTAACTGGGTGAAAAACATGTTCCTAATGTTAAATGGACTGCATGGGATTAAGCTGCACACTTTCCATTGAATCAAATGAGACCTGTGTAGTTAAATTTGAGTTCAGTTCTTTGGAAACACTCATTGTGCATCATGAGTACAGCAATGTTTCAAGAACAGAAGAAGAAAAAACCCTGGTTTTTAGTAACAAGCTTGTGACTCATCAAAAACAAAACACAAAAAGCCCCCCAACCCTCCCCCCCCCAAAAAAAACAACTAACCCAAACCTCAAAAAACCTTCCCCAAAACAAAAAAAAAAAAAAACCCACCCCAAATTCCCAAAAACCATCTAATCCCAGTAACTCTGTAGTAACTCAAAGTCTATGACCCTCCTCTTGCATAAGAACAACAATAATAACAGTAATGATGCTATGCTAACTGGTGCTTGAAGAAAATAAAAACCCATTAGTCGAGATGTTGACCAGCTTTCATTTCTTTATATTAAAATGAATCTACTAGAGATGTGAAGTTGTTAGAGATGTAGGTCTTTCTTGCATTGCAACACAACACAATGTCAGTGACTGTTCTGGGTCTGAAAAAGATCCAAAGACTGTATTTTAGGATGCATCCTATCTAATTTAAATGCCTATCACTTTGTTCAGTGTTGGAAAGCAGAAGGAAATGCCAGAAGAATATGTTCACTTGGAGGCTGTTTGCTGAGTGAATTTCATCCAAATGTCCACATGCTATGTGGAAAAGGGCATTGGCCTTTTAGCTTAAAATTCAGGGTTAGAGCACTAGCCAGAAGAGCTGGAGCTGGGATTAAAGACAGCTAAACTCAGCATCAAGCAAGGCAGGAATCCTCATGGTGGTCACACGGAGGAAGAAAAAACCAAAACAAAATCCTCTGTCAAAATGTCAGTCTTCTTCCCCTTTGGAGACAGAGATCATTTAATCTACACAAAAAGAAGGCCCCACCACTGTGTGCTCTGTAAAGAGAAACAGAGGTGGTAGTTTGTGCAATAAACATGTTCCCTGTGAGATTCTACTGATCAGGTTATGTGGTTCTGTTGTTCACAAACACCACAGGTTCCAGCTGCATAGGCTGCTGTGCAGCATGGAGGCTCTGATGTCCGGGAACACACCAAGGGAATATGCCACTGCCATATAATGTCAGCACACTGGGATCCTTAACTCTGATACGAGATATGCAAGTGTTTAAGTCTGCAAAGATACATGCCAAGGAAGTAGGAACAACTGGATGTGCAAACACAGGAGTTCAGCTGAAGTGCATGTTGGACCCCTGCCTGTGTGTTGTGAGGTCCCATCCACAGGGAACCATCGTAGGGAAAAGATTTTTACTTATGACTGCTCAGCAAATTTCAACAGACAAGTACTCCATGCTAACATTTCTAGACCCAGTTCCAAGTGGAAGAAATTCTTCACATTATCTGGGGATTTAAATTTGATAGCTTGTTTCTTGAGCAGTCTCTAGTGGGTTTTTTGTATCGGACACGTGCTAACTGATTCATTTCTAAAATTGTGCAATTCACATAAATGTCTGTTTTGTTACTCCTGCTGGGACTTGATTTTGAACAGTTCAGCAGTTCAGATGGGTATAGATCTGGCCTGTAGGAAAAATATGGGAATTCAAGTGCTCAGTGGTCTAACCAGGGATATCTTGAATACAGGACACATGAATGTTAGCCTTAAAAAAAATATAAATATATTTATATGTTTAAGGTCATATCCACGACAGAATGTAGTGCAGTTTTGAGACCCTCAAATTAATTCAGACTCAGGCATAAATACAGTCAGGGTGCTTTTGAGCCAAAATTCTTATTCAGAGCCAGAAGAGATGTCACTGCAGTGTGCCTTTCCTTAGTTTCCACTGTTAGCCTATGTGGAGCTAGAGCTTTGCAACAAAACCCACAGAACACAAAGAAATACTGTGAATAATTCAGAAAGCAAACTGGAACTCCCAGTCTGCCTACTTGTGCTTTCAACATAAATCCATTTTACATGATAACTGGATTAAAAAATTAAACATGCTTTGTGTGAGGGTCTTTGTATTTTTTTCATGAAACAGCCTAACATCTTTTCCATAAAACTGGACTGGCTTTTTTTTTGGAGGGGGAAATGAACATAATTTTATCTAATCATATAGTTAATTAATTTACTGCTACTAATCTTCCTAGAAACATTAGTGGATATCAAGACTGTAGGTACAAGTTCTAGGGCAATTAAGAACTAATGAATATGAATATTAATGTGGGGTTATAATTCGTGAGAGAGTGGAATTCCTAGTGATGTCACCAGCTCAGGATGCTGCAGAATTTTTTATAGAGTTTTGTAAAAGTGAAGCTATGAGAAGATAAATACTTCTCTGACTCTGAGACCTCCTTTTTCATGTAGGGCTTTTGTATGAGAAGTGAAAAACTTTAACTATCCAGCTGGAGTCTTACTGCCATGAAATTGGTGCCACCACTGGTTGGATGAGGTGAATGTTGCTGAGCATAGAGGCCTTTGGCAGAAGAGTAAATGGTGCCTCAACCCTTGTGATTTATGAGTTAATGGCAATATGTTACTGGATTTTTGATTCTGTTCAGAAAGTGCATCAATCTAAGGAGGAAAGAGCCAATTCAGAATCACTGACTGAGCTAAGAAGTGCAGATTCTTTGGCAGAATGGACATTGAAATAATTTCTCTCAAAATACTGTCCAGAATGAAACCCTATCAGGAGATAGCTGGCATGAAGAAGCAGTCATCTTAGGCATTGTACTGAAATCATACTTCATAACATCTCAGCATCAATTATTTCTCAGAAAACTACTTAAAACTGCTTCATACTTGGGAAAAAACTCACCAGGACTACAGTCCTCTTAAGGAAGTATAATTACTAGATCAGGTAGGATTTCCTGCTTAGAAAAAATGGTTGGACACACACACATACACACACATCTATCATACCTCAGTTTCATTGCGAGGTGACATTTGGGCAATTTTGTCTATGTGTTGACGGAATCACAAAATCACAGAACAGATAAAGTTGGAAGGGACCACTGGAGGTTATCTAGTCCAACTCCCTGCTCATGCAGGTTCCCCAAGACTGTGTCCAGATGACTTTGGAATATCTCCAGAGATATTAAAAATATAAGAAGTACAAGATAATTTGATAAAGCTGAATGTCAATATGTGCCCTGAAAAGAGGACCAGAACAAGAAATGAAAAAGAATTATGCAAAGGCAGTAAATATAGGCACATTTAGACACTGACTTGTTAATTTGGCTTAGTAATTTTCATGCAGTCTTGTCCATATTGGTTTTGGAAGTAAACAGTCCAAGACAGGGATGGGAGAGACGACTCTGGTGTGGCAGTTTAAATAATTAGGCATCTTTTTCCCTGGGCTGTGGTATTTTAGCATCATAGACATTATTTTTAGGGATTGGAAGCAGAGAAGGCGGACTGGTTGGACTCTGTATGCCCATGAATGATGAAAGATGACACTGGTTCTACAATAGCACATGAGTGCTTGTGTAATATTCTGCATAAGGTGTAGGCCTATAGGTACTGTTGGGATATTGCTAAATCTCTTATCTGCGGTGCAGCTCCTATGAGAGCTGTGGGAAACAGATTTATCGAGATTTATCAGAACAATATGGGAAATTTGGGCACAAATCTTAGCAGACTTAGTACATAAACAAAAATATTTTTGCTGGATTAAATGTGAATCTGTCAGCAGTTTCACAGTTTTATGAAGTCCTTTAGGTTTGGGGTTTTTTTTAAGGTTTATAGAACTATTTTTTAATCTAAGTGTTGTCACTGAAATTGTTCCTTCTTTTTCATGAGTCAGATACAGTTATGTCACTTTATTTTGTCCTTTAACCAGGACCAAAATTAGATGAAGTAACTAAAGGTGAAGCAGCTAATTAGATGAAGTAGCTTTCTAACTTTTTTCCCTCCGATTTATTTTTTTGGTAATATCTCAGGAATTTATTTTTGAATTATTTCAATATGCTCTTTGCTTTTAAAGCCACTGACAAAGTTTAAAACATTTGGGTACCGTTTTTTGGTCTTTTCTTTCAGTAGACCTGAATCTATATTAAACAAATGAGGATGAGAGAGAAACAAAATTTGCTTTTGCCATAGGTGGAGATGAATATACTGAAAGTTAGATAGCTCTTTAGCTTCCATAACATTCTGAGATCTGCTGCATGGTGTACTTCAAGAATTGTTTCTAAGTTGCATAGTGAGTCCTATCTTTTAGGTAAAATTCTCTGTCAGTTGAGCTCAGTATCACAAGAGAAGTGTTGATGTACATTTTAGCTTTTCATCAGTGAAAAGATACTTATTTGTTTCTGCCCTTTAGAACACTGTTATCACAGTGCTATCACAGCACTGGCACTGGATATAGGTAACAGTAGGATTTGGGAGCAATTAAAATTCCAAGTTATACTGTTACATAGTGACAGAAACAAAACCCAGAAACATGATGCACCCATAGTGTGATGTTGTAACTGAAAACCAGAAAGCATCAAAACCTCTATTCCACTTCTGGGCATTCTAGAGTATAATTCTTACAACATTATCTGTGCCATAATATCATGCTGGCTGTTACACTGAGGAATAGTTTCCCCTGGGCTAGGCTGGAAATTATGCATATGAAGACACGGAAGCTGCTAAGATGTCATGTTGGTGAACTATGGACTAAAAAGAAAGAAATGTTTCACGTAGTTTCAGAGGAAGAAAACCTGTATAAGTGAGCTGGAAATGTTGGTAGAAGCACACAGACAGCATGGCAGATTGGTATCAACAAAGTTTAGTATGCTCAGAACAAAACAGTGTCAAGGCTATGAAAATTTAACATCTAGTTTGCAAATTGGATGGGAAATATAATTTTCTGTTATTACTCTAGGCTAATGGATACCAAATGAATAACTAGTCTAAAATGCATTCTCCTAATACACATTTTTATTTAATCATACTTTTGAAACATCCTGTGAGCAATCTGCAATCAGTTCTTATACATAACTATCAATATATCTGCAGTTACTGAAAAATCTCTTGTGTTCAGTACACAAAATGGGAAACAAGGGCAAATGAAAACATTTATTGTTGTTGGTTTCTATTACAAGAAACTCAGAGATAGACTAGTTTGTGCTGAAGGCAGTTCAAAAATTAGGTAAGTTAAATTATGTTTGTGTGTAATTTACTGAGCTTCATGTACCATATATGAACTTCAGAACAATCAGATTCTGATAGAAAGGATCTGAAAAAATACAGATGACTTAACACTTCGGAGATCAATTCCTTTCATTCCAATGCACATATCTAAAATAGCTCAACAAAATCATCCCCTAAGAGTGTGTATTTCTTCCACTGAAAAACTTTTACATAAAGTTTTTCATACATAATAACTCACACAGAGTGGATTTTATTTATCTAAAGTTAGCTGAGATAAAACTAGCTGAAGAAGAAGAGTAAAATAAAAGAAAGCTTTTAATAATTTAATTATAAAAAATTGAATAATATATAATATTTAACTGTCATACACTCATTGTTTATATTCCTCATTTTTACAAAAATAAAGTGCATACTGTCTGTAAAAAACAAAATAATTCCTTGAATTTTGTTGTTTGCAGCTGTATACTGTCTGATGTTTTGCTGCTTTGAGAAGAACGGAGACATGAACTTGAAAACATAACCACAACCATCAGTGCATTACAAAGCTGGCATACAGTGAATCCTTTAAAGGGCAAAAGTTTTAATCCAGTATACATAATGGCTTTATAGTTATATAGTCACCATGAATCAAACTCTTCCTTTACAGTATATTGATTTATTTGTTATTAGCTTAGTTTTCTGCTTTTTGTTTCCTTCATCAAATGGGGGGACTTAATACATCTCAGCATAGGCATAACACACACTGAAATAATTTGCTTTTTTATTTTGGGGATTGGGCCCGAACTCTGAATCACTAGACAATGAAGGGATTATACATCGAAAAGGACTGTATGCAATCAAGAAGAAATTTTAATTAATCGTAAATGGAACTAGTTTTGTGGAAATAATTTGACCTGACAGTTCAAGGTTTGATCAGCACATCACAGAGATTAAAAATACTTTTGACTTGAACAGACAGAGTCCCAGAGAGTCACTGCAGGCTGAAATACTTTAGGAAAGCTAGTGTGTACAGATCACACAATGTCAATGTTTCTCTTAGTGCTTCCATTCCATTAGGAACCAATGCAGGACTCTTTTAACTTCCGAGAAAGCTTCCAATATCATGCTGTCCTGGTCAACACTGAAACAACAGAGATTACAAGACATCAAACTACAATTTTTTATCCCATGTTCTGTGTGTATAAAACAGGGAGTCAGCTTCCCTTTGAAGTACTAATTGACTGTCTGTACCAATCAGCACCTAATCCCTTTCCTGAATGCATTTAGGTCTCCACAGTAACTGAGCTGGCCTTCTTTGGGGTCTAGGTTGGAAAGCATTTACAGTAAACGTGTAGTAGGCAAAAGGAGTTATTGATCTCAGTCTAAGAAAACCTTTCTTAAAGCAACTAGACCTCATAATTCATGATTAAGTCAAACAGCAAGAAGATGAATACAAGATAGAAGAATTCAGAGAAACTACATTAAAAATTAGCAGCGAAAAAGAGGCATCTGATAGCTTAATTTATTTAATTTTTTCTCCCCTCTCCTTTAACACAGATTATCCAGGAAGAGTAGGCACCAGAGATTTACTGATTATTCTGGGTCCTTACAAATAAGGTTGGAGATATAATCACAAAGAATTTGCTTGATATTGTCAGGCACAGCTTCAATGACTACCTTGCTTATTACAAGAATTGTTAGCACAAACAATTACAGATGCATTTTACCCATTGCTGGAAGCACAAGCCACACACAAGTGATCACTTAGAGCTGATAGCCTCACAGTCTAGCCAGGCAGCTGAAGTAATTTGCACTTATTTGATTGCAATCTCTGCCCCTCCCATGAAATGGAGATCCGGAAGGAGCCCACTTGGAATGTCAGTTTGTAATATGTAAAAGAAGAATGAAAAGGACATAGTAAAGGTAATTTTAGGGATGTTCTCCAGCAAGTACTTTCTTAGTCAATTAGAAGAGAAAAATGCCATAGATGACAGTAAAGAACCAAAACCACAGGACTTCAGATGTCCCATAACAGCCATTGATGTAGAAAGCACTTTTATGAGTAGTAAAATTTACAAAAGTAGCGAATGTTTTCTCTTCTTTGAGGGGGGCCATAGAAGCATTTCTATTTTAGAAGTGTGATAAGTCTTTTGTACCACAAATGATTTGTGGAAGAACGAATACTTCTTCAAAAGGAAAGAATAAACTGGTTAGTATTAATTCCCAGCAGGTAACATTTATGCTCAGTACTTACCTATTTACCTAAAATAGCAACACAATATTCTATGCCTTCTTTATGTTCTGTATTATTAAATTAACCTTTCAGATCTGAGGATTTAAGACAGGAAGGTTTTATTTTCTTTCACACAGAACATGCAAAAAAGCCACGTTTTCTTAAGAGGAAACAGAACTTCTCCACTATCTCTGGTAAACAAATAGCTTGTAACAAAATAGAATATTTTAAATAAATAATGGAATTGCCTGTAGAATTCCTACTTTTGTTAGACTTCAGTGTCCAGAAGCTGACATGCTTGGTTTAAAAAGTTTTCCTGGTAAGTATAGTCATCATTTGTGATTGAAAATGTTTCCAATTGCCCACAGCTTTGAATGCCTTTGTTTTGAGGGTGTCTGCCTTGCTATATAGGGGAAAGTTCAGTTATTAGGAAACAACATTTCCCAGAAAAATCAGTCAAGTAGATCCCTTTCAAAAATCTTTCCTAGCTTTTGGTTAAACAACCACAAAATTAAACTAAATGTTAACTGAAATAAGAAATTTGCCTCTTATTAGATGTTTATTTTAAAGAGACATATCACGGTTTCCAAGGAAAGTTTTGGGGTTTTTTGTCTTTATATAAAGTTCTTAAAGGGGAATTTGATTTGCTGGTCTCTTGGGTGGTCACTTAAAACAGGGCTCTTCATATGACTAGAATTGCCACAAAGACAGACCACATAGCTCTGTAACAAGGAGGTCAAGACAGAGGGGACTGTAGAAAAATAAACAAATCAAGCAAAGACAACAAACTCACTTGTGCTATAGCTGCTTATACCTTAGCAGGTTTTCTTCTCCTCTGCTGCTCACTGAGCAGCAACTCCCCAGGACTACTCCATGTGGCTCTTTCTTCCCCTTTCAGGAACTAGCTAAACTCTGTTTAGAAAAGATAAAGCTTAAAGCCTATCCCCTGCTGTCACGTCCACCTTGCCCTGATCCTGACCTTGTGCTGTGGTTCTACTTACAGTTGTTAGTTTAGAAGGAGAATTTGGAACTTCTCTTTTTTCAGAACAGGATTAATCCGTAGAAGGAAAAAAAAAAAAAAAGACCAAACAAAAACAAGAAGAGAGAGCACCTGATGAGAAGTAGGTCTATAGACCTACTGTCTTTAGCTCATTCACCCTAGGTGTCTGACTTTTGATATTTCTAACTGACTTTTCTGATAGTACTGGCTTTGTCAATGAGATGACGCCTGTGTTCTTGGAAAAGCATGAGAGTGGAGGACTGACCAAAGCTGTGCTCAGACAACAGATATTTCTGATTCCTTCCCTGTCCCATGCCTGTGTAAGAGCAGCATTTGGTGAGTCCCCACCATTTGCATCTGCCCTAATCCTTTAGGAGCCCTGATTGATTGTACTTCTGTGGAGATTGGACAAAGAAAAGGGGGGAAAACCACTTTCAACTCAGATTCTTACATATGAATTAAGTCTATATTCACAGTTCTGGGATGAACTGAATACAGGACGACCTTCATATTTTTTTATGGCAACCCAAACATTTTTTAATGAAGTCATAATCCTCAACATAAGGATTTTTTATCAAATGTATTTAACTAGAAATCTTGTAAAAGGGAGGGATAAATTACCATAACAACACTAGAAAGTGCATTACACTGCCCTGACTCACAAGACACACTACCAAAATGACATTATGGATAAAAGAGTAGAGGGATTTATAGAAAGGAACAGTTCATAGATTAGAATGCATGTATGGTTAGTCAGAAGAGTGCTGGGCTTTAGGCATTGAATCACATCTTGTAATATGAAGGAGGTGAATGAATATAAATAAGCTTGAGAGAAAACAACTAAAGTAAAATTGAAGAAAATCAGACCTTAGAGTATTCTTTGAGGAATTTATCTTATAATTGCTATGCTAAGTGAAAAATAATATTTTACATTGAGAACTGCCCACTATTAATTGTTTTCCTTATTAATTATTTATTATTAATTGGTTTCCTTAATGGTTTCACTAGGATTAAGGTACTGCTAGCCAGTATAAGTTGTAACAGTCAGTTTCTGATAGTCACACATGGCTCATCTGTTTTGTAGCTTAGTGTTTTACTTCTTCATAGCAAACAAGTAATAAGCAATATTTCATAAAGTTCTTTTCATTTCCACTTCTTTGGCTATTGTGTGATTTTCTCCTTCACTCATACTCAAAATGTCAGTTAAAGTCAGTCACTACTCAAAGTGTACCTGAGTTTGGTTTCACTAAGCAGCACAATAGCTATAAATTCCTCATCATTTGGTTTGAAAAAGTGCTTACCTTCCTTGTGCCAGAGGAAGAAGACCTGTATTTATTATTAATAGTTTTCTGCATGCTACTAATCTTGGTTTGAATCAGGAAAGATGACTTCTGGTGAAAGCATTAAGTCATGTGAAGGGTTGACTAATCAATGCTTTATAAAATATCATTAGTAGTTTACAGGCTTTAAGAATGCACCCATAATCCTTCCAGGAAATATGCCAAATATTATCTGTGACCCCTGTTAAATATTTTATCAGCAAGAAATCATTTAAGTCATCATATGGATTCCAGGTTTTGGTGTCATCCTGGGTCACTGTGAGTCCGGCATACACAGACTGTGTTGGTCCTCAGATAAGGAGGTAAAGTATGAGCCAGTCTTGGAGAACACTCAGCCAAGAAGAAACTATGCATGTTGTGGTGTTCAGAAGATATTAGAGCATTAAATGATGGGTGGCAAAGGGAGACGTTACCTCTCTGGTAAGCCTAGAGAAACATCAAGGAGTTGAAGGAGTTGGAGGAGGCAGTTGGAGGCTCAGGTAGGCCCATATAGGAGAAACAACAAGCATATTCCACAAGATCCTTGGCTTACTTCTGGTCTCCTTCTCCAAATTTGCTGAGCAACAGTGATGTGACAGATGCTTTTAGCATATTAACCTCCTTCAGGGTGGTGGAGGTATTTGTAAAGCAGTAAGCAGTGATTCAGCTGTCAGGGAAGGCAACCTCCTTGGAAAGGCACTATATGAAAATCACATGGTGTGAGTGATCAGCCCAGGGTATTGCTGTGAGCCAGGCTAAGCTGTGGACATGTGCCTTGGATGCTGTCAGGGAGAACAGTGCAAAGGAGTTAAAAAGTGCACTTCTTATCTCACATGCTGCTGTAGTCTTATGCATCCTATACAACTTTTTTTTTTTAAATTTTTTTTTTTTTTAGAAAGAAAGCTTTTGCTGAAGGAAACATCCATCATTACATTGTATATAGACATCAACAGGTTTTGCATTCCTTGTGGTGTTATCATGCCCTTTCATCATCTAACCAGCTAATTTACACCACCAAAGCCTTCCTGTTACTGATAGAAGGAAGGATTTGATGCAACCCAAAACCCTAACTCACTCATTATCCAACAGAGGGTCACTCTGCTATAGTAGTGAACCCAATGAATATAAAAGCATTTTAATGGAAACCTTCCCTGCAGCTGGAGAACATCATTCTGTCTGAAGAATTTCTGGTAAACAAGCATTTTGCAAAACATAAACATTTGGGTTTTAAATGAATATTTATTCTGTTTCACTCTACATTTATTTGTAAAAAGGAAATGTCTATATAAATAGATGATTAAGATCTAGAGTGTATATTACCAAAGCGGGATTGTAGCTTTTTCTTGATCCCTGTAGGAAGAAAATTTTTGAACCTGCAATGGTCGAAGGAAAGAAAATTTTGAAAGCTGCTTTCAGTACATTTGGAGTGGAAGAGTGCACTGTTGCACGTTCAGAGCTTTAAGTACTTCTTCTGACTTTTTATGGTGCATAGGACACGTGCATAATCACAGAGCAATAGCCAGAAGAATTTGTAAAGCTGAAAAGCTCACGTGTGCTCAGAGACTGCTTGGGCACTAGCATCTAAAGTAGGGAAAAGGAGAAAAATCTTCCTTGCATGTTACTCAAAACCCTTAGTTATTGCTCATAATCTCCTTGAATACAAAAGCAGCAGCTAACCTCATTCAGCAAGACATTTAGCATCACTTAACTACATGAGCTGTCTCAGAGATACTTTTAATTTGTTTGCAGTGTTTCCCTCTTTAAATATCAGATGGTAAGTTGATGCTTTAACTAAGACAAAACTAAAGTTTTGACTCACTTCTGACCTTTGTGTAGTGGAGGGAATTGGCAGTGGTGAAGAGACCTGAGCTGATCATTAAACTGAAAATCTTTTTGTCAGAGTGTGCTAACCAGGAAACTCATTTGCACTTCCATGTCTCTACTTTTGCCTTTCTCAAGTCAGCCTAACTTTAAAAATAAAACTTTCTTCTGTAAATCTTCTTTTAGCTAGTTTTTAAACAGCAGAATAGCCTTTGGTCATCATAAATAGTTATATATTCTCTTAGATCAAAAATATGTGCTTGTATAATCACACAGATGGCCAGAAGATGTCAGTGAGTCAAGGTCAGTATTTGCATATTTCTGATAGACATGCTTACATCAAGGCTGTGATGATTTTGAATTACTCTGCATACTTTTTTGAGGGCAAAATTTTTTCTTTACGTACATGCAAGGTCATCACAGAATCTAATAGGAAAAGCTGAGATTCAGATTTCCACCGCCTCTGCCCCCCACCCTATCCTTTAACAAATCCAGATATACACATAAACATGAACCAAATACAAATTTTCCCCAAAACATACACTCACATAGAACTTTCTAAGAGGGCATGCAAGATATCAAAATAATGAGGTGACTATTGCTTTCAGAGAGAGTAGGTATTCTGACTTTGTGTTAATTTCTTCCTGTTGTTCCTGTTTGGGCTTAATTGCAGGAGCGTGGATTATTTGCAATCATCTGTATTGCATGTTAATCTAATAAGAAGATCCTGTGTAGTTCTGTATGACTCCTGTCTAATTCCCCTTGCTGAAGTTTCCATTACCCTTTTGAAAGACTTCAGGAATGGTATGCAATACCACATGTAGAGTTTCTCAGACGTTATTTTCAAATTCAAATGAAACAAACAGTTCCAACCAGATTAAAATACCTAGGAAGAATGGATTAAAAAAAATATTTCATGGGGGTCTGCAAACTGCTGAAGAAATAATTCAGAACATGACCATGTTTTAGAGCACTGTATTTTGCAGAATAAGTGGGATTAGGGGTGGACTCAAAACAGCATTTTTCCCTTGATCCTTTTTTTGTATAATACATATTTAACATGTTTGACTTGAATGGTCTTTTTATGTTAATCGTTCAGAGTCTTTACAGGAATGTTAGCAGGAAGGTATCACTATTAGATTCTGTGGTTATTTTCTTTGTATTAATTAAATTGCAGTACTCTTAAATTGTAATAGAAAGAGTAATATCTGAACAATTTCTTTGTTCAGTGCTCCAGTCTTTATTCTTGCTCATTCTTAGCTGCTTTCTGGGAAGTCATTTAAAAACAAACTAAGCTTATAATGGCCCCTAGAAGGGTAAGTGACACTTAAAGTCAAAATCTTCTAATGCAAAAATATGTTTCCCTGAATGCTTAGCTGTTTAAGTCCTTACCCGTGTGGTTAACCTCTGTCCACCTGTGTGTTTTTTGAATTACATTAATCTTTGCTGAAATTGTAAAAATTATTTCTTCCCTTGTGGCCATCCTGTTGAATACTGCTTTAGAATTTGATTATACATATGTGCGTACGTGTGTGTGTTAATACATACAAGTTTGCAACAACAAGTGGTATCACTAAATTTCCTATAAATATTTTTAAACTCAGAAATCAAGAGATCATGGGAGGGAAAAAAGGAAAATGTTGAGGTAAATCTAGGAGGCAGTACAGCTATTTCATGGGCTATTTCCCAGCTTCAATTCTACAAGGTCAAAGCAGAGGAAATAATGTTTTTCCTAAAAAGGAAAGTGAACAGTTCCCTTAAATCCACCTTTCACATTACTATAACTTTTAATTCTAACATATTAGAGGCTGCATCTGTATTTTTAAGAAAAAATAATGAGCTGGGAAATAATTTTAAGCATCTGTCTGGTCACTGACCCTACTTAAAGTATTCTCTCCTTGTTTTATTTCAGACAAGGAAAACTCTCCCGCCTGCTCTCTTGTAGCAGAGAGTAACTTTTGGTTGCGTGTATGTGACGCATTTGGTGTCACTTGGCCTGAGGGTCAGGAGGCAGCTCCTTTTACTCAATGGCAGAAATATAGGTATGGTATAGAGCATAGAGGTATAGGGAATAGAAATAATAAGTACTGACCGGGGCTCTCAAGGTCTTTAACACACACAACAGTAGAGAGTCTTCATTATTGCAACTTGCAATATAGATAGAAATTAACCTGCTGATACAGGCTGAGGAACAGGACATAATATTCAGACAGATACTAATGTTGATAAACCAGCTATGTAGAATTGAAAACGTTAGTGTCCTTAAGAAAAAACAAACAAAAAAGGTGTTTTAAAGAGGGATTAAGAAAATTTAGGTATTGTTAGACAGTATTCTAGCTATGCCTGAAGGAAAATATGGAGAGGGTTGAGTACAAAAATAATTTTTCCTACAGCTATTGAAAAGGTGAAGAGGTTTGGAATTATATGGAGAATAAAAGTGTACTTCCTCTTACTAAATCACAAAATAAGTTTAAGAAAGGCATGAGGAGCAAAGACAAGAAAAGATCATGGCTCTTGATGTAAGAGAGAGAGTCGAGAAAGACAGTGGAGCATTAGTATATTTTATAGAGACAAAGAAATGTCTGTTCTTGTAGTGATGGTGAGAGCCTGTCCTGAGAGCAGCATTTCTGAGGAGGGACAAATGCTTGGTATTGAACCTGAGGAAAGGCTCATGGTGAATATGCTGATGAGATTATGTGCCTATGGAGCAGACTAAATGATACTTCTTGCTGCTAATTGAGGAGGAAGATAATAGAGAAGGTTTGGTTAATAAATTTTTTAAGAATTATGAGGTGGTTTTTTTTTAACCAGTGGAGAAAATTTTATTAAAAAATCAGATCATAATTTCAGTCTAACAAAAGTGGAAAAACCAGGTGGATTAATGACCTGTTCCAGTAAAGTCAGCTTTATTTTGTGTCTCGGATTGAGTTTGCCCAAAGACAGTGATGAGTTCTCTGACATCAGTGTGAAAAAAAAAATTAAAGAACATGCTGAACATAACTAGAACAGAAGAATTAACAGATTAATGAGTTATAGAATGCACAAAATATCAATAAAAATATAATGAAATGTTTTCAAGCTGGTGGATTAATGAGATGATTAAGAAGTACCAATTCTGCTCTTCAGCTAAACAAAATCATGAGAAATTTCTGATGAGAATTTCAAATAAAGTGCCATTGACAAAAAGCTGTTTTGGAGAAGCTGTTGATTTTTTCCAAAGATGAAAACAAGAATTGAAGTGAGTTATCTATGGTTTGTGGTTTTTTTTTTCCCCTTGAGTTTGTACTGTTGGATTTTGTGGAAACAACACTACTCCAACATGTGCTGGTAATGTATGACCAATTTATTTCCTATTGAAGATTCAATTGTTAAGTAGATTCATGTTCAACTTTAAGCATGTATATAATCCTGCTGTCCTTATTAGTAATTTGAACAGCTTTGAATTTTTTAGCAAAACATTTAAAAATGTTGATTCATCAAAAACTTTTTTGTGGTGATGAAATTTTCCTCAAGGCTGTGTTCAGTGCTCCAGACTGAAGGTGGAACTGAGGCAACTACTGTCGTGCCGTGTTGTCATCCTAGACCAGGGTCTGGAGCACACAAATGCACCTGAGCTGGTTCCTCCAACAGCTGTTTAAGAATACAGACCGTAAATGTGAGTCTTTTTAAGGCTGACTTATCTCAGACCTAGAGCACTGGCTGCCCTTTGTTGGGTCTCCATGTTGTTCTTTGCAAAACATAATTTGCTTGGAGCCTGTCCCACTGAAGAATTAATACAACTTATTTTACCTGTGCACGCCTTTTTGATTGACATGCTATATGCATATTTGAACACCTTGTTATACATTCCCATCACATCAGTGATTTATTTTATAAGAAAGGGGGGATTTAATGCTACCAGTCTTTTAACATTTCATCAATCTGCTTCTTGACACTTAACTAAGGAACATTTTTCATATGGCTTCAGTTTGCAAGCAGTTTTCCAATCAGCTGAGGATTTGTCTGTCAATATCACATTGTCTGAACTACTTAGAACAGTTGATGTAGTATCAAAGGCCTTCTCCAAGTTCAAATGCTGACTATTCTGGCTGCATTATGTTTAGCAGTTTACCAGTTTCTATTTTTAATGCCTAAAAAAGTCAATTGAATTTTAGTCTGACTTATTTAAAATGTTCTATTACCTATCTTTAGTTATTTCAACTCCATTCTGCTTGATTCATGTACTTGACTTGATTTTTCTGCTTAACTATTTTAGTAGATCATTCAATTTCAAATAATTTTCAGAGAATAGTTTGAATATTTTACTTTGTCACACATTGTCTGAAAGTTTATGAGACTTCCTTTACTTAACAACTAACTTTTTTGGCTCAGGGAAAATGACACAACTGGATTTATTTGGTTTTATTCATATTAAGCTGTATTGTTGTCATGGTGCAACTTTGCTGACCTAAATACATTTTCTTAGGGAAAATGTCTAAAATTTCAATCAGTGTTTTTGATCAGCATTTATATTTAATGAGAAGAGACAGGTATCTGAATATAGAATTTAAGAAGTGATGTCTTAGGTATTCATAGATAATTTCACTACAACTAGTTTGTTTCTTCTGGATTCCCCACAGAATTTTTTTTTTCCCATTGAAGAGATGCCAATTCCTCAACCTCTAAGTAATCTACAATATCTAAGTAATCCAACATCTATCTTTAGAAAAGAGAGAAATGTTTTTTGAAAAAATAATTCTTGAAGCAAAAAAGGTCCTATATTAAGAAGTGCAGCTCCTTTCTTAATGATTTTTATGAGGTCTGTTTTCATTCACTATACTGATGAGATGTTTTAGTACTTTGCATTTTTGTATTGTTCCTTAATAAAATTTATACAGGTTTGACCTAATTTCTTTAAAAAAAAAAAGAGAAAAAAACATAAAGCACAAATCGTTTTACAGAAGCACACTCAGACCTTACTTTTGTTTTTGCAGCAGAAGCAATCTGTCTGAAATATAATTAATCACTTCCTTCACCTGCATGTCTCTGTGCATAGCTATGTGTGCTTGTTCTCTTCACAATCTCTCACTTAAGAAACAGATGTTACTTGCTCCAACAGGAAGGAAAAGGTGCTAGCAGGCTCGCAGAGACCAGCTGGGTATGTAGAGCTTATTATATTCCTGCAACAGTTTATTCTTCACAAGACTGACTTATTGCTTTCCACTTCTCCGTATACAAAACTTCCTGTGGCCGGAGGAAATACACTCTTGTCATAATATATCCAGTTTAAGGATCGTATCACCCAGCTCTGCCTCTTTCCTAGTCTCTAAGCATTTTCCTCCTAAGGTACAATCCATTAAAAAAAATTAATTCAAGACACTTTGCAGTGTCTTGAAAGACAAAAATACACTTTTGTGTATTCCTCTGTAGGCCACTTGGATTCTTATCATATTTGCAGTCTGAAAGTCTTTGTCATTGATACCCATGCTTAAGTGTATGTCAGTACACCACTAAAAAGCAACCTTCTCTGAGGCAATTTCCCCAGATGGCCAGCAAACCTGTTAAAGCTAAGCATTCAAGGTGCTCAGGGATGAGAAACAAGCCTGAACTTTCAAACCCTGTTGCATGCATATAGTAGGATTGGGAAAGTAGTTTCATATTTTTTGAAGACTGAGCTAAATTCACTTTACAAATATTTTAATTTTACCTGGGTGCAAGAAGAGAGATCTTCCCGTTTCTAATTCAGGACCTGAATAAAAATGAAAGTACTTTGGTAAACCTTGTTTAAATTTTACAGTGCCTTTCCTCAACTTGTATGTCTTTGCTATGCTGAGTCAGTCTTTTTTTCTGTCAACAATGAAAGGTTTGATAATCTTCCTGAACAGTGCCAAGTCCTGTGTTGCCTATTCTGTGTTGCCAGTAACAGAGACAAAAGTAAATCTAGTCCAAAATTGCTGGCATACCCCCTGCAAACCAGTGTTTGTGCAGAATCTAGGCTGAAAGTCTCATATACTAGCATCCAGCTGTGACCCAATGAAAGCGCTGCTCATTGCAAAGGTAGATTTTGTTTCTAAGAACACTCAGGAGTGATAGAAGAACCTAAAACTAAGACATTAAAGAATTATAATTGACTTTCTTTTGTGTTTTGAGATATATTGTTGGTATAAAAGCGCTCATATCTTATGTCTTTAAAGAATAAAGTAACCAAAAGAAAAATTGGAACATTTAGAATGAGAAGTTGTATCCTTGGTACTCAAACAGTGGTAAGAGTTCAGCTCAACACCAGGAATTTAAAATATCAGTAATACTATATTATAGCATCAAAAGATGAGAAAAACTTCTACTCTGTTAAATTTCTTTGTAACTGTGTGGACAGATTTCTTCCTGTAGTTTCCTTCTGGCAAATACTGAAGGGGTTGATGCAGTTAATCATATGAACAAATTGTGTTTCCAGGGACACTTTCCACTAGACCAGGCTGTGCAAAGCAGTTTTGATTTAGTGCAATTACAGGAACCATTAAAAAAAAAAAAAAATCAATTTGGTGCATCGCAAGGATTCCCCTGTCATACAGTGCATAAATCTAAACTCTACTCAGTTGCTGTCAGGGGTGCCCTAGTATGCCTTGTATTGACAGAATATCAAAGTAGACCTGAGGAATTATAACAAGAGGAAGTCAAATGTTCCTGGAAAAATAACAGGTGGAAAGAAAAGGAAAAGCATTTACAAGTTAAATTATAATTTTTTTTCTAATCACTTCCTCTCAGTGTAAAAACAGATGTGAAGCACATGGCTTACAGGATGAAGATTTTGCCAGGACAGAAAAAAAAAAAAAAAAAAAGAAGAAGAAGAAGAAAAAACCACCCAAACTACGGAAAGAACAATAAAAACATAACTAACTGGAATAATATGAATCAATGATTGTGATTTTGTTGGACTGGAGACTTGGTGTGTGTTTCTTGCCAATGTCTAGGCTAGGTCTAGTTAGAGGAGGTCACAGTTTGAAAAAAATAATTATAGTACCTTGTTTGCATGGGACAATGAAATCTTCCAAAAATCCATTGAATAGTCACCTTCCTTTGTGTTCAAAATAAAAGAAAAACACCTCAGTTTTTATAGTGTGTCATTTGCCCAGTGAATGCCTCAAAATAATCTGGACTCTGACCATCAGGAGTTTTGATAAGGACAATGTTTTTGGTAAAACAATCAACACATTAACTCCTGCATGACTCAAACCCTCTTTTAACATGTGAACATTATCATCTCAGTTGCCATTCTTCAGAGATTCCCTAGGGGTTGGGCTTCCAGGCACAGCACTGCACAGCACAAGCATTTTTTCTGGAGTGAAACTATTGCCAAATTTGATTTCAAGCTAAGTGAAATGCTGCTCAGCACTCTGATGCTGTTCCTGCAAATTTCATACTGCTTTCAAAAGTGTTATAAAAAGTACTTTGGCAGGTAACACGGAACCTGCTACATTATATTTGAGATTATTTTCTTGTTCATACGAAAACCACATGAAACTTAAGCAAATACATTTTATTGTAGGATGTTATATTTACCATTCTTAATTATTTATGCTAAACCAGAAAACAACAGAGCTGTTTAGTTGAGGATTCATACTTCTCCAGCATTAAGAATATATGTATTTTCAGGGAAACAAATCTTTCATACACGTCCACAATTAATTTTAGAAGTATCTGACACTCAGAGACCGCATAATTTCACTCTTTGTCTGAAAGCACAGAATTGTCTGAATTTTTTCTTTCTTACTATCCAAAACATTTATTCCTCATAGACTTAAAGTCTTGGTTTCAAGTCCTATCTTCCACAAATATTTTTATGACTTGCAAAGGAAATAAACAGCAAAGAGACAAGGAATGTACTTTTAAATTTATTTTATTACAGAAATATGCAGGAATAAGACACCTGGTCAGTACTTATGCTGAAAGATAAAATCAGAATTTTTAGCAATCTTTAACATAAGAAAACTCAAAAGAAAAAATGAATAAGAAATAGCAAACACTAAAAATTATATAAACATTTTAGTCAATACACAATTGTTTACAGACATTTCTAAAATTTTCTGTTCTCAAGTCTAGAAAGGAGATTTAATTTGAGTTTTTAAATATCCAAATCAAATTATGATACTAAATTGATAACTGAAAAATGTATATTTCTTCATTTTATGGTGCTCTTTTATAGTTTAACTCCTTTTTGTAAGAGTTAAAGTAGTTATGATGCTAATGGTAATTTCATATTACTAAAATGTTAAAGGAAATGGCCAGTTTAGAAACACGAAATATTCAATAGTGCTTCAGTATAGAAACCCAAAGCAAAGAATAATTGTGTCTCCACATGAAGAATCAAGCACTTATCCTTAATTCTCATTTTGTCACATACAGAAGTTTCCAGTATCTCTCATTTAGAAGGTGTGCCTGACCTGCTGATACCAAAGATGCAAAGATTGCTAAATTTACAGTTACATCTTAAACCAGGAGTTATCTCTTGTTTTTGTTCATGTTACTCTGCACATCCCAGATTGCCTTGGTGAAGCATACCAAACTTTTCCACACTGGAGTCTGGCCCTCTTTAGCTGGGCTATATAATAAAATTTTTGTACATCTTTCACACAGACTCATAAAAGCTGATAATGTCTTGCACAGAAAAACAAAAACTTTGCCATTCTGTTGAAATTATTATGGAGCAAAAAAGGCAAGATGTGGTTTAAAGTAACTTCTGAGTTTGTGGCCTCATATGGTTGATTGACTTACAAGGTTCAAAGGTAGGAAATAAGAAATTATTTCCATTAGAGGAGAACACTCTACTTGTCTGTAGCATAGGGTCAAATGAGGCCTTGATTTTCATCCTGACAGTAATGAAACAAGTAAAGTAATCTTTTTTTTTTTTTTGATAAAGAACATCACTGTGGAGGATGAATGGAATCTGGAATTTATTTCATTGTCCTTTGCCAATAATACATCCGTTAACTATGGGAAGCACATTTCAATGCTGCAGAGATTAAAAACATTCTAACCAAAAACAGCTTCCAACCGGTTGCAAATCACATCTTTCATAACTACACTAATTCATCTTGAAATCCTGGTGACTTCTTTCTGAAGTATTTGACTTTAAAATAAATGCCCATTTTATTCAACAAAACAGAAATACATTATGTTGTTGCAAAACTGATGAGCACACTGAAACATTTGCTACATCTCCAGATTGTAACAGGACATTGTGTCGCCATGTTGAGGTCTTATGACCACATCAAATCTGCCTTCTGTGGTATGGCTCAACTTTCCTCAGCATGATGAGTTGAATGCAAAGTCTGTTTTCTCTTCAAAGGGTTTAATGGGTTGGGGCTACAGTTTTAGGAAGAGGGCTATGACACAAACTATGAAAGAGACATGGAGTAAAAGGTGGTTATCCCAAAGTTTAAGATGAGTTCCCACAGGAACAAAGGGCTACTGTACTTTTCACTACTGCCTACGAACGGTCTTTTCCAATTTAAACACTTATCATTCAGGGTATACTGCAAAATGAGATGCTAAAAAAGAGAAATTTTAATACTTTGACAATGCAGGAAGCACAAGAACCCATAAAAAATCATTAAATGACTGACTTAGAGATGACACATGGAATAGGAGCAGAAAAAAAAAAAATCGGGCTTATTTTAAAAATATGTGTCTTGAGATTTCCAAACCATTTAAGACTGGCCTAACTCCACAGCCATGAGAGTTGACTGAATACCCTCTTAGCTTGTAACTTCACTGGTAACATCTAGAACATTTTTACAGAGGTCATTAACAGCAGATTTGTATTTCAAAAATCTGCAGTTTTGTAATTTTTAGTAGTTTTAAAAAGAAATCAAACTATTTTGATATTCTTAGCAGCAAATGGAATAAAAGTGTGTGGTCAAATTTGCAGAGAATTCTGAGCTTGTTCTTCTTCTCTTCCAGTAATAAGCAGTCAAAATTAGGTATGCTCTTTCAGAAATCTCAAGAAATGAAAGAAAGAAAAGTAAAAATTAAGAATCATAACCCAATTCTATTTCTATTCTGTAAAGTATATTTTAAAGGGAGATTTTGCTCTCAATAGTCATGAGTTATAGTAATGAGTTTCCTCATTAGATAGATGAGGAAAGCCATTGGAAATACACCTTCAAATATTTTCATCTCTTACCCTGAAAACATATGCTGTGACTTATGTGAAAATATAACACATCATGCAGAAATCTTGCCATTAACTTTTTCTTGTTTCTTTAATTAAACTTTCAGTCTCCTCAAAATAGTATAAAACAATCACATCTGAAATGGTAAAACTCCACTTAAAAAAAATAGGAGAATTCACTGATTTTTTTTTTTTTTTCAGAAATGTCTTTGAATTTGGCATAGCAAACACTGAACTGGAGTCAGTGAGTCTGGCTGGATTCAAGCTGTGTTATTTCTGGTCCATGTTGTCCAAGGAATTTATATCACCTGAATTGTTGGAAAGGCACATAATTCAAGTTCATCAGTATTTTGGATAATCGATAGCTTTACTTTCCTTGAGATACATTATATTTTAGAAGGCATGACTCATTCATTCTTCATGGAATCAAAGAATGGTTTGGGTTGGAAATAATTTTGGTTGGAAGGGACCTTTAAAGACCATCTAGACCAATCCAATTGCTAAGGACAGGGATACCTTTCACTAGATCAGGTTGCTTAAACCCCTCTTCAACCTGGTCTTGAACACTTCCAATGATACACCCACAACTTATCTGGGCAAGTTGTTCCAACCTCTTACTTCCCTCATTATCAAACATTTCTTCCTTATGTGCAATATAAACCTACCTTCTTTCAATGACAAGCACTACTACTTGTTCTGTCACTACTGACAGAACTATCCCCATCTACAGATTAGTACCAGCATGGGTATGGTGGCCTATACATTTCTTTTTCTCTGGCATGAAATAGAACTGTATTCCCTTTCTTCTGCCAGGTCACGCCTGGATATTTCTTCTTTCCCACCTCCTTATCTAGTCTTCTGCTGAAATATGCAATTTTTTTGTAAGTGTTTTCTGTGACTAGTTTTTCTGCTTCCTGTTTTCTGCTTTAATGCTTAATTTTTAACTTTTAAAAAATATTTTTGGTTCTTTTCTTTTGAAAAGGGGTACAAGTCACTGTATATATCTGGCTTATTCTCCCTCATCCTTAACCCAGTCTTGATTAGGAGAACATAAAATAGGACATAGTCCAAAAAAGTGCATCTGGTATATTTTTTAATTTTGGCTCATCAATCTAACCAAAAGTTGAAGAATGGAAGGATTGAAGCCATCTGGCAGAAGCAGTGTGAGGAGATACTGCTGTTTTATTTTTTAATGGCTCCCTCTCAGCTTTGCAAACCACTTAACTGAAGTTACTCTTGCAGCTGTGGCTAGATCTTTGGCTTCTTATCTCCCTACAGCACAGTAAAGGAAGTACAAAATCATTAATTATGAAATCACACTGTTATTGATTTTTTTGTATTTATAACCTAATTTCATATCTGGCTACATCAAATTGTATGCAGGGAATGACACCATTCTCTTGTATCTGACTATTTTATTGGATGTAGTTTTAATCTTAATTGTGGACATTTATTAAAATCTAAAATATAGACCAGAATAAGTTAAATATGAACTAAATATTTAAAGATAATTATCTTTAAAATGAGCAATTAAAATGTTTGTTACTTCTGTATACCAGAAAGAGAGAAATTTTGTTACTAAAATTTACTTCTGCATTAACTTGATTGCTTTCATTTACTGAATTATTTCAATAAGCAGTAGAATAAGTAGGATAAGTAGAGTGATATTCAGATACTGTGTCAAAGAAATGAAGCTCAGCTTTTGCTTTTACTTAAACCTCTAAAATATCACAGTGCACAGAATTCCACTGACTTAGTGTTAGTCTAAACTAATAACAGGTCCTGGAGTCTACTCTGTTTGTGGAGGATCCGCTAGCAAAAAGTTCTGTCTAACCTACAAGTGTTCCTACTGAAATTAATTGTGGTATTGGAAGAGCATGGGTAGGATTAATTTCAATTAATTACCACTAGAAAAAATGTTGAGTTTCCTAAATAGGATGTTGTCTCATTTGAGACACAGCACTGATGTTATCGAGATATCCACACTTGACCAACAAAAATATGGGAAAGAGAAATACCTCTGCCCTTCCAGAAGAGCAGATGGTAGCCCAACAACATGCTCTAAAGTGTCTGTAACAACACTAGATACTTATGTCTGAAGTAAGCCAAGTTAATTTCCCTGTCCTGATGAAGGCAGGCTCATCTTCACTGAATGATTCGTCTGAGTCAAAGGTATTCTTGCCTCCTTCCACTGATTGGGTAGAACCAGGAGTACCTCAGCCAAGATGGACAATTGAAGATAAGCAAAATCATTCTTATTTTAGCTGACATAACATCACTTAATGGTAATAGGCATAAGTAAATGTTACTGAGATAAAATGATACATTAAACACTTTTTTTTCTCCTCTTAGAGATATATTTTGATCAAAAGTATGACTGAAATTAATAATGCCCCTATATCAATGTAGGTAAGAGTCTCTTACCTACATTGATATAGGTAGGCTCTTATATTAAGGGTAGGAGAGAAATGGAAATATCATTGAGATCAAAAATATCTGTAACCAGGGTCACATACCTTGCATCATTCATATTGAGGCCAATGATGCCTTTGCTGTCTATTTTATTGAGAGAATGATATAATATAAATTTTTTCCACAAAATATAAAGATGGTTTGTTATTTAAAGCTATGTAACATATACCTAGAAAAAAAATAAATTGATAAAGCAGAAAGAAACTTTTATAATTTAAAGCACAAATAGTTCTTGCAAGTCATCTGGCAAAACACCTCAATTAAGAAAAAAAAGTAGGAAAGAAAAAGACACTGGAAAAAAAAGATGGAAAGAGAAAGGAAGGCCTGTTTTTAATCTCCATGCCTGTCATTTATTTCTTTTACACAAAAAGTATGGGACACAGGTGGCTGAATGTCAAAGATCATACCCTGTCTGCATGCTTCATAAGGCATGGGACAAATATATGAAACAGGCCGGGTGAACAGAAAAATCACAAGAAATGGGTGCATTTTTAGTGAACCAGGTCAAAGGTTGCACTGCTTTTGGTGTTTTACAAATGTTTGACAGATTAAATGCCCAGCTCCCATGGTTAGCAAGTAAGCCATGCAAGTAAGAATACTCATAAGAAATAAAACTTCATTCAGTGTCCTTATTCTGAAGCATCGGGGTCAACTAGCCTATGTAGCACATGCATGATCTCAGTACACAGGCACACTCCTGAATTATGTTGGATTTTGGAAAACACACATTAAAATAGTTTGGTAATGGTAAATTAACACCCAGGTAAAGGATTAATAAAGGATCTCAAAATGGATTACTTAAATCTCAAAAAGCGTTAGAAGTAGGCAGATGGGATACTTCAATATCTTTATCAAATAAGATGATAATTGTATTACCTCCTTTATACATATTTGGCTCTTGGATAACTGTCTTGAGTAAAAGCCTATTTAGTTCCATTTCTCCTTTTCATTGCAATGGAAATGAGTAAGAATAACATGGAGACTGAAGGCCATAAAGTTGCAAGACATCAGAGTCCACAGATCTATAGCAATATTTTCAAATTATTTCTTGTTAAGGCCACGATGTATTCATTCTTATTCCCAGTAGTCATCAGTTTGAAATTTAAGGTAAAATGCTATGATTGTTTGAAATAACATATTTTCACATAGTGGTAACATGAGAATTTCTTGGTAGGCCTATGAGAGTATTGTAAATGCACTTGGGGAGCAGTGAACTGCATATAAACTGTTTGTACAAGTATTGATCTTTACACACATCTCTACTGTGGCAAAGTATCCTTTCAGAAGAGGTTGTCTGAGTGTTACCACAGTGACTCTGAGATTCTGAATTTGTCTCTGTCGGGTCTTTCTTCGTTTTGTCGATTTCTCTAGGTAGAAAGCATTTATTCTGCTTGGTGACTTTTTCTTCATAAATGACTATTAGAATTATTGTGTCAAGAATCCACACTAAATCTATGGCCTTTACTTTAAAATGTTTCTTAAAGTAAGTTTTTATTTGTTCTCTGTCCCTGAAGATTTCCTTAGGTAACTGGGGATGGGCTCAGGACTGGACAACATTATATGCTAGCACAGAAAAAGTGTGATTTGAGACCAGATTTGATTATGGCTATGGAATACTTTTATTCTACATTGAAGATTTTTGTATATTTTCCTAAGGAAGCAAGGTTTACGAGGTCATACTTACTCTTTTTTTAAATTTTCTTGATCAGTCTCATTCTGTTCTTTCACCCTTAATCAAGAAAATTGTAGCACATTTCAGTCAAATTGTACATAAGGAAGTGGCCTCAGACAAAGATACTTCTTTAAGTAATTCAGAGCTAAAGTGATGAAAAAAGATATTAGATGTGTTGATGACTGTGGGTTGCTGCTTGCTGCAGCTAAGTCTCCCTGTTACTGAATACCAAAGAAGCCACATGGAAGAGGGAATTTCCCCATAAAGTTTCAATCAAAGCTTGCAATCAACCATAAGCAGCAAAACCATAGAAAATCAGCTTCAATACGTTATGGTGCTCAATTAACTTCTTGTGTCACTAAAAAGGATTGTATTTTCTTTTTTCTTCCTTAGGCTTTGCAATAGAGGGGTTTCTATCAGGGCTTACTTAATTTGACTGAATTACACTGAAAGATATCTCAGCCTGGTTTGCAGCTTTCTCTGAATTAATGCATTTCTGCAGTGTTTTGCTCCTGAGGAATATGGTATTTTTGATTCATGTTTTGAGTATTGAAAATTCTGAAAACTTTCTAAGCAACAAAGGAGTCCTCTCTATAATTTAAATATGTTCTCCATATCAGATGAATCCCATGCTTATGCCTATGCTGCATGGAAAATTGTAAATCAAATAAATTTAACCTTAAAAATATACTCCAGATATTATTTCAAGTTGATGCCACTTTTTGCAGCTGTCACTGAAAGCTTTTTCAAGAAGAATCTTCAAAAAGGTCAAAGGCTTGTGAAGCAGCAAGTTTCAAAATCTGGTAACCTTAGGTATGGCTACTGAGAAAAGAATAAGATTTACTATAGTAAGAAGACTGGATAACTGCTATTATTTTTGCTCCATATCCTACCCGTTTGGTTGAGATACACAGAAGTAATTTTATTTTTTAGCTACAAACTTTACAAAAGAGAAGGTGCATATTCACACAACTCAGAACAGTGGGTTGGGCATGTCTCCCTGAATGTTCCTGTTTGTATTTGTTCATGCACATGTGATTTGTATATATATGCACATGTGATTTGTATATATATGCATATGCCTTTTCTGCACATGAACTATGTGAAATTTCAAAATAATTAAACAGATCACAAAGAAACTCAAGGGTATATACCTTACCAAAGCCTACTTTTTAGGGCATACATTGTGGCTTTATTTGGAAAAAACTACATGTTCTGTTCTTTCCCGTGATTTTTTGTGCACATGTGCAAAAGAGTTAGATTTCTGTACTGGGTAGAATAAGTTACATTACATTTGAGTGTAAATCTTTTGACAAAAGGAGTGCAAAACTGTGACATTTCCTCTTCTAGATATATTTGCTGCTTCATTTCAGAGACAGACATGGAATGACTGACTCACTGAGACTCTGGGCCTCAAGTCCAGGCATGAAAAAAGTGAGATTTCACAGGTGCCTCTCCCTGTTCCCACATTTTTTATGCCATACACCAGACCTACTCTCAGAGAGCTGCTCCTCCATTCTGCTTGCCTTAGCAAAGTAGCCTCCTGCCCACATGAACTGCAAAATCACCTTTAGATTTGACAGCAGAGAAACATCTTTTAACAAGCTGGAAATTCTGGGTAATCAGATGCCACATCTAGGCTGACCAGCAGTTCCATGGGTTTGACTGTTGCAAAGCCCTGTTCTCCTCATTGCTCGTATTGCAGACATGCTACATCTGTCTCTCAGCATGCTTCCTTGGGCCTTCTTTTTATTGAAAGGGGTAAGAGAAGCTGTGATATGTACCTTGAACTCTCTCCAGTATGAAGCTGGGATATGTAAGATGCAGTTACAATGGCCATTTGAACACAGAAGTTTGGAAGTGTTCTGGTTCATGTTTTAGTTCAACCTCTCTATCCCACCCTCCTTCCAGGTTTGCTTTTCCTGAGTAGCTGTTCTGCTATCAGGTTTTCCTACTTTCCCCAGGTAGCAGGACCTCCTGCAAGTCCTTGAGACAGAATACCAACCCGGAAGGGCCATGGATCTAAGGCTATGAAATATTTTTATATTCTGCCAGCAACTAGTGAAAATGCTATAGCTGGGTAAATTAGACATGTATTCTATGTAACAGAATTTTAAGACAACTTGTGTGAAGGATTTGAAAGATACATACTTGTTGCAGCAAATCTCCTGCAGGATGATTGTTTCACCCTAAAGGCAGCTTCCAAAATTATATTGCAAATGAAAACCGTCCCACACTCAGTTTAATTCTCCATAAAGCTCTAGCTCCAAACTTCCTCTCTGGTTGCTAGTTTTTATCTCTGAGTTGACACAATACAACAAATTCTAATACACCAAGATTCAAAGCAGTTTAAATCCAGAGAAGCGTCTTGAAGTGAATAGAAATAACATACTATAATAACATGCTGTGTGATCCTTCAAGTAGCGAGAATGATCACTGATACATAATGGAAGACAAAGAAGTTTCATGCTAGGCTGAAAAAGAGAAATCCAAGGGGACAAGACGACTCCCATACTTTAAATGCTGTGGTGTCTCCTGGATACAGAATTGCAAAAAGATATGAAAAAAAGAGCAATTGCAATTCTGTTTTGTTCTCCAAATATAGAACAAGTGATACTTCCTTAGATAAAACCCCTCTGTAAAAGGTAGAAGTCAATGCACTCCCCTTTGAAACTACAAATGAAAGAGCAAAAAGTTTTTCAAATGTGTTCTTTTTAAGGACTCTCTCAGTTTTAGAAGGAGAATATGTAGCTCACATGGAAAGTAGCATTTCCAACATAAACACATTTTTTCTCTGATATAAAAGCAAAAGAGAAAATTATTAATATAAAACCCAAATAAATCAATAGTGTTTACATTTACTTCTGAGTTTGAGATATTTTTTTTCTTCTGAAATTTTTTATATGTATTTACACTTTTGTGCTTGAACATATATGCGTAAACATATCTATTTGTGCATATCTGAAAATAGGGATGAAATATTTTTGTACTAATATTTGAATGATAGTGAAACAAATTTATCCTACCATAGCTTGAGAACTGTGCATTTCCATCAACTGGTGATAAATCAAAAATTTTTCATTCGCTTAAACACACGTGGAATTACTTCTCAGGTGAAAACAAATAAAAAAATCTATTTGAAAATTATTTAAGCTAAATATCTTGAGCACAAAATTGTACAAAAGCTGGACCAAAATTCTTTCTTTAAAGCACAGAAAGAATATATCTAATTTTTTTGGAACACTCTTAATTTTGCAGTGGATGTTGGATGATGGATTGAAGAAGAAAGTAAGAAATAGCATGTAGTGTACTCTATATTGGTTATTACCCTAAATACTGTGAAGATATTAAATATATATAGGAAAATACAGAATACTCAGAGTATTTGCTGGAGAATATAGAAGATGAATAAGTAGACAATAATAATAATAATAATATAGAAAATAATAATACAATGTCTATTGTACACAAAGTAGGAAAAAATGCTTTACATTGAACAGTAATTTTAAAAATTAGCCATTACATTCTTCAGGAATAGTAAGGAAATGCAAATACTGCCAATATCATTGTCTATAATTCTTTATATTGCAAAATAAAATGGTTAAGAAATAAACTGACTGAAACTCAGTTTCCTGAAAGTTTCCTGAAGGTTGACTGAAAGTCAGTGGGTCCCACCTGCTTCTAGGAGCTGAATCTACTTAAACCAGGTTGTTCTGGACTATGTACAGCCAAGTTCTAAATACCTCCAGTGACAGATACTCCAATTTTTTTTTCAGACAACTTTTTTAAAAAACCTTTCTGTGAATTAAAAAAATTTCATACAATTAATTACAATTTCTCTTGTTCCAGCCTGTGTTCAGTTCCTCCTCTTCTGTTTCTGTGAACTTCTGAGAAGAATGGGTCTCCATCCTCTCTCAGTACCCTAATATGGCAGTAGCAAACAGATGTAAGGTCTCCCTTGACCTTGGTCTTCTCCAGGCTGAATAGGTTCACTTCTCTCTGTCCTTCTACAACCTATTCCTGATTACATAGGAGTCCCCCTCCACTCCAATATGTCTTTCCTAAAAGCAGGATCCCAAAACTAGACGCTACTGAAAATACAGATTCACATATGCTGAATACAGTGAAACAATCACTTCCTTAATTCTTTGTCTGCACTCTTGCTCCTACAAACCTGAATTAACCCTCTCTGAAGCAGCAGAGAACACAGTTTGATAGCTTGTGTTCAGCTGGTGTTGAGAAGTGTTCTGCCTTCCCAGAAAGAGGATCCTACATTTGCTTTTATTAAATTTTAAAAGACTCCTGTTAGCCTGATTCTGCAGCCTGTATAAGTCTCACTGAATAAGCTCTGCACTCCAGCAAATCAGGTACTTCTCCTGCCATGTGATATCTGTGAATACTCTCAAAATTCAATGAAATAATTTTGGTTTTGTTTAAGAAACTAATGGTTCCATTATTTTTTCATGACTATACATTTCTGCTCTGTTCAAAGCAATCAGGGGTTCCAAATACAAGCTCCACACCACTTTTGCATTGTGGATGTCAGTTTGTGGTAACAGTGGAAGATGCAATAGTGCTGCTGCTGATTAATAAATTAATGAAAAAAAAATAGTAGCTATTTAAAATATTTTTAAAAATCCAATCTCAAGTACCTAGAAGAAGAGGAAGCTCAGGGACTTAAGCAGTAAACTGCAGGATGTGGAAAACCTATATTCAGATCACCTCTCTGCATGAATTGTTTCGATGAATGCTTGGACTTAACTTAAAACTCACATAAAAGGGCTCTTTCAATGTCTCCTGTTGACACTGCTCCATTGCATACACTCAATTAAATATTTACTGGAGAGAGGTGGTCATGTGTTCCGATCTCCTGAGCAAGTGTCCTACCTAGAGGACTGGAGAGCTAATCTTGTTCTCCATCTCAATCACATTTTGAGCATTTTATCTCAAGTGGAACAATGTCAACAGGAAAGGTTGAAAGAAGTGTCCTAAGAATATCTTGTAGACTTACAGTTCACACCTTTGTCCAATTCAGAATGGGGACTGAAACAGCATAAATAACCTTTCAGGTAAATTGCCTAATCATCAAGTATTTTCAAATGTCTCCCTCAATCTCTCTGCCCAGAGTAACTTTTTATAAATTACTTAAATACAGATTGAGATAACATATAATAGAATGACTCTTTTACCTGACAGCTGGCATGTTTGCAAGCTGAGAGATTGTTATTCAAACCTCCTTGGGCAAAGGAAGAACTGAGATGATAAGCAAGATATTTTATAGTGCTCATTTTATCACAGTTAAGAAAAAAAATAAAGACATTAAAGCTCATTTACTTCAGAAAAATAAATTATCATGTGTTAACCATGTGCTCCCTGGAAAAAACAGGTTTTGTCATATATTTACTGTCAGAACATAAACCTGTCACATAAATGTTTTTCCACAGGTGTAAGTGCCTCATACCCAATTACTTCACATCATGAAGTTAGATTTACTCTGCCTCACGCAAGAAGCTAGAACTGTATTTCTTGACCAGAAATATTTTCAGTTTCAGTCTTAAACTGACACTTTAGAATTTTTTCTGGGTTGATGAAAATTGAATGATTACAGGAGATTATGATAGGGAAACAAACCTCCAAAAGAAACTTTGTGGCTGTTGTGTACTCTATCATTTTTGAAAAAGGCCTTGGAGTTTTCCATGCCTCTCATGTTGTTAGCTGTACCAGATTGGTGGTTTTCTCTGCAAGCCAGACTATAAATCATTATCAGCGTTAGGCATGATATTCACCATTAATGCCTTGTTTTCCCTACTGAAATATATTTTTGTGCTTGTTTTCTCTTGATCCTTGGCATTCTACTGACCATCAATCAAAAGAACAAGTTGTACATTCCTCTCTGTCTTGCCTCAGTGAACCCCTGATTTTCTTGACCATTAACCACTCTCTGGAATGTACATTTACTGTTGGCATTTTTAGGCCCCCATATCCCCCTCCCCCGGCTTTGGGCCCTTCCTGGCACCTGGCTGCAAAGCAATATTTCCCATATACTGAATAAAGAGCATGTCATAGGCTGTTTGACATGGTCTGGGAGCCCACAGAAAACCACTGATGCACAAACCATTTTTATTCCACAAGACTGTGGGAGCCCAGAAGAATAAGCAGCCTTTCTGCTAGGGCAAACTCACCTCATACACAAAACACAATATTCCTACCTTTACTGTTTAATAGGTTTCATTTTCATGCAGAAAAGGATTGCAGACTGATGTTTATCGAAACTTGTATCTCAAGAGAATTTTCCTTGAAATGTGTGATTTCAAAAGCTTGATTTCATGCACCAGCTCTTCTCTTTCTTTACAAAAATGCAGTGTTTACTGGAGTGAGGAACTGTCTTCATTCATTATTCAGGAGGACGGAAGTTTTGACTTTTTCTTGAGCTTCTTCAATACCCTTCAAAGGGAAGGAAAAGGAAAATGGTACAACATTTTCCTTTTCCTTCCCTTTGAAGGTTCAGTTAGATGGCTGAATAACTTGTAGTGGTATTTCCCAGAAGGCTGCTAGTTCAAATACTTTCTTTTATAAAACATATATATCAATAGGCCTCTTTTCCTTATTGAACTCCTTGTTTTTGATTTGGCTGAAAGCTAATACATATTTTATCATCTTGCTTTGAGAAGAGAAAAATGCATACATATACTATATCAGTCTGCAGCTTTATCTTACTCTTGTTTTTTTAGCACTAAAAAGAATCAACTTTGCCAAGAAAAAGGCTATGAAAAGTTGAAAAGATTAATTTTTCAAAGCCTTCTAACTCACTCATGATGCTTCCTTGCCCATACTCTACCAGTACATTCACAGTAGTTCTGATAAAGACTTGTACCTTGATACTAAACAGTCTGTGGTACTTTGTATGCATATTTTATTACAATATTTCAATCCAATTAATTGACTTCCATATGTAATTGATTTGGCATGATGTAGCTAACAGCAATACACCCTCCAAAAAGAAAAGTCGTGACACTTCTTACTCAGAAACATCATATTTCTTGCTATCTGATGTGCAACTTAGATAAAACATACTTGAATTATGTAAAAAAAAAAAAAAATCAAAAAATCAAAAACCCCAAACCAACAAACCCCTGAAATTAATTAGAATTAAGGACTGAAATAACTTTTTAGTCACACAATATTAGAGGGGGAGGCTGAAAAATGAACCAGATAAGTTACCACTACCAGTCCTGCAGTTTATGCACCTACCATCTGACAATGATGCTTTGCTCCACTCTGGCAGTGTAAAATAGCCATAAACCTGGCTTAACTAACCTGAAAAGCTAACTTTATGACTACGTTGCATTGGTAGAATTATAAGTAGCAACTGTCATGTAGCTGTGAGGTTGATCTGTGCCTTTATATCTCATATTTTGTGATTTAAGGAAAGAGTGGAAGGGTTTGTGTAACTCTAATAGAGAAATCTTACATACATTTGTATCAGGGGCTAGGCACTTCAATTAGCCCGTATGTGGCTGCAGTGGCAAGTAATTTAGAGTGGGATTTCTATTTTCCAAATTTAGATATCTAGGCATTAAAATCTGAGTTCATCTCCTTGAGTTTCTTGTGTAGTGAGTGGCAAGAAATAAGCAGAAGTTGGTTTTATACCTCTCTTTTTGTTTAAGATGAATTGCCTTTTAGATTGCCTATTACACAGAGCTTATATAAATTTATTCAGGCTTAAATTTCTGATTTTTGGGTACCTGAATTTTAGGTTCACTATCTTAGTGGCATGCATACTTACTGAACAGAAAAGCCATTAAATGGCAGATACTAAGTTGGATGAGCTGCAAGGTTTTCTTGCAAGGGTAAATGCTTCTCACAACAGGATTTTTGTTTTCTTCTCTTTGCTCCTTACTGAGGAGATTTCATCCATAGAATGGACTGTGGAATTCCTAGACCCTTCATCTCTATTTGTATCAGTCCTGCCAAGAACAAGAACTGCATCTTTGTTCCTTACAGGCTGTGAGAAAAAACTGAGAATCAGGAAGTTGTAGATACTCTCTTCTTCTTAGGTGGATATACTTATTTATTGGGTTGATATATTTTAAAAATATTTTAAAATATATTTTTGTCTTTTAATATTATCTTTTTCCTACTTCATCACATTTTTCTTTATATGGTGACTCATATTCTCCTGCTCTAAATTCAGTTTTCAGTGACAATACTTCAAAAATACCTCTTATATCTATAAAAAGTTGTATTAATAGCAGAACATAAAAGAATTACCTAAATTTTTTTTATACACACAGATCTTTGTCATCATTAATAAAAAAGGTTTCTACAGATCACAATTTCTTTTAAACACAATTTAATTGGAAAAATTTGACTGCTGTTAAAGATCTTGGGGTTTTTTTGAGCCTAGGAAAGATCATACAAATAAAATTTCCAGGAACTCCTAGGCAAACTTATTTCACTATAAACCAGATGCATGTTCTTTTTTATACCACAGATTTGTCAACCTATTTGCATGCATACAAAAGATTAAACTAGTCAAAATAGGTAACATTGACTTTGGTGGTTTTTTCCTTTGCATGAAGTAAAGTTGGTGATGAAAACCTTATGCACGCATTTAAAAAAAACCTCCATATTTCTTTAGTTTTCTGCACAAAATGTCTTGCTAAAGAAAAATAGAAGGAGTGGATTATCTGCTCTGCTCTGCACTGGTGCGGCCTCACCTTGAATACTGTGTGCACTTTTGGATGTCACAATATAAGAAAGACTTTCAGCTATTAGAGACCATCCAAAGGAGAGGATGGTGAAGGGCCTTGAAGGGGGCCTTGAAGGGGAAGCTATATGAGGAGTGGCTGAGATCACTTGGTCTATCCAGCATGGGAAAGAGGAGACTGAAGGGAGACCTCATTGCAGTCTGCAAATTCCTTCTGAGGGGAAGAGGAGCAGCAGGCACTGCTCTCTTCTCTGCGGTGACCAGGACAGGACCTGAGGGAATGACCTCAAGGTGTGTCAGGAGAGGTTTAAGTACAATATTAGAAAAAAATTCTTCAGCCAGAGGGTGGTTGGATACTGGAACAGATTCCCCAGGGAAATGGTCACAGCACCAGCCTGAAAGAGTTCAAGAAGTGTTTGTATCATGCTCTTGGGCATTACTCTTGGGAATGGTGCAGGGCAGGGCTGTGAGCTGGACTCAGTGACCTTTGTGAGTCTCTTCTGGCTGAGCACATTTTGTGAGTCTGTCTCTTCTCTGAGAGCTCTTTAGCAAAGCTACACTGTGAAAGGTATCCATCTGGAGGACAATCTCTGGATCCCATTCCAGAAAGGTTGGATCAGTATGAACCCACACTGCTTAGTGTTAGTCCCTATAGTACAGACTGATTGTATTTTCCTGCACTGAGGTCACATAGCAGGATCCAGAGATGTAACAACATGGGTTTTTTGGTTCTGTTTTTTGTTTTGTTTTGGTTGGTTTTATTTATTTATTTATTTTTTTTGGTTTATTTTTTTGGTCTTGTTTTGTTTTCTTTTTGCTTTCTTTTTTAAAACATCTGAAATTATGCCAGCATTCCCCAGAATGATGTTTAATGATGCAGAGTATGTGTTTCATGTTTTAGAGAATGATACGAGATATCTGGGGGTGCTGGAGTGTGAAAGACCTGATAAGGTCTTGGTGATGTTAAGTGACTTATAGAGCAGAGGTGCAAAACTCCCTTCCACTTCCTGGATATAGTATGTAGAAAAGTCTTTTTCCAAAACAAGAAAAAACCCTAGGTTTCATCCTGGAGAAAACTAATTGGTTTATACTAAGAGAAAGACTAGGAATTAAATTGTCTGTGTAATGGGGATGATTTGGGGATTACGATCTGAAGCACAGTAAAGTGGAAGGGTAAGTTATTTGCCTTTATGGGAACAGCTGTTCCACATTCTTCATTCCAGGGATGCAAATAAAGTTTCAGTACTGAAAGTTACAGGTTAAAAAACTATTGTTATTCCTCAGTGTTAATTTCTCTGCTTATGCTACTGACATTGGACTTCGCCTACTGGATATTTTCACCACATTCCTCCCTATAATTTTCATTTTTCTTCTCTGCTTGTCACCCTGAAAACACAGATTCCAGTTGGTTCTTTAAAAAGAAGAACTTTTTAAAAGTAAATTTTTACGCTAAATAGTCCCATAATGACTTTTGAATTCAAAGGTGAGAAATAAATATCAGTCCATCCTTCCTGTGGCACCAAAAAAAAATTGCACAAGCTCAGGAAGTTGTACTACATATTTTGATCCTGTCAAATACCTTTGATAAAGGTGTTTATGGTGATGTTTGTTACATAGACTAAATGGGCACTTCTTACATTTCCTAGGATGGTTTGGTCAGCTTGTGTACCAAAACTGGTCCATTTCCATATATCAGTGTGGATTCATGGGTATTTTATGTAGGTTGACAGCTGAGGATCTACCCAAGGACTTTTGCTGAAGGCTAGAGGAAAAAGTGACCCTTTGTGTTGTAGCTGTTTCAGGTACACAATAACTTATTGGCTTATTTTAATCCTGTATAAAAAATAAAATCATAGTCATCAAAAAACACCCGAAGTTTAAATTTTTGTCCAAGGCGATCATCAAATTCCAGATATTATATCTTATGGGGAAAGAGTTTGCTATTTTGTTTTTCTGACCCCAATCAATGAGGCAAAATAATCTCAAGAAAGCAAATACACAAAATATCTCATGAGCCAGATAACCAAACACAATAAATTATTCTGAAACTCCTGAAAGATTGAGTGAGTAAAATGGCAGAAGGTGGTGCTAAGTTATGAAAACTTGAAGAGATTTCCCCACATCTCTCAGGAAGCTGGGAGTAATAAGTAAGTCACTTCATATATCTCCTCTTAACTCTGTTCTTATTTCTACTGAAGTAGCTTGCAAACCAACACATAGTAACAGCCAGCCAATTACCAGACATAGCTGTATTAATTGATCTAATCTGTTGATCATGAATGACAAGAAATAAATTTTAGGAGGTCTGATGGAAGGTTGATTTATAATAACTTTGGAGCTCTAAATGTTCAAAATTGGAAATATTTATGTGCTTTTAAAGTATTAAAAAATAATATTGACATGAAGTAATAAAATTCATAGAAATGGACAATTTATGACTAATAAAAGGGGCATTACTCTTGAAGACATGTAATCCCCTAATTATGCTTTAAACATTGGATGAGATGTTCATTGTTTGAGTACGTTCCATTTGCCAGTGTACTCTTGGCAGACCTTTCAGTAGTTTCAGCAGGAAAGAAATGAAACAAGATGGAAAACGCTAAAAATTATACTCAAGATACTATTAAGGCATGTGATCCTCTTATGAACTTCACAATGAGCTATTAAAATGCATTCAGTGACTGCAGAACAAAGAGGTAGCAGGCAGTACAAAGAAAAGGGGATTTTAATGTGGTCAAATAGAGAAAGAGCATAGGTGTAGATTTGATTCTTTACAGTTCATGTATAAGCAGCATTGAGGAATTTACCTTTCTACAGATCATCTACTGGATTTGCCATTTGGTCAATGAAACTCATTCTCCACTGCATTATAATTGCAGCAGCCTTTTAGGGACTTGATAGGGATTAACATATTGCTTTATTTCCCACATCTGTGTATGGCTGCACTAGCCCTGTAACAGTCAGTAACCAGCTTTTCAGATCTTAAAACAATCCTTTCTAGTCTTAGCATGACAGGCATTGCCATCACCTCTATATTGGTGTCCCCACTTCTCATCTGTCACCCATGTAGCCCAGAAAGGAATCCCATGACATTCTGATTAATTTGTCCCCATCAGAGTCCTGAAGAGCACTCTGATGCTCAAAAGCCTTTTATGAACAAAAGGGAAAATATACCTTTTATGAAAATCCAAGAGGTTATTACTGGCATAGTTGAAATTTTAAAGTCAAATCACAGAAGAGATATTAGTACAGATGCAGTTATTACAGAAAATGAAAGAGTAAAATAAGACCCAAATATTACCATAAAGAAGCAACATAACCTCAACCCAAACCCTAACCCCTAACCCTAACCCTGTTAGGGTTTATTATTATTATTTTTACTATTACTATAAATATGGTTATACAGTGAATAGGATTCATCCTAGTTCCTCTGCCTGAAGGACTATGATATTGATTTTTTCATCTTTCTTACTCCAGGGTCCACTCTTTATATCTGCTAACATTGCTTTACAGCTTTCTCTATTGTTAATTGCTTGCAAGTTCACAATGAATCAAACTTTATATGATGCATTTTACATAAGCAGGTACTTGTTTTTTGTTGCTGCTATGGTTGGTTTCTTTGAGGTCCAGTGTGCTTTTTATAAAGTGAGCACAGAAGGGCGAAACCTGAATTACTTAGAAGTTTCTTAATATCATACAAGAAGTCAACTGTCCCATATTAAAAATAGGAATAATTTTTCTTTTCTTTTCTTTTCTTTTCTTTTCTTTTCTTTTCTTTTCTTTTCTTTTCTTTTCTTTTCTTTTCTTTTCTTTTCTTTCCTTTCCTTTCCTTTCCTTTCCTTTCCTTTCCTTTTCTGTAAGCTTTTCCTTATATCACTGAAGGTAGTGAAGGATCTTGCAGTGACTTCAGTGGGTTGGCAACCAACCAGATTGCATCCTGGAATTTCAAATTACTTTTTTAACAGTGGAAATTGCACTTAGAAGTTCAGTGGAAATTGTCTGAAGTTAGGTGGCAATAGTTTGGGATATTTTAACTTAAAATAAAATATCTGTAGTATTTACTCTTCTTTTGAAACTTTCTTTTCTTACTTTTGCATCTTGTCAATGCAATGTAGATCTGAGTAGAGCTGTGCTTCAGTTTCTCTGAAGGTAGCTATTATTCAGGGGTAAGCCTGAATGATATTTATTCTGGTATTTATTCTAATAGTTCTTCTTTCATGAAAAATAAAATTGTATGAATCTAATTAGTATTAATCTGATTTTACACTCTTCCATATGCTGCTAGTGACAAATGCTTTCAATATCAGGTTTTTAGTTTCAGTCCATTATGACTTTTACCATTGCTTCTAGCAATTTATTCTACCATTTTACACTTGTGCAATTTTAAAAAAAGTGTTTTAACACTGTGAACAACAATGTAGAGGCCAACAGACAAAAGAATCCACAAAAACAAACAGTCTGAAAAAGAGAGCGAATAATTAATGGTTTTGATTATGTGTAAATTACTTCTGATGTTGCCCAGAAGAAGTCTGAAATCACTGTTGCATATATCAGTATGAGCAAAGGAAATGCAGAAGAGATCTCAAGGTCTGGTACATTACAAGTTGACTTGTAAAAGTCACTATAGGAAGTATTGTGAAAAGCTCTCTGTGAATTTATAGGTCTCTAATGAAAAGGGATTCTGTTTATCCAATCTCTAAAACAAAGTAGATAATATGTACTCCTAACTTGCTCTGAATTTGTATCCTCAGGAACCTGTTAGACTAGGTTCTTGAGAAATTTAGATTGCAGCTGGTGTGTGACCCTGATATAAATGCCACTAATATTCAGGAATCAACAACTGAACTTAAGAAAATCCCAATTTTCTCTAAGAAACATGTATAACTTAGTTGTCTAAATGTACATTAATAAAACATTTGTACATACTTCATAAACTCAGAAGATAAACATAACTACTACTAACATGTAACTACCACCAGTTTCATAACTTTCAATCTCAGTGGCAGTCAACAAAATATCCCAGTCAGCTGAGTTGGGATTGGATCTTTCTGCCCATCTGAACCCTGCGATCCAAAGGGGCCCAACTCTTTATTTCATAGACAGACAATATTTATTTCCTCATCTTCTCTTCACATACATATGGCAACAGAATGTGAGAAAATTAAGAATGCATGTTATAAATTACAGCATAATTCAGAACCTTCTGAGATTGTAGTTAAATTTGTCTCTGGCAAAATAGAAGGTGTCTGGCTTTCTCTACAAATGTCTAGAGCACATCCTCCAGTAGTTTTAGGAATAGAGCAAGACTTATTTTCACACACACAAAAAATTATTGATGGCTTGGCTAAATCTTCCAGTAATTTACACTCTCCAGATTTTAGTAATTATGTCTTATTTGAAAAACAATATTTTAAATGACAGAAAATAATCTTTTCTAAAATAGAACAAGTTTCCTGACATCAAAACCTTTGAAAACAAGTTCTAGAGGGTTCAGAAATAACTTCTAATCCTCTCATCCATAACACAGCTTGCCACACACTTAAATATTTCAACACTCCTACCCTTTTCTGCCAATAGATAGCAAACCTGTAATATTTGTATCTTCCAAGTTTAACTTTCCCTTTTAAATAAAATGTCTATATCCTTTAATGTAAATTTTAAGGTTTTAATATAAGGGATCAGAGTTAAGAAGAAAACTGACCTCTGAAAAGACAATTGCCACTTAATGTGAAGAGGGTTGCAGCATTGCTCTTTTCCCATAAACATGTATTTTGAAACAACACTACAAACCTATTGAATATTAAAGCAGATTTTTGATCAAGAATTTATATGCGTGGGTTCAGTGGAATCATCTGAAGATTTCTGAAAGACATATTTTGTTTCTTTGGAATAGAGTGGAACCACAGAAGACAAATACTTGCAATTGAAATCATGTTTAGATTTGTCTTCTAATTTGGAGGAGGAAAGTTAGGATTCTACAACATTTTATAATATGTCTCATCTTGACAGAACTATATTTTCTGTCAAAAACCTGTTTTACTGTCTCCTAACCAGTTCATGTGGTTCTGTCATCAATAGTAGAAGTCTGTGACTTTTTTATCAGTGTATTTTTACTTGAAGGAAAATATTAACTTTTAAGAATAACAACTGTATAAATCCTGAAGTGATTGCATATTCTTTGCAGCTGAAGAAGGATTGTTAGTAGTTTGAACTATTTAGGTCATAGAGATGTTAAAATTCCAACAAATCTCAGAAAAACAAGGTTGTAGTAAAAACCTTCCTGAGATCTGAAGTCTATGGTCTAAACTAAATTTTCAGCATATAACTCATCCAGAAAAAAACATAAAATGATAATAATTTAAAAACATGTAATAAAATAAGAAAATTCAAACAACTAAAACCAATGAAATTACTACCAAAACAAAACAAACAACAACAAAACAAAATCCCCAAAACCCAAAACCAAAAAAAAAAAAAAAAAAAAAACCCAAACAAACAAAAACCCCACTCAAATCAGATTTTTCTTTCATTCTTTGGCTTTTTTTTTAAATAAGACACACAGTCCAGAGACTAAATTCTGACTTTCTATAGTAATAGAGCTATGCTCTGTACTTGCCTTTTTTTTCCCTCATACACAGGTATAAAATGTTTTACAAAGACAAGGAATCCTGAGTGGCTTCATTCCAAAAGGAATGCACAGAGGTTAACTGTGCTACATTTTGGTCTTCTTTCAGAATGAGCTGAAAATCTGTGTATAGCTGTTTCCCACATGTGTTATGTGTGTTTCCAGTCTGTCGCATGGTTGTTTGTAGGAAAGATTGCCTAGTGCTGTTTCATTGCGTGTCCCCTGGCCCTGTCAGAAACGGAAAGGCTATTTCTCAGTGGAGTTCTGGGGTTAAAGATTTTACTACAGCAGAAATAAAATAAAATTTAAATAGCTAGGCACAGGAAAAAAACATGGTGTTTAAGAAAAAAAAACCAAAAAAAAACCAAAACCACGCTTTGTTGTACTTTTTCATCTATTTTCCTAGGACTGTTTTCATCTTTCAAATAATTTCATTATTTATGTCTTAAAATGAAATCTTATACATAAAGCAGAAGGGAAAATCTGAAAAATATCTCTGTTTCCAGTTATTATTACAATTTCTTGTTTTCTTTTTAAAATTAATAATGTTGCTAGTTAATAAAGACTGGAAATACTACAGTGCAACTAGGACAATATAGGTTGTTTCATAAGGCTGTCATGGTTTGACCAGGAAGTGAGGTTTTGGGAAGTTATGGTCAAACTAATCAGTGGCCAGATTTTAAATTGGCACCTGGTGTGGCCACTGGGGACTTGGATACGCCTCTGAGAACGCACAGGGGTTAAAAGCAGAGCATTCCCAGAGGGACTTGCTCTTTGGAGTCCGGCAAGGCATAGCATAACAATGTATTATAATGGAATATTTTCAGAGTAATTTTAAAAAATCAAATAATTGAAATTTTATAGTAATATATCTCAAGGCTAAGAATGACCTATTTCCACTTTTTTTCCTATAGGAATTTGAAATTAAAGTGTACTTCTAGCACTACGTGATAAGTACCAAACCTTTTACTAAACTATTGCTTAGTTTGCTTATCTAAAGATGAAGCAAAAGCCTTAAGAGCTATTTTCAGAAGTACTCTTTTATTTTAGATTTAAAAAAAAAATTTAGTAATATAACTCCATACAAACAGCTTTTGTCAAATAATTTCCTTTTTTTCTTTTTGAGAAAGAATTATTTTAATGTAGCAATTGCTTTTTAGAGCTATATAGAGCTTGATTATTAATTAAGCCCTGTTGTCTGAAGGAATATTTTCAGATACAAGAAGAATCAAGCAATTTTGAAAAAAAAAAAAATCTTGTGTTTGTTATGTTTGGTTTTCATTTTTTCGTGCAACAAAAAAGGATTTTTTAAAATTATTCTGTGAAAATGTGCCTTCCACAGAGAAATAGCACTTAAATTGTTTTTTCCCACTCCTACCTATTTTTTTGTGTTGTATTCATTTTCCTCACAGCTCAATTTCTACATGACACTAGTAGTTCAGAGTGCATTCCCAAGACAGAGGTGATTTCGTTGTTTACATGCTGCTATCTTTCATGGTGTTTATCTCAGGAGTAATCTTTCTGGAGATAATTGAACTTCTGCTGTTACCACCAAGGATGCTTGAAGCATCTTTAAACACAGCAGGGCATTCGTCTGTTAAGGACCTGCTCTTACAGCACAGCATTGCAGTTCTGGAGGCTCTCATTCTGTGTCAACATACACACACCTGTTACCTTTGGTATGAAGCCCTTTCTCTATTTACTGAACTACCAGACTGAAAAGAATGGTGGCAACCCATGGCAATTACACAGCTAGCAGCGCTGAACAATTTAATTACAATTCTTTCAAATAATTCTAAGTGTCCTAAAACTCTATGGGATTAAACTCAATATAATTTGTACCATTTTCCAGCTGAAGCATGGTCAAATGCAGTCACTTTTTATGTATATTTAATCACTGAAATATGTATGTTTAGATTTATATATATGTATATATGTATGTGTGTGTTTGTGTGTGTATGTAGATATAGATAGATATAGATTATATAGATATATACATAAACAAAAAGTTTTCACTAGTTTAGGAACCCCAGTTTGTTTTTCCAGTACAAACTGCCACCATTTCATACTTCCTGAACACACATAATTGCCAATCGATTTCACTCTAAAGCCTAGGAAATAACCAGTCTATTCCTTTAACTATGAGCTTAACGACCTCTTTTATTTTTCCTCTTGTCAATACTTTATCTAGCAGTATATTTTTTCACCCTTAAGTACATCATGCACAGAGCAACTGTATTTTGGGTACAGACACCTGCGCTGCTACTGCCCATATGCAGCTAAATGACTAGAAGAGAATGATTTTTTTTTTTTTCTGTAGTATTTAGTTCACTCTACATTACACTTAATAAAATTTGCAAGTTGGTTGTTCCGGCACACTTTGGAATCAAAAAAGCAGAATTCTGGAGCTCCATTCTGCCAAACTTCCTGTACTACATGAGACCATCAACTGTACAAATGGCAGCTACCATGAAAAAGCCATGATGTAGAAATCTCACAGAGAGAAAGGAGCAGGTTAAATGGTTAAAACAGAACTGCAAATATTTAGCTTGTTAAATAGTCCATTACTGTTTTAATATTTACAACTCCTGGTCCTCATTTCTATACTTGAACCAAAATTTTAAGGATCAAATTCCAGCAAAACAAAAGAAAAATAATAATAGCACAAATTTCATAAATGGATGGATTCATAATTGGTGAAAATCTGCAGAATACTCCTTGTTTTACCCAAATCATTACTGATCCCTAATTTGAATTTTCAGTCAGGGAAGCACTGCTTGCGTCTCCCCTTCCAGATGCAGTATTCCCCCAGTACATTTAACAAAAAATGAATGCAATAAACGATTTGTCTGACTTTTGCATGTTTGAAACAACCACTTCTTCTTGTCCCTTACCCCACAAATTTGATGGGACTCTCAAAAACTGAAGTCAGAAAAGATACTAATTTGCTTAGACATAACAACTACAAGCTTCAAACATAGCTTATAAATTGCATGTAATTTGAAAGCTTTACTGGAATGATATGCACCTGCAAATTGTTAACTAACACCCACAGACACATTTTTATGGCTCATGCTCTGGTCTTTTAATGACTCACTCTGCAGGCAGCTGGAAGAGTCTAAGAATGGTGAATGCTTGAAATTTGTCCTAAGTGGTGTTGACATTACACTGGCTGAAAGATGCAACAGCTCCCCTTCTCCTTAAAAATTTGTCTTATTTTTTTTATTTCCTGTTTTTTTTTTGTTTTTTTTTTTTTTTGTTTGTTTTTTAAGGTATAGTGCCTCCTATCTGATCCAACAGGAAAAGACAAACAGATAAAGCGATATCTCTGGGATTGCAAATTGCAGCCAACAACACAGCTGCAAAGTAATAAAACAGCCCCAGAAGGACTGATGATTATCATTACCCGGCATCCTTCCAGATTTAATGGCCTTCTCCTCACTGAAAAAAGAAAAGCTAAAACATGTTCCACCATTGTTTCTTTTTGGATAACTCCAGTGTATCCGTATGAATGGAAATACTGAAGCTGTGGGATTTTTGGGTAGGTAACCACAATCTTCTGCTATAACAACAATAAGACTGAACTACATAAGAATTTAACCTTTGTTTACACAATAAGACTAAACAATTGTTCTGTGTTCAACTGGCAAGAAAACCAAAAAAGCCAACAATCACTTATTTGCATATAAAATCTGAGAGCTTTAAGGTGGTATAAATATCTATTAATATGCTCCCATAGAAATAGTCTTAGAAGTATGGATTCCCAGATGTTTTCATGTCATATCTAAAATGTAGTAAAGAAATGCATACATAATAAATGTGATGGTTTTTTATTAAACTGCATAGAATTAGTAGCAGATCTGACTGCAAAACTCCCACAGATTTTGTTTTTAATATCTGTTAAACATATATTTTGAGTTAATTTGGTAATTTTATATGCACCTTTGCAAAATAAAAATATCATAGAAGAGTCTTACTGAACTTTGTAAAACTAACCCACCTTGTCTTCAAACAATGAATTAAGGGTACCTTATTTTTTCTCTCAGAAGTTTATAACTTAAGACCTTTTTAGAACCCATTAAACAGATACATTTGTCTTTCAAATTCTAGGTATCACTTTTATTGCATGTGATAGTTTTAATGATGCTAAAAAATGTTGCAATTATTTCAAGAAAATACATTTTTCTGCACGAGAAATCTTTTTTTTCATAAAATGATGACTCAGGAAAATTACATACTGGCTACATGACAAGCGCTTGAAAATCCAAGAAATTCTATGTGCATCCTACAGAACCAGCTGAGAGAGAGCAGAGGAAGAAGCAGGAAGTGACACAGAGCAGATGACAGCCCATTTGACCTGAATAAAAGATGTAATATTTGTGCCTTTTAACTCCGTAACAAGGGTCTGAGTGTGTCTAACACATGGAAAATTTTGGCCTTCCCAACATTTTACACTCACACCAAGGAGAACCTGTTGTGCCACTAGTACTTCCAGATGAGAATAAAGTAGTAACCTTCTGTGAATTTTGTTTGTTTTGTCGGTTTGGAATTTTTTTGTAACAGCCCTGGAACTGGCAGTAGCAGGAGGTTTACTTTAGATCCAACTTGCTTTAAATGCTCTCTCAGTTTGTTATGTGGTAAGGCACAGTTTTGTAGTTTAAACACACTTGGCAAATCCTTGCCTATCTAGCTAACCAACACCAAGCAAATACTTCCAACTGTCTTCATGCTGGGCCAGAGGTCATCTCAATCGGAAAACGGGCTTCAGATGGTATTTCCTTTACACCAGTTAATTGCAACCATATGCTTTTTGTGACAGAAAGGGACGTATGTAAGTATCAGACCTATTAGCAGGTTAATTGCTTCTTCCACAGCTGATACTTTCTGTGTAGCTTTTGTCCTGCAGTTTAGCATAGTCTGTGCTGCCTAGTTTTGATTATTTTGTTGTTGCTTCTGCCCTGTTATTTTGTTTATTGCCAGCAGTGATTTGTAGGCCATGATATAGGGATTCAGCTTTTTATTTCTGAAAGTGAGAATAGTTTTTTTCTACCAAATCTTGCTAGGCGATTCTTGGCTTTTTTTTTTTTTTTTCTTTTCTCTACTGTTTCCTTTGTTAGGATGGATAATTTGGAGCATAAACAGCAGTGAAGCCAGGATGATGATAGGAAAGTCATAACATGTATGCATGCAATTGGTGTGATGAGGAAGAATTTCACAATTCATCACTAGCATTCACCTTGGCCCACTCAGTGAAGACAATCTAGTGAACCAGATGAAAGCTTTGGCATAGTTAATGTGTACATCAAGGAAATATGGCATTCCAGGAAACCAAAATTATGCTTTGTGAAACTCACACTGAACATCAGCTTCCAAGTGTTCTGAATTTGCTCTTTTTGTTCCTGCTCTTTCTGAAGATGCTTCTGGGCTTTGGAGAGGTAAAGACTTCCCATTTTCCAAACCATGAACCAACAGGGAAGACCCACACAATCAGACAGGATTTGCTCCACACTAGTAGCCTCATGCACATGAAGCAATATGCACATTCTCAATCTTGCCTTTTGCCACCTGTACTCAGCATGTTGTCACGCAGTCATTAACTTAGAAAACTAACATAAGCCAAACAAAAAACTCTAGAATAAATGAGTTGCCATAAGAAAACAATTAAAAGTCACCTGTTGTGAAAAAAACATATTTAATCTAACATGGGTAAAGAGACCACCCAGGATTAGCCACAGTTTGTGTTTTTCTTTCCCCCTCCTCTCCACAAGCCTGTTACTTGCAATACAGGTGCATTTATATAAATGACTTATTGTGAAGGGCTGGGATGATGATCTCATCTCAACAGATTTGATTGTCTGGATACTACATAAGATGATAAATGGTGATTGGTTAACAAACACATTTTTTACCAAACTGAGAAGGAGTAGCACGAGCAGATAGCAATGTATTCGTGTTTTAAAATATTTCTTTATTTTAAAACTAAGTCATAGACATTAAAATGTGAAACATGTTTTCCCTAGTCAATGTGCACAAAAATGTCTTTATCCAAGTAGGTAAAACCACCACATTCTTGTAATAGAGACTTCAGAAATTATCTTAAAGTAGATAATCCCAACACAACTTTGAGATAAAGATTTCAGGATCAAGCCCCTGAAAACCAAGTCAATGGCAAAATTTAGTATCAGGATTAGAAACATTTCAGTAATAATTTTTGGAAGCTAACATGGCTGTAGTAATGAAAAGTGAAATTAATTTTGTTGAAATTTAACCCTTAAACAAAGACCTACTATATAGTGGAAGTCTCTAAGTATACATTAGCATAAAATTACAAGTTGGTTTCTTTTATTTTCCCTCCAAAATTCATGTATTTTTTGTGTCTTCACACATGTATGATCTTTCACCTGGAAATAAAAATTGCTCTGGTCAAAAAAAAATTCTCAGTGCATCCTTTATGAATATAAAGTGTTGTCCAAATTTATTTTCTTGTCTAGAACTTTTGTTGACAGCTTATCATGAAGACTTTCCTGCTGCCCTAAATGCTGGGGAATTTATTAGTTAGGGGAAATTGCAAAAATCAAGTGAATCCCTTCACATTTCTGTATGTATTTCACAGCTTTGTGTGTTATACAACAACAAATATTTTCTAGACAGATCGACTATAACTACTTATTACTGGGTTTATTTCTAACTTTCCACCAGAAATTCCTGCTTTTAGATTATTCTTCTTTTTCTAGTTTCAATTTTTGAAGTAAAAATTCTTATCTAAGGCAATTTTTATGGAGTGAAAAAAACCCTAACAAAACAACAAACCTTAATTTATTTCTAAGAATAATCTTGGAGTAAACTAAAATTTTCTCCTCTTACACCACTCACATCACTAATATTGAAATAAGCACAATAATTTGAAAATTATTATGTTTGTTATACAATATCCCTGTATCTTTATGATTGGTGATGAGAATCTATCACTGGGTTAGATGATCATCCATTTTAGACTGAGAAGGGAATTTATAGTGAATCTGTCAGGGAACTAACTTACTAAATTTAGATGCCTAAATTGGAACTAAATTAACTTTAGCTTTGTGATTTTAATATTTTCAAAATGTCTGTCACTCACCCTGGGGATGAGCAAGAGTTTCCTAAATTTTCATGAAGACTGGCATATGAAATGATAGGAAAAATCTTTCTTTCCTGTATTGATGTTGTGAGGAGAGAAAATCTGTTTTCTTCATATACAGCTGGGACAAAAGCCCCTCAGTACTATAATGGGACTCTGAGGCCAGTACAAAATGGAAAGAACCTGAGACAAATGACCAAATAGTGAATGAAGGAAATGTCAAATTGTCTTTTCAAATTTTGTCAAATTGTTTCTTCATATCCACAAGAAATAAACTGAAATGAAACGACTGCTCAAAGGGAGACTGACTGCACCTCTCCAGGCATATTGATCCAAGAACCAATGAAGTCAGGATAAGCTAGAAAATGGAGATGAAAAGGCAGTTTGGGTGAGTCATCTGCATTCAGAAGCACAGAACATGAAAGCACAATGGGAAGTGGGTAGATAGCTCCCACATGGAAGATGGTTATAGTTCTCATGAAAGGAAATGAGGACACTCTGCAACTGGGATGTTCAGTAGAGGTGAAGAGAGACCAGAGTGGGAGATCTGAGCTGGTTTCAAAAAGGCAGTGCAGTGGGGAAAACACAGTGGGGACCATCCAACTTTGTAGAAGTCTGTGGAGAACCGCGAATATCCCATTGAATACAGTATTTCCTCAATATCCGGTAAACCAAGACTGAAATTCCTCAACATGTAGAAACTTCAAACTTATTCCAAGCCTCAGTCAAAGAATGTGGTTGAACAGCAGGAAACTCCTGGGTTTAAGAAGAAATTCCATTCCAGACTCCAGCTACCACAAAAAGTATTTACTGAAAATATTTGCTTATCCTAGAAAACGTGTATCTTTGAGTGGAATTTTAAAGTGTGTAAAAAAAAAAATTAAGGTGAATGAAATATAAACTATCAAGAACAGAGAAACTTAGCATTTTGGTATAGGTTATGAAGTAAATAGATCACAGGCAGAACCAGAATATTCTCCTGTAACACTGGATTTCCCTTACTTGCTTGAAATAAATATGAAGACAGTTATGATGCCAATAGATAAGCAAAAAATTTCAATTAAAATTTCAATTAAATCTCTTTAATTGAAAGTACCTTATGCAGGTGAACAGTTTAGAATGTAACAGTTACAAACTCTTCACTAAAAAAAAAAAAAAAAGTAGAAATATTCGTGTTTGTTTGTGATCTATATAAAAAGAGACTCCTTAAAGATTCTTTTGCCACCTCATTTTTGAGAAGCTTCTGTATCCACATCTCAGTCAGAGGTTGCCATTTTCAATGGTCTTAAAGGCTGAGAATTTGATGTGACAAAGTTTTTATCATAGATTACCATAGTTTTTACCATAGTTGTTTCAGGTGGTGGTAAAACTGCATTTACATTTTTTGTAAGTGTCGACGTAGAAGGCAAAATTATCCTTTCTGACAGCAGAAGATCTAGCACAAGATGGTTCCATGACTATTACTTCTTCACTTAAAAGTATTTCCTATTGTTTAAATTTACTGGAAATATTATGTTTAAATTGAAGTGGGCTGAGGAGAGACTTGCCTTACCACTGGCAAGGTTCACTATCATTTTTGGATAGATTTGAGCCAAATGCAGTACTTCACATCCAAATATGTCCAATATCAGAGAGAAAGGACCAAATGAGAACACTATGTTCTAACCCACTACTGTGGCTTTGATCCTGGGTCAAATACAAAGTTAGAATGGGCCTTTTGTACCTCCAATTTGGACACAACCAAATTCGCTTTTCATCAGATTGTGTTCCAAGAAGTAAGAAATTGTATGTGAGTTTGCCACTGTTATGTATAAAGACAATCTTGCAACCCAGCCTTAATTTTGCTTCAAACCCAAGTTCTAAACCATACCCCAAATTAATGTATGTTTGAGTCTGACTTCCTTATATTACCTGCTCATAAAAGTGTGTTTCTGAATAATTATTTTTAAATTTTGGAATACATCAGATTATATCTAATTGCTAATAATTTTTTTGCAAAAAAAATTGCAAAAAAAAAAAATCCCCAAAGCCATGTGTTGGAATGCTATATGATACACACATGTTAGTGATCCTTGTCACTCATCTGTAAGGTACCTAATTTGAACAGTGACTAAAATAATAAAAACAAAGGAAAAAGGTGCCCCCACCTATCCCCCCACTTTGCTGGGAGAGCTCCAAAAACCAGAAGCAAATGAGAGAGAAGTAGCAACAGAGATCACCAGCAAACAGCAGCTGCAATGTGAAACAAACCACTCACAAGAAGAAAAGGGCTGCTCCTCCCCAGTAAAAAATTGTGCAAACATTGAGCCAGCCAGCAAACATTCCTGGCAAAGTAAAGATTCAATCCAAAAATAGTGAATAAGTGGAGAAGATGGAGAAAAATCCAACTTTGTAACATCAATGATTAAGACATATTTAACTCTTGAAATTTAGAAGATAGGGAGAAAAATTAATATCTTCCAGTTGCATGGAGACACTGTACTGCTGAACATGTTAGTGTTATTCTCCACTGAGAATACATTTCATAACCTAGAAGGAAACTTCTGCTTATCAGAGGGTTATTTTCATTATGGTGATAGATTAAAAAGAATAATGACAATACAGTCTAATGAGAAGAACTTATTCAGTAATTTCCCAGTATGTGAAGGAAAATTTATAATTAAACCCCAAAATGTTTTTAAAAATTATATATGGTCCATGTATATGTAAGCATTGTTAAGGATGAACTAGAAAGAAGAATCTAGTGCAACTGGTGGAAATCAGGGTTAGCTACAGGAAATCCAGAAGATGGGTTTTCTATGTTATTATTTTTAAGGGCATACAAATTGTTGGCAGATTAGAAGAACAGTATTAACGATACTTGCATTACAACTGTCAAAAGCTGAATTTTAAGAAAATCAATTTAAAACTAAAACCAAAACAAACAAACAAAAAAAAAAACCCAAATAAAAAGGCTTCATGAAGTTCTGCAAAGATTTTACAATTAGTGTGAACATTGAATTTTCTCATAAAAAAAAAAAAAATCATTTATTTACCGTTCTGCAAACTGTGGTTTCAGCTATATCCTGGCCCAAAACCAAAACAAAATTAAAGGTCCACTGACCAAAAATATTGTTATGATTAAGTTTTCTCTGAAAACAGGGTTTTGGAAGGTGTTAAGATACCTCATGGCTGCTTCTGCTTGTAAAATTGTTTTTAGATGTGATTTTTATTTTTGGAGGGTGGTGCATGTCATTATTAAAATTCTCAGGCCTACTCTCCTCTTAAAGTTCAGGAACAATGGCTTTCTTGGGAAGTTTACACCACAGCACTTGTCACTCATTCTATGGCTCCTTTTGAATTTAGCTTCTGGTGTTGCTACATTTATTTCCATTCTTTGATGCCTTCCACTCTTCAAGTGCTCTCTGAATAGCTGGTTCATACACGTGACTGCAGTTTGTTCACTATCACAATGTAACTCTACCATTCATACAAAAACTGTTTTAATCTTCCCCACCATCCTTTCCCTGCTTGTCTAAGGGATCTGTTTGTTGTGCCTTGAGCCACCCTGGTGTCCCCATGCTTCTAAGCAATAGGGGAAGATTAGAATACTGGATTGTGATGTTTGTTTGTAGCTTGTATTCTGACACTCTTCTGGACCTTTCCAGCTCCTCCAGAGGGCAGTGAATCAGCACAGGGCAGGAGGCAGTCCTCAGCAGCCCAGCTACAGACATCTGCCAGGAGTGTCTCCCCTTGTTCAGGGGGTGCAGTGCTGCTCCTGCAGACTGATAGCCCTGCTCTGCCTGCTCCACAGAGCTGCTGATTGTGACTAAGTGTACATATACCTCAAGACGCTCTTCTCTTACTATGTGCATATTTTATTTTTTTCTCCTGCATATCTTCTTTTTATCATTAGGGAAGTAATTATAGCTATAATACATAGAAAATGAGTGAAAGGGGATTACAAAGGAGTTTCTTTTCTCTGCTGTTTTCCTTTATTCTTTTCATCTATTTAATCGAATTCCTACTGTCCTCCAGGCATCTCTGAATTTAGAGGTGTAATTAATGATGAAAATCCTTCCAGTTGTTACATGCATGTGGTCATGCATACACACTTCAGTTCTCTTCAAAGGAAGAACTTTGATACAAATACGTATACACACACACAAACACACACACAATTTGACCAGGTTTTCTACAACATTTTTTAAAAAGGCTTATAATATTTAACAGCAGTTCAAATGCATATAACAGAACATATGCAACATACAACAGTCCTAAGAATGTGACACAAAATAGCTGGATAAAGTGGCAATCAGAAGAGGAAATGAGTTTTTTCCAAGCAGGAGAAATGTTACAACCAATGTAGCTCAAGGGCGGATTACTCACCTACATTGCTTCCTTCAGGACTGTTTTGAGTTTTGGTTTCCTAAAAGGGGGTTTCCGTATGGAAATTCAGTGAAGAGTAAAGAAAAACCAGCCAAGAAGTTTATGAAATGACATTATTTGAATGAATAAAAAATATATATTATTTCAATTGGACGTCAAGTTATTTGAAGGCTATATTTCTCAGAGTAAAAAAAGTAAATTGAGCACAGCGTATTCCACATATGTTTATGAGTATGACTGCATCAAAATTATCAACTAAACACAAGCATCTTCATAGAAGAAAAAATTACTTTGATGAGAAATATGTACTGTTTACATAGTGTACTCATTACGATAATCATACACACTCAGTTCACATTATTCTATCCATTTGTCATGTGTTTATCTAATATGCACAATAAAACTCTATGGGATTCTGCACCTGGATAAAATGTTACTTGTCCAGATAAGCTGATACAAATATAACTTCTTATCCCCTCATCCATGAAAATACAGCACACAGGTCAGCCAGACATGTTGATGAGTGCTAAGCTACAGGGAACCCTGATTTCCTGGGATGTGTCTGCTGCAAGAAACATCTCAAGTTATTTTTCAAGCATAGGATCAATGGCCTGGTGGCTTGGCAGGGGGTTTTGGAGCGGCAGGGATGGGCCTTAGAGGTCTCTCTGGTGTTAGGAGCCCTGTGACCCACTGCATGGGGCAGCCACTGCAGTCCTTTGACCTGGAGACCCTGACATCTGTGGGCTTGGTAGCCAGTCACAGTAGGCTTTATGAGGCAGATTTATGCTTAGATAGTGCGCTCGTGAGTACTTCACATTTCCACTTCTCTAATTGGCAGGATTTCTTGTTCATAAAACCATTCTTGGTTCATAAAAAATTCAAAGCAGTTGACATAAACCAACCAAATCTTTTTACCCAGTGCTGCCTAATAAATGCCCTGAATATAATGTATGAATATGCAGACATTTAAAAAAAAATCAGCAAAAAAATGGTTACTTTAAGGATTTGCTTAGTGTCACTGCTGGCAGTGCCTAAATTCTGAGTATTAGTAAAAGGTAGAAAATCTACAAGTAGCTTTCTATTTCATTCATTATTTTTTTCTGGTCATGAATGAAGCTCATTTTTTCTTATGCATAAATATGCAGAAATCTTGCTGAAAAGCAGTACTTCAAAATAACTTGTTCTGGTGCAAAATCACAGCAGATTTGCATTTGGTTTCAAGGACATTTGCATAGTGATACATTCTACTCTGGAACTGAAGTTTTAACAGTTTAAATTTGATTGTGCCCTACTACCATTTCTATTATAGAGAATACCTCCACCAATATGGGAGCTCTTTATTTCTCTTCCTCTCCACCCCTCATTGAAGTCAAGATTCTGAATGTACTATCAATGCCAGGATAGTGGAATATAAGTTTCTCCTACGAAGTATTCTAAAGGAATAAATCTATAAAATTGTCTTTGGCAGCTGAGTAGGAAGGGGCCACTCTCTTACATCACACTGACACAAGCATTTAGCTGTAAAAATATAGAATAAAAGTGTCTGCTTCCATGGGTTGATATGTTATGAAGATGGGTTTAGGAACATCAGCTTTATCTCCCTAGAAGAAATAAAAAATCCCCTGAATGGATTTTACCAATCTCTTACTTGCTAGAAAAAAATGTGGAAAGCTTGTTGCGGTGCATTTTGAGGTGGGGGCACCCCGGGGAGGTCCCCGGAGGGCCCCCTAGGCTGTGAGCTGGCTGGCAGCAGCAGGCAGGCAAGGAGACTCCACACGGCTTCTGAGGGTGCTGAGCAGATGAAGGTTTATTTGGGGTCCCAACCCCGGGAACAGCATAGTTACTGAGGAAAAGGGGGAAAGGGGGAGGGAGGGGGCAAGAGGGGGGGAAGAGGCTGAGAGAGAGGAAGAGCTAAGAGCCAGACTGATCCCCTAGCACAGCTTAAGAGGGGAATTGAAGTGGGCGTGGAATCAGACTTGGGCCAATGGGATTGCAGATACAGGAGGGTTCAGGGCAGGACCACAGGCTTAGAATGTACCATACATTTTGGAGGGGTGAGACAGAGCATACCATTTAAATAAAATGGAATACAACAGAAAGCTAATGGTTAAACTGAAATTTGTTCCTTGACAACTACGTTTAGGTAAAAACCAAGTGAATATTAAGTGCTTTTAAAAGTTCTGCTTTAATTATCTGAGGTTTTAACCATTAGGTTAGCCAGTAGTGTTAAGGTGAACACTTTGCATCTCTGGGATCCAAACCTCCATCTTCATACAAGAGGGCTGAGCCCAAAATAGTGACTGCAGAAGTGTTTCATAATGGATAGTAGTTACAATATAACAATATACAATAAAAAAAATTAAAGAAGACAAGTTTTTGTGAAGGTATTTTATCTTTCAAATAATTGCTGGTTTGCAACTAGCTATATTTGGTAAAGTGATTGTATATATCACATACTGGTTTGTTTTTTTCTAATAAAAATAAAACCATATCTTTCATGAAGTCCCTGTAAAAGAGAGTAGAACATTGGGTACTCAGTATTGGGTAATCAGTATTTGCAGTGCTAATCTTCTCCTATGTGGCAGTCTCAAGAAATTATTTTGTCACTCACATACATGAAATAAAATAGGGTTCAACGTGTAAATTTTTTCTTTGAAGAAAAGATTTGTAAGTGGCAGCTACTCATCTATTATTCCCTGCTAGTTTCAAATAAGCTTCTTAAAATGTACCTGTATCTGAAGTTTTAAAGTTTTAGTGAATCTACTTGGTCATAACTTGATTAATTCCAGCCTTGTAATGTCTTTTGTTCTCATTTTTCTTTCTAGAAGTGTAATTATTAGTTACATTATAGATGAGCCTGAGTGGTTATGTCAACATATTTCAGTTGTAATGAGGAAAATATATAGAGGTATTATAAAGATAATGTGACTCCAGCTATACTTTGTGAGCATGTCTCTTGATTTATGCTGTTTTTAAAACCACAGTGATAACATTCTTGGAAGCAAACATAGTGAGGTCTTGTTATGCTGAATGTCACTCTGAAGACATATTCGAGTTGGCCAGAGCCCGTGGCTGCAGCTGTCTCTACTTCATTACACCACTTCTAGCACCTGCACCTTTAGGAAATAACTAAGATTTTCAGCTGACATCTCCTAGGCATTTATTTATGCTGCGACTGAAAGTGATTCGATCTGTATGCTAGAGGCGAGTGTTCTTTCATTAAGAGCACCAAGTGATGAGAAGAAAATGTTCCCTAATAATGAAAAACACTAATCTATATCAGCCTACACAGGAGAAAAATTGAGGTTAAACTAATGTTAACCTAACAATCAAAGTAAATGATGTTCTGATATTTACATGGCCATTTTAGTTTATTATTAGCTTTCTATTTTTGGAGATTGTTAGAAGTCTCCAACATTGTGAGCTATTATATATCACACTGCTGTTATTATTTAAACACAAGGTAATAAATTAGAGACAGTGGCACTGTAATACTTAAATTAAAGGTCTGCTTTCTTTTATTGTTTGAATTCTTGAAAGAAACATGCTTTTCTGACCTTTCATAAATATAGCATTATGAAAGGTGCCTCACTCCTTTCAAAATTATTCTACTATTACCTGGAAAACTATTACAAGGTTATTCTAATGAGGAACAGGGTGTAACCTCTGATCTATTAGGAAGACATAGCTTTGTCACACTGTCTTCAGATATAGTGTTAATGTCCATATTTCAGCATGTTTAATTCTTCTTTCTTAAATTCAAAAATTGTTCCCCACCAAACTTCATCTACCGGATTTTACGTAAAAAAAACAATCAGTGTCATAAATGTGACAGACACTTCTCATGTGGACTTAGGAGAAGATGTAATAAAAGCTTATGATGCAAAAAAAAGAGAAGAAAAATTACAAATGACTGTAGCAGAACTCTCTAAGTGTCTACAGCAGCTCAAAATTTGCCTCATTTACAAGTTAAGTGATAAGACTGAGCAAGAACAATCTTCTGTTCTTAGTGCTGAAGAATGCTGAGATCAGCTTGAGCAAAATATGAAACCCACCGTGACGACATGCAAGGCAGATTCTCCCTGAGGGCAGGAGCAGCGAGGCTGCGCAGTCTCTGATACAGAAGAGAGAGTCAGAGGCGCTGAGCAGAACAAATCAAAAAGCAGGCAACACTTTTTTCAGCACAAAGCTGAAGTGCATTTTGCAAAACACATTTTGCTAATTAAGTCTGATAACACATAATCTAAAAAATGCATGTAACTGCCATCTTATAAATCTGGTCCCACTTTTCCCAGTTTTGCCCAGCAAAGACTTGTAGCATATCTCCCTAAGATGTGTGAAGATTCTTTCCTCAAATTTACAGTGAAAGAGATATGACTACAGTCATTGGTATGGGTGAGAAATAGTAATCTCTACTTAAATAATTGCTATCCTAGTTTTAATATAATTGTTTAACAAAAATCGATTCAACATTACTTCAAAAAATAGTGCACTAAACTTGAAGTGCAGTAAATATTTCTGATTAAGTTGAGTTTATTTCCTACTCATTATCATTTGTTGTGAAATCTTTGTGGGGTGCTCCCGGGATGAGTGGAGAGATGAGAATCTTGACTCCATGTTTCAGAATGCTGGTTTATTATATTATGATACATATTATATTAAAATACTACATTAAAATCATACTAAATGAACAGAGAGAAAAGGATTCATCAGAAGGCTTGAAAGAACAGGAATGGAATGAATAACAAAGACTTGTGACTCTCAGAGTCCGATGCAGCTGCATCTGTGATTGGCCATCAATTAGAAACAACCAACATGCACCAATCACAGCTGCACCTGTTGCATTCCACAGCCACAGATAGTTATTGTTCACATTTCTCTCCTAAGGCTCTTCAGCTTTCCCGCAGGGAAAAATCCTAGCAAAGGATTTTTCATAAAATATCATGGTGACAATTATTATTGTAGTAATTTTAAATATATAATTCATTTACTTATATAAATTTTTTTGGTTTGCCATCCTGGATCCTGAAGGACAAAGTTTTTTAAGTGTTCAATTACACCAGTATTATCTTCCAGGCATAAACCTAGAAGATTTAGGATTTTATGTGCCTTCTAGTGCCAAGACTGGATCCAGCCACACCCAGGCTCCTCTCTGAGGAGGAGTTTAGAAAACAAGGGTGTCCTTTCTGTACCTCGTGACTCAGTGGGAAGGCTTCTCTAATAATCTTTGTCTGAAGCTCCCACTCTGCTCATGACTATGACAACCTAGACTACTTTAACATTGCATAAATTGAAAATAGCACGGGATATCTTTCTTTGTTAAAATAAATCCACTGAACCACTAAAACGCCCCAACTCCTTCAGTGTGCCCTCACATAGAAGGGGTGCTCCAGCTCTCTGATCATCTTTGGGGGACTTATCCGGACCTGCTTGAGCAGCTCTATGTCTTTTTTATGCTGTGGGTCCCAGAGCTGGAATATTCCAAATTCAGTTTCACAAGAGCAGAGTAGAGGTGCAAACTTCAGAACTTATTTAGGAAACGAAGTTTAGATATTTTATGTTGTGGCAGAAGTCTCTCCCTCTCCAGCCACTATGAGAGTCTTGAAAAATTAGTCCAGTCTGTAGAGTTTTTTCTTTCTTAATTATGTTCTCTCATTTCCTTTACAGTAGTAGAAAGTAGAACCTCTTTACCTGAGCAAGATGCACAGAAGTATAACTGTAGAACCATAGATATAACATCAAAAACTGTAAAATTTTAAAAGTTTGAAAGTGGTGGATAATGCAATGTAGGTCATGTGTAAATTCTTTAAACAAATTTTTTCCTTCTCCTAAGCCTAGCCTAATGAGAAAAAAATTGAAGCATTTTAGCAAACTTTGACATTAGTTTTGTAATTATTGTTAGGAAATACAGGTTTTTTGTAATATTTCCAAGGTAATAACAAGAAGGAAGAGAAATGTCAAGTGACCACTGTAGATTATGATTACTTCTTGAAATGTGGAAATGCTTTATCAAATATTTGGAGGTTAAGCTGCATAGAAGTTAGAGAATAAGAGAAAGTACACTCATGCTTCTAAAAAGGATCTCTATAGGTTATAAGAAATCACAAGATGGAAATTATCAACAAAATCAGTTTAGAGATTATAAACACAAAAGGCAAACATCATAATGAAACACATAAACATTGTATGCATTGTTTAAGTGACATATGAAGTAGTTAAATTCTGTTTGGCTTTGGTTAGGCCTCAGATACAATATTATTACAGTTTTGGTCTTTATGTTTCAAGAAGGGTAGAAATAAATTGAATTAGGTCCAAAAGAAAATAACAAGAATGGTTACAGGTCTAGAAAACATAACTTCTGGAGAAAAATTGAAGGAATTAGGCTTGTTTAGTCTAGAGCTGAGGAGATTGAAGACAGCTATGACAGCAGGATATAGAAAGGTAAAAACAGGAGATAGGAATAAGCAGTTTTCCATGGCCAGCATGAATAACAGCAAAGTAAAACAGAATTCAATGAAGTTAAGTCTAAACATTATTTAAAGTTTTCTAGCAGCAAAGCTATTTGAGCTCTGTAATAGCCTATGAAAGGATAATCTTAATCAATGCCTCCTTTTGTGGAAGAAAATAATAAAAACACTTTGTGGAATAATTTAGGTGCACTGGATCTTTGAGTCCAGAAATGAATTGCATAACTCCTTGTGATCCCCTTCAGCTCCATTGTTTATGATTTTATAATCACTTATTTTGCATTCTTTTAATGAGATGTGATGTGGAACATATTTTAAACAATGCATGTAGGATTGTGATCGAAAAGCTCATCTCCGCACCCAGAGAGAGCAGGGACAAACAATGGCAGCTGGAGAAGCCAAGGCCAATCCTGGGGGCCAGCAGATCATAGAGGTTCATCTCCACAAATCTAGAGGAGTACAAAGGCCTGGAGTCATGTGGGAACACAAATTAAAGGCTCAAGGAAGTGACACAATGTCTGGGTACCTCCCAGAGCCATCCCATGAGAGCCTCAGCTGCTGTGAACTGGTAGGAAACCACTCAGGATGGGTCAATGTCAGAGCATCTTCTGGGCTGAGGAGATTGCTGCTTGGGGGATGGGACATATTATGGCAGGCAGGGGAAAAGTATTGTGTATTTTGTGTCACAAAGGACTTTCCATGTGAAATTTAAGAGATGAACCAAAGACAGGAAAGTGGATGGTGTGAGTTGATTTAGGGAGGAATAAAAGTGGGGAAATTGAAGGGTAAGGAGTCGAATGATGCCAGTCTTACATAAATTTATTCGTATGTATATTTTTCTGGTCATTCCCTGTGCCTGATCAGTGTAGTCTGTCCCACCTTGTTATCAAATCTCTTTTTAGCTCTTTTCCTGGGTAAGGCCTCTGTATTTGATATGTGAACATGGGTGTATGAGGACAAATTAGTCACACCATGGGTTGGAAGGTCCATGTGCATGGGTTTAGGGCCGGGAGAGACTGAACTTAATGAAACCAAATGACATTGAGAGACGTGGGACCATGAATGACACGGCACCCTTGTCCCTGAGCTGCCAGGAACCGGAATAAGTCTGGGAGTCTGAGTGCATGATGACTAGGGAAGATCAAGATGGACAAGCTAAAGAATAGGTCAAGTGGCTTGGGAGCTGGAATGTGATAGTCTGCAAGGTCAAGAGCATGGAGAGAGCTGGCTGCTCATGAATGTGTGAGTTCCAGTTAGCTGTGTGTGTGTTTGTGTGTGTGTGTTCATAGGTACACCATGGTCTGTAACATCAGCTGGTGTGAAGCTCTGGACTCAGAGGAGGCAGAGATCCAGGACCAGTTCCTGGATGCATAGGGATCCACTTGACATATATATGCATATGTTTTGCATGTGTGTATATCTTCTTTGTGTGAATGTACTTAGAAAGAACCTTGCTGTGGGTTGGAGTTGGGGTCATGGAAATGCAAAATCCTCACCTTCATCAAGCTACTGCTTGATTTCACCCCAGACATCAACAATCTTGTTTCAGTTTACAGAGCTCAAATTGTGCTTGTTACTTGGTTATGTGTGTTTTCTTGTCTGCTGTATTGGTTAAAAACAAGTAGGTTTTCAGTGTTATGGTTTCTTAATATTTGAGTTAACTCCAGTGCTTCTTCCCTGTCTGGTTATCCCTAGCACAAAAACAAATGTTTTTCTCACATTCCCTGTTCCAATTGAAAATGGTGATCCTCTTCAGAGTTTCCTGCAAGAATACTGACAGCTCAGACTTTTGAATTACTTCTGTGCCTTCAGCACACACTGTTAAACAGTCTCAATTTTATAGGTGTTTTGAGATTATTGAAGGAATAATAGTCATAGCAGAAAACTGACACCACAATTCCACAGGAATGATTCTAGAAAAATAAAGCAATATGAAATAAGTTGGTAAGTATTTTCATAAAAATTCATAAACTAGTCCCATTTTCCTCATGGCTTTAAACTATTTTTTTGTTTTATTGTTCTGGAGAATATTCAAGATTATTCTCAAATTGAAACATTTTGAATCACAGAGTCATCCCTTTAATTTAGCTCTCTATCTAAGCATTCTGACCACTCGCTCAGAATATATTACTATATTACTATATATAATATTATAAATTACTTTTTTGAACATTTATTCTATTTTTCTGTATTTGGGAGTTTCTCACACAGAGAAGTTAAGCTAAATGGACCTGCACGAGCACATGAGATGTGGGCATACCATGGATTTGCAAATTATGAATTTACATATAGTGGATTTCATCTATGTAGAAACAGTGCATAATACATCTTTGTTCCATAATTTCATAATTTTAATTATCATCTTTAAATCATGTGAACCTTAACTCATTGCAGATGACTCTTTTGAAACACAGAAAAAATAGTGACTTTTTTTTTGCTTGTGTAAATGATACTTGGTTGGTAGAAGTTTAACTTTATTTCACTGAAATGTAATGGAAAATCATGGCGCTCTACATTTTCAAAGTATTGCATGATGGTCAAACCCAAAACTGCCTCAGTACAAAGACCTGACAGTTGGAGATTCTCCTCTCACTGCCTTTGCCCTCAAGGGTTTACTTATATTTTCCCTTTATAAACAACTTTCTGAAGACTAAATACTTTGAAATGGAAGAAATGCTTCACTTGACATCAGACATACTTTTCCTGTGCTTTGAAGATATAAAGTGCTGCATTGTGTGCATTCTTATTTATAGTTCATCTTAGATGTTTGCTACAAATCCTCTCTGCCCCTTCCTTTACAGTCACTTCATTTCAACCTCACTTTAGCTGCCACCCGTATATCCCTTCCTCTTATTTTATCCATGTTTCACTGATTCCACCACTCGCTTTGTCCCTTGCCTCATCTTCAATATCATCAATAAAGAAAAAGCCAGGAAAATTAAAGAAACTAAAAAGAGAGATGCAAAATATTGATGAAATTTATTTTATATTATATATCTTAACCCTTTATTTGTTTTCTCTATCTATAAACTGTACTTTATTCTTTGCTGACAAGTTTGGTGACATAGCCTCTCTTTACACTGCAATGCCTAAGCTTTTCTGTAACACAGGCTGTGACAGTATAGATATTTTGACAGACATGAAAAGCAATGTTACATTTTAATTGACTATAGATATTGTTTGTCTAACAGAGAAAATGATCCATGAACTTGCTGCTACAGTTATGTTTTGCTCTTCTTGCTTACTTTTGCTTGCCAGACTTGATTGCCTACTTCATCAGACTTTGTAACAGGCCTGGGAAGTCTTTTATACAGGCAAGGTTAGTGCTGAGCTGTAATGGAGGGCTGTTTCACTGCATTTCCTGCTTTTGGTTCACACTTCATAAATAGTTATTACTGTGACATTCAAGGTATCAGCTTTTGTTATCCTAGTCTGCTGGAGATGTTGCTGACACTCTCATAGAGTGTCACACATAGAAAGGTAAGAATCTGTGAAAAATGGAGATGCCAATTTCTATCTCCATGCTTACTCTAGGTCACCTAGTACAACCCTAAATGACAATATAAAGATCTTGAGCAGTCTTCCTGTAGTGCTTGGGATTAAAAAAACAGGGGTTATTCTAGGAACTTTACATGGATTTTGAATGGGTAAATAACTTAAAAATTAATTTACTATGAATTGCTATTTTACTGTGTAAAATGGTGATATTTGTTGTTTTAATGCTGGACATTCAGCCCTGAAAATTATTTTATGTAGAAATGATCTATGCAGCTGTGGGTTCATGAGGAGGAAGTGGAAGATGAGAAATTCTAGATGTCGTGCAGGCTGTCATTTAGATTAGGATTTCCTCATTCATCAGAATCTGTTTGCCCTGCAATACTGTGTACTGGTATCCCTACAGCATGTAGGATGCCCTCCCCAGAGAAATTTGCTCATGCTGACATTCACTAGAAGTTTGTTCATTTGAAGGCATCTCTTCCTGCAGATATCTCAATGAAGTGTGCCTGTGACAGGTGTTATTCATCCAGACCACATCACAGATCAAAGTGTCTGCAGAGTAAGCTTGCACAGGTCTCCAAGCCCCTTATTTTTTATTGGCATGCTTGTTTCTCTCTGTAATGTGTCATCATGTGTTTGGTTTAAAAGAATAACAGTAGTTGTTACTGACATTAGTGAGGCAAATCATATATTGAAAGTGAGGAATATTCTTCTTTAAAATCTTGGTCTGTGACTCTCACTTACCCAGGATGTACCAAAGTTGAGGATGCTTAGCCTGTGGAAGTGTTCAAGACCAGGCTGGATGGGGCTTTGGGCAACCTGGTCTAGTGAGTGGCATCCCTGCCCATGGCAAGGGGGGTTGGAACTAGATGATCTTTAAGGTTCCTTCCTTAAAGCTATTTATGATTCTATGATTCTATAGATGCAAAAGAGGAACATCCTAGAGCTTTTCAAATCAGTGGTTTTATTGTCATAATGTGTGCAGAGTCAGGATTGAATAAAACGTGTATTGGATCTTTTAAGGAATGTTTGCAGGATTAAGAAATGAACTGAAATCTCAGTCCTTACAGGTTTGCATGCTTTCAAATTGTCTTGAAAAGAAAGTAAAATGAAAACCCCCTTGTATCTTGCTCACTTCCTAAAAGGTTTAGAGAAACTTTTTAACCAAAAAAGGATTTACTTATTTGATTAGAACTGGCCAAGTTAGAACCCAGCTATTCCCGGGTGCTGAACAGATGCCCAGAAAAAGAGGAGCTATTCCTCTCTCCATATTGGTATAATTAATTAGTTTACTGACAGATTGCTCAAGACTAAGATGGTTGCTTACCGCAGTTATGACTTGGATTGATTTTAGCAATACATGGTTTGTACAATTAAAGCCTTTGTGCAGCTTCAAGTTATAGCCTGTTTGTTTACATAAGAATAAGAGCTGTATATATTCCATTCAGTAAACTTATTTGTGAAAGTCTCAGTGGTTTAGCCCTCTAATCCCATAGGAGAAATAAAGATGTAAGAATAGTTTATACTCCTAGATGGTATTAAACAGTAGACCACATCATATAAATACCACAAATCTCAATTGAATCTCATTTTTACTTATGCTTTGGTTAAGGAATATTTTTGAATCTTTTAAGTACCTTTTATCCTAAATGAGTGCATATATAAAACTCATAAATTGTACTGTCTTGTACATGGATGTCCTGATCCCCACATGAAACAGACAGAATTTCTTTTTTCCCTCTGCCTAAATGGTCTCTATTACTGTCATTACATGTATAATGGTGAAAGGAGGAAAAAGGAAAAGACTATATTAAGAAGAAGAAGAAAGAATAATTAAAAAACAGCAGAACAACAACAAAAAAAGAAAAGAAAAAAGAGAGAAAACAAATATCTGAATCCAAGAAAAACAGTTTTAGTGCAATGAATGCAGGTGTTGGTATTAATGCAAAATTGAAACCAGTACTGTACAGCAGGGTATACTGGGAAATAGATATTCACAGCCATACTAAGACCAAATATCTCCAGAAAGAGCTTTCATTCTGCCTTGGAAAGGAAATGGATGAACTGGATTGCAAATTTTGAAAACAGATTCTTAATAGTCTCCTCAAATTATCTATAAATGTAATACGTTTTTTTCCTTTGTATTTTAAAATATGGTCTTATAGAAAATCCAGTGTTTGTGTAATTTTACTTTGCACCCAGAGATACCAGTGTAATATTTTATAATAATGAAATCATAATGACTGGAAAGTTGGTAAGTGATTTCTGCAACAACTTATTTCATTGTTCAACATACTAGGTGATTTTACGCAATATATACATAGTTTTTTAAGAATGTGCTCTAAAGATTATTCCTAAAATGACTCAACCTTTCCAATCCATCTGTAAAAAAACATCTTTACCAGTAGACTGGTTACAAATGTTTGCAATTTTTCACATACTTTTAATAACGTAGAAATTCTGCAAAGGAACAAGGAATATAGCACTATAGCAGACTCTGCAACCTTTTTCTGCTGTTTTTTTTTTTCATATTGTTCCTTTAGAATGAACTTTTTTTTTACAATGCAAATATTCTTAGTTGTTTATAGAGCCTTGCACTGACAATGACATGCTATTCTAACTTCAAATCAATGTAAAATTAGTTTTGATTTTTTAAAATTTCTTCCATTTCTTCTTCTTTCCCAGTCCTGCTCCCCACCCTAAGTCCTATCTTTCTTCATTCATTTTTCCTAAGTGTTTAAGTAAGTGCCAGAGATTTGCTAAACATCACATGGTCTATTGCAAACAATATTTAGAGGACTTTGAAATATTTACATGCTGCTTTTTGAAAACTCTTTAATGCCTTGAAAATGTGTACTTATTTGGTTGCATATGAAAGAACATACACCAAGATCAAATAACTTCTTATTACAAATAAATTCTTTATGAAAATCTAATGTTAGTGGAGAAATTCAGCAACTGGTTATTTTCTGCAGTTTTGTCAGCAGACACTGTCTATAAGCCTGTCTCTCTGCAGGAAGCACGTTGCTTCTCCACATCTTAGGCAAATATTTATATTCTACTGTAGTACATATTTGACATTGTTCATGTGAACCTTTACTTTTTTCTCTTGTAAAATGTTAGTGCAGCACATCTTAATAGCTGCTTATGCAATCTTCTAAATGCTTTAAATTAAGAATATTAATTTATTCTTATTCTGTCCTTTAGAGGACATATCAGGACTTTTACTTTGATCCTCAATTTTTCTGTCTTGGTGCCTTAGGTATAGAAGAAAGGCTAATCTGTATTTCTGCTACTTCTTGTTTGAATTCAAATTTCTTTGGTATAGGGGCAGTTCATGCTTCTTCTCTTAATCACTTTCACAGTTGTCCTTTAGAATTGAACATTTTCACAAGAGGTGATATTTCCTTTTCTAACTGTAAAGCATGTAATGCATATAATGCAAATCTGATATGTTGTCAAACCCTTTAGGTTAGAAATTAAACACTTATCAGTGCAACTGCAGTCATCAGACAATGTGAAAACAGGTAATCTAAATTTGTAAGCAATCCTATAGAATATGGCATTAAAAAAAGGTATTGCAAAGACAAATGATTACAGACCAGATTAATTTTTCCTATAATAGATATAATAGTTTTGACTTGAATAAAATTAATGAAACACTGTCACATGGTTTTCTTGTAAGTAGGTTAGAGAAATATATTACCATAAAGTGACTCAAAGCTGGCTGAAAGCCAGTAGGTAGTTATCAATGACTCATTGTTAAACTGGAGGGTGCAAAAATTCAGATCTTCACAGTTGTGTTTTAACTGTTTCTCAGTGGTAATGCAATAGAGCATACTTTTTAAAAAATTACAGTGTATGATAGAGGTCAGAGGAATACCAAAGAGGGGTTAATTAGTTCACCATAAGGAAGGCAAAAGTTGAGAAAGTGTTTTCTTGAAGGATTTAGTTCATGGAGAAAGGAAAAGGTTTCTAGATTTAGAAATGAACAGACACCACACTTTGAAAATATCTAGAAATGAACAGACACAGTACTTTGAAAATATCTGCAGGATGGAGTGGAACTTAATATCAATATCAACAGAAAGTTGCTTTAAAGGCTCTTACAGAGAGGAAAGGATAATATGTTTACATATCCATAGCAGATAAGAAGAAAAATAATAGATTTAAATTACATCAAGGAAGACCTGGGTTAGCTATAATGAAAAATAATTCAAATAGGAAGACCAAGGGAATATGGGAATACATTGCCTATGGAGACTGCAAAATTTCTACTACCTGGAGATTAGATTAGGATGGCTGAAACAACTCTGGCATGTCTTGACATTTCTTGGTGAGCCTGATGATTCTGGGAAATATACTGTATAATGATGGCATGTACCTATGTTATATTTAGATTGTGAAATCAGAAACCTTTGTTTTTGTTTTTAATATTTGGAAGAAGGAAATAAAACTCTATATTCATTTTTTGACAGGCTCAGTTTCTCAGTTTTCATTATGTAACTATTGCTGAGGCCTCACACTCTTCCTGCCAGTTTTATGGAGTCCAATCTGACAGCTCATCTACAAGAGTTTAGGGTTTAGTTCCAACCCTAATTTAACTTACTGCCTAGTCTCCATTCTGAGACTGTAAACAAGGGTAGCAATGAATACCAAATGTGACTGTGGTTTTGATAAACTAGATATTGATTGAGACCAGGGCTTCAGTGCAGATGGGAAGCAGTTAGAAGATAGTAACATATTTGAGTCACCACCACCATAGGCTAGAACCGTAATTGGTATAATTCCAAATCTTTTAACAAAGTTTTTAAAATGCTTTTTTCTCTATATTTTTAATTGCAGTTTCTCTACTTTTTTTTTAATTTTATTTTTTATTTTATTTTTTTATTGCAGAATTGCTGTTGTGGTATATTTCATAACTGTTAAATTACAGAAAAATAAAAGAATACTATCCCATTGAAGAGACTAGAGAGTGCACACAGGTTGAAGGCTACACTTTCAAACAGATATTTAAATTTAAGACTATATGAATATGTGGCATCTACTTTTGGAACATCAACATGTTCTGTTGTAGTTTTGTTTTTGTATTTTTGTGGTAATGCTAAATAAAAACTTTAAATTTATGTAAAGAAACTGCTAACAAACTATGTGGCTGGAAGAATGTCAATTTCAAGTTTCTGGTTATAATTTAAAAATATGTATCACAGAAATCAAATATGTTGTTCATAGCTGCCAATATTTTTTCTGCCTACAACTCCAGTGACAACCTAGTACTTGAATGACACAAGAAGCTAGTCACATCATGCTTTAATATATTTTACACTAGGAAATTAACCTAATTTTTTATAGCATTTCCTTTTCAGTTGACAGTATATGTTGGCATTCACATAGTAAGTGAAACAAGGAATTCTAGGAAAAAAATATGGAATTAATCTTCTGAGCTTGACCTATGAGAGCTTACAAATAGAACTACTTGGCAAAAATCTCCTAACAGCTTTATTTCTGTCACAATTTATCACTTGTAGAACATGGAGTTTCATGCAGCAGTGGAGACTACTTCCTATTCAGAAGTACATTATTCCACGTCTGGTAATGATGAAATAATGTATTCTACCTCCCTCTTTTCCAGGTGCAAACACTGTTAAATTTCTCATAGCTGGTGATGTCAGAAGATACACACGCAATTATACAAAACGAGATTTTAGCAACCAGAGAAGGAACTGTTTAATCCCTGGTAGCTGGAATGTCACAGAATCACATAATGATTGAATGCCTGGGTTGGAAGGGACCTTCCAACATCCTCTAGTTCAACCTCCTCTCCCATGGGAAGGGGAGTCACTTAATAGATCAGGTTGTTCAAGTCCCCATCCAAATTCCTTTTGAACATTTCCAGGGATGGGGCATCAGTTTCACTAAGCAACCTGTGCCACTTTGCAATCTTGGCTACCCTCTGAGTAAAAAGTTTTTTCTAACATCTATCTAAATCTAAATGTGCCCTCTTTAAAACCATTGCCCCTTGTCCTGTCTCTAACTGTCTGTGTAAAAAGTCCTCTCCCTCCTTCTTATAAAGCACTCATAAGGTGCCCCTTAAGGTATCTGAAGGTTTCAATGAGGTGTCTCTGAAGCTTTCTCTTTTCCAGACTCCAACAACTCTTCACCATCCCTCTGATCATTTTGGTCTCCCTCCTCTGGACTCCCTCCAACAGATCCATGTCCTCCCTGTGCTGGGACCCCAGAGCTGGATGCAGCACTGCAGGTGGGCTCTCAGCAGAGCAGAGCAGAGGGGCAGAATCCCCTCCCTGTCCCTGCTGATCACTTCCCTTCAGGATGCAGCCCAGGATGTAGTTGTCCTTCTGGGCTGTGTGTGCACACTTTTGGCTGATGTCCAGCTTTTCAGCCACAAGAACCCCCGAGCCCTCTTTCCCACACAGTGGGCTGTTCTCAGTGACGTCTTCTCATGTCTGTACTCATGCCTGAGATTGCCCGGACCCAAGTGCAGCACCTTGAACTTGGCCTTGTTGAACTTTATAAGGTTCCAGTCTCATGTCATACATTACATCTTCATTATTTTTAAAAAAAATAATTAGATTGAGAAACAGGAAGTCTAGCAGTTTTATGTGCAGAGAATTCTCATACTATAATGTACTAAATTTAAAGAATAAGTTATTTTAATGTGAGAAAAACTTACATTGTAAATATATTTTGCAAGAGTACATAAGATTAAGTGCTTAAGTTCTCTTTAAGGTAAGAGTATCATTTGAATATATTAAGATAATATTTGCATCCTGTTAAAATAAGAAATGTACAGAAGCACTACTGAAATCAGAAAAAGAAAATAAATCCAGTTTTATGTATGATCATGGTCTTGAAAAAGAATCAGCTACTTTTTCTCCAAATTTATATCACAACGATGCTCCTGACTTGGACTCTGATTATTCTCCTATTCTGTGTATTTTCACAAATTTTATCTTCACTGATTTCAGAGGAGTCCTTCAGTGCTCTGAGAGTGCATCAAAGAATGAATATAAACTATTGAAGATAGGGGCATTTCTTTCTCAGTCAAATATAGAGCAAGTCACTTGTAAAATGAATCAGCTCAACTATGTAGCAAATTGGATACAAAAAGTTCCATAGGTTGATATGTCAGTTACTGGCTGACTTATCCCTCAAAGAATCCAAAAATATCACAAAAAACTATCTTAAAAAAAAAAAAACCAAACAAAAAAACCCAAAACCTAAACTTTATATTTCAAATTTTAGATTGCTCATGTACCTAAGTTTTTTGTTCTAAACAACACCACCATTTGTTCTGTTTTTATATTATTTTTCAATGAAGTTATGGTTAAGTCATTAAGTGATGAAGACCAATAGGAGTAGAATAAAACAATTGTCATTGAAGCTTCATTGTCAGTAGCATAGCAATTTGCAGGGTAGACTGCTTACTTCAGACTGTTTCTAGCTCAGTCCTATGAAATGAATCCTGAGAGGGGAAAGAGCAAGTTAGGTGAGGCTCTGAATCATATCTTCCAGTAATTTAATCCAAAACAAAAGTAGTTTATGTACTTCAACCCTGCTCTGAGCTATTGATCAAAACAGGTAGTATCCTGGAATTGTTCTGATGGTCAGGACATTTGTTTTGAAAATGTATTCCTGATTCTTACTAAAATGTCATATATAGAAACTCTCGGTAATCAGGACTAAATAAAAATATTTGTCTTGAGTAATTTTGTAGATAAAGCTTGGAGTTTGTCCATTAATGTCTTTCTGTGTTGAAAATGGACTGTTATCTTCTGTCTCCTAATTACTACTCAGTATTTCTTAATTTTTTCTTTTCTTTTATTTGCCCTTTATTAAGATATAAAAGAACATCATTAAAAGGCAGACTGCATGTACATTTCTCTGTAAATGTTTCACTGACTTTCTCCAGGTTCTAGTGCAGGAATTAATTGGATGTTTTCGGGCCACACAGGAAAATATCTTTAGTAGTAGGAATTTGTATGAAAGTTCTTAAAATTTTTGCATATAATGTAATCTATTAGTGCAATCTTCTCTCACCTGTTTCTTACCTGTGCCATGAAAGAGCAAATATAGGACAAGACAATCACAGGGAAAGTGGGAGCAATAAAAACATTTTCAGAAGCAAACTAAAACCCAGGAGAAATTTAAGGAGTAGATTGTATAGATCAAGTTTTCCAGACATATTTTTTGATGCGGACATAACCGTGGAGAAGTCTGGAAAGGAGGATCTAGAAAAACTGAAGGAATGGCTGGTAAGAAACACACATAGTCTTTGACAATGTTGTGAAAGAAACAGTATCCAGAATTTCCTGAGTAATCCAGTTTTCTAAATTATAACTGATGAAATTATTATTGTGATGAATCCAGCACTTGTATGGACTACTCTGCACGTCACAGGTTAGTTAATCCTTACATCAAAAAAATGAAAGCAAACCAATACTCTAGTCTCCCTTAATAAACATGGTTACTCTATTTTCCCATTAATTCAAAGCAGTTTATGAGAAAAGCAGAAAAATCTGTGATTATTAATTTTGCCCTCTTAAAATAAAACTAGTTACCTCAATGCACTTCACTGGAAACTGAAGGAATATTTTTGAAAGAAAGGAAATCAACACTGAAGTTCAAGGAAATGAGTGATCTTTTGACAAAAGCAGTGCCAGGCACTGATCATCACGACCATCAGTTGCCTAGTTTGTTTTTTGAATGTATAAAACAGGCAAATTTTTGTGCATTCTAGACAAAGATTGGAGGAAAAATATGCTTCTTCCAAGAAGTAGAAAATATTAGATTAACATCTTGTAATATAAATAACATGAAGATCATGACCAACGATTGATTGCTTCACTTGCCAAATCAAGGTCTAAATGTCTCCATGAGAAATATGAAATGCCTGTTTCCTTCTTATGCATCAAAAATTTTGGATGCAATTCCTTCTGACCAGCAAAATAATAATATCAACAACATCAAATTGAACAAGGCTACTTATGGAGATTAAAACATTTTGATTATACTTTTTTTTTTTTTTTTTTTTTGTGACAGGTCCCTCCAAATCAGTCAGAAATACATTAAGTTTCTAGATCATATCTAGTCAATTGTTTTTAATGAATAAATGAACAAAAATCAGTGAAATGAAATCAGATTTTTGATAGATTCTTTTTTCTTCATATACTCATATAGAAGGTGCAATGTAGCAATCATAGCAATTTATGTAATTTAACTTTTTATAACATTTCTGGATTATCTTCTGTCAATATTTGATCATTCTTCAGCTTTTCTGTCCCTTAGGTCACTGATTAAATTACTTTCCTTCAGAACAAATTTATATACAGGAAATACGTGAGAACTTCATACCTTTACGATCACTGTTCCTCAGCCTGATCTGGCTCAAAACTCACCACCGTTTCTTTAAAGGAAGACGGGATGATGCCACGATTCCTTGTAGGCTTTTCTTCTGTAGAGAAATTGTAAAAAGCCATTATTGTTTGAAATTTGACCTGCACATAATTATAGGAAAATGCTGTCCACTAATTTATTTTACTTACTTTGCAATTTAGGTGCCTTAATACAGAAGAGGAAATAGGAATGATCCAATACTCTGTTCAGGATATTGGTGTATTAGCAGCCTGAAATATGGAAATCACATTATGGGGAGCTGGGTGGATTTTAGTTAAACATTTCAACTTATAGATACTGTCCTGTAACTTGAAATCCAAAATCTTTAGGTTGATGAAATCCTCAGAAACATTAAATAAAGGTTGTAGATGGTCATCTACCTTACTGTTATTGACTATATCACAACCCAGAAATCATATCTGATGGGTGTTATCATATTGTTTGTGTGAAAATACAGAATAGTTGGGATAACACATCTGCATAACCGTATGCAAAACAAAATGTGTCCAGTGTACTCACAATACGAAAGGTTACTTGCAGTCAGTGCTTTGGTGCTTTGACAGGATGAAAACACTGTCTTTCTCTTTCTTTCTTTCTTTCTTTCTTTCTTTCTTTCTTTCTTTCTTTCTTTCTTTCTTTCTTTCTTTCTTTCTTTCTTTCTTTCTTTCTTTCTTTCTTTCTTTCTTTCTTTCTTTCTTTCTTTCTTTCTTTCTTTCTTTCTTTCTTTCTTTCTTTCTTTCTTTCTTTCTTTCTTTCTTTTTCTTTCTTTTTCTTTCTTTTCTTTCTTTTCTTTCTTTCTTTCTCCTTTAGATCTTCCCTCTAGGGTTCTTTAATTTTTACTGCTTCATTTCTAACCTAAAAATGTAGATGCTCTTTTGGATTAAAGACTCCTATTGTCACAGTGGCTGTTACTTATTTGTGAGTCACATAACACTGCTGAAATTTTGATTACTCAGCAAGGTTTTGGCAACATTGTATTTATTTAACTCCTGTACTTAGAACATGGCCTCAAATGACCACCTAACCTGAAAGTGAAACATACCAAAGTGATTGCATGTCTAACAGATGTATCTTTTTAAGAGGCAATAGATATTTGGTGATCCATATTCAAGAGTTTCTTTTTTGATTTGCCTGAATATTGGAAAATTAAGCTTGAATCATATTTCTAATTTCTTTGCATATTACTACATTATGGAAAGATTTAAAGCCATGTTACTGTGTACTCAACTCTTATAAAATTTGTGTAGTAGAAAGTTAAGGAATATAAAACAGCTTTTGTAGTTCCTAGGAAGCAGTTTGGAAGCTTTGTAAACACTGAAACCTAAGTTAAAACCAAAGTGATCCTGTTTAGTACTGTAGGGTACTTATCAATTACATATGCAAACAGAAACTGTTTCTTACAGAACTTGCCTCTAAATGAGCTTCTGTTTCTGGCTGAAAACTAAATCTTTGTAAGCTTCAGAACTGCAGAAATCAGAGTGAGTAAGCTGATATTTTTTTGTTTAAATCATTAGTGTTTTAAGCTACTCTTACCTTTTGTCACCCCACCAGTTTTCTTTATCAACCAGCTATTCATGTAAGGGGTCAGTTTTTCAGGGTCTGATTGTGAGGTTCTATTTCCTACCTCCCTCATTGTGTTTATAGTGAATGCACTGTTTGTATATAGAGAGAGGACATCAGAAACTCCACAACTTACTGGAGTTTAGTCTATGAAGAGATGATTGTAAACAAAAATGAGAAAAGACCAATTTGCTTTGCACAGGAATGCTGTGTGGTGGGCTGATGTGCTGTTTTGGGGGCTTTAAATACTCTTCTTGCAGTCTATTGCTGCTTTCTGAAGTATTCAAACAAACCATAAATACTATCTCTATGAGATGTGATGGCTCCTGAGTAGTCATATACATTTTCAGTTTTTTGGTGTAATTATTTTTAATGGAAATAAGATTTATTGTAATTAGTATTTTTTGCAGTCATGCTTACTTGGCTCAGGACAAATGACCCAAAATAATTTAAATGCTCCAAAATTTAATACAAATCTAACACAAAATAACTGAATGCTCCAAAATACTACTCTGTGCCCTGAATTGACAACACAAAGTGCTGAAAAGAAGGTGTATGGGCACATTTGGGGTATATCTCTAAATTACTGTGTCTGACTGACTTCCAGACTACTTCTGGCAGGGTAGAGTGCTGCTGACATAAAGTGGTCCTGCTTGGAAATAGAGTTATAAAGAACTCTCCTCAGAAAGTTATTATTCACTTCTTGTCTTTTCTTTAAACGTTTAAGGCTTGAATTCAAAATGTTTTATTTTCTAATCAGTACATAAGCTGCTCCTTTCCAAGCTTATCCATTCTGTGATTCTGTGATTTTGTGATCCAGAAAACTAATAATTAAGCACTACTACTATTCAGCAAACTAAAAGCTTTGAAAAATTGAGACTTGTGGTATTTTGTGGATTCAGTTATGTTTCCATTTGTTTATGGTGATTACCACTAAAATATCAGAATTTTCGTAATTCACTTAACATGATTTAGCTTTCCTCTGCAGCATATAGTTTAATAAAATTTAGAACAAGTGCAGAGTCAGAATTTTCCTAGTTCTGACAATTTTATCTTAATATTGAAGTCCATTTTGTAGTTTCCCTAAGTCTTCAGGTACTCAGGAGGAAACAGAAGGAAGGATTCAATCTTCATACAGTCTGAATCGCACTGGAGGCTGCCTCTTCATCAACAGTGTAGGGGGCCTTAGATGGCAATATTCTGACAAAAGGCATTTTAGGTGCTAAAGAACAGTTTACAAAATCTCTGTAAAAGACACATTCCCTCTCTGTAATCTTCTCTGTAACATGTATGAGACAAAATACACCTTGCTTCTGCATAGGTACCTTCAATAGGTGACACATGAGGCACAGCTGTCCTATAAAAGAGATTCATGCAGCTTCTGATCTGCACCAGAGGTTTCATGAACCATGCTGGGGGGATGTCATGAGTTGGATAAAACAATTCTGGCACCAAGAGCAGCCTGATCTTCACCTCTGTCTTCTTCAAGCATTTTCCAAGTCACGAGGCCACTCGGTGCATGTGTGCTCCATGTGCACAACAGAGCTGCTCTCTGCATGCTCAGACTGCAGTGACTTCTTGGCAAGTGATGCTCCTGGGGATCATTCTGTCAGAGCATGCCTTTCAGCATATTCAGCAGGCCTGGGAAATGCAGCAGTTTCTTAAGATGCATTAAAAGGATGTGATAATTACATAAACAGGGGTATTTCCACATTTCCCCTCCACAACAGTTTATTTCTGTTGATCAAGATTTTAGCAAGCTTTCCTAGTTTCTGCAGGCTGCCTTTGGAAGATGTGCACTTTTAAGCATGGGTGTTGCAATAAGTAATAATGAAAAAGTTGGAAGATTCCATAGTGCTTTCATTGTAAATTCTCTATTGCAAGCAGAATTAAATTTACCTTAATCTGGTAAAATCAGATACAGTTCATTAAAAGATAGACAACCAACAGAGACCACAGATATCTCAACACATCTAGAATCTGCCTTTTAAGACAGATTGGATCAGATTTAAGACTGAGCTTTTTGGAAAATTCAAAATGTATGTGTTCCCTTTCTTCTTTTAGTCCTCAAGAGTTCACAATTTCTGCAGAGAAGTGCCTGGCCCTCTCTGAGGAAAGAAATTACAAACAAATAAAATAAAATAGTTTCATTTGTCTCAGATCAAGCTATGGTTCTTAATAATTCCAGCATACAGTTTCAACAGTGACTGGTTAAATATTTCAAGGTGTTTATTAACAGCAAAAGTCCATTTGAAAAGCTAGGAGAGCACAATTTTTTCAACAGATGATCTCTGTTTTGAATTAAAGTACGCACATGAATATAAAAATACTTGCACAGAGAAACAGCAAACACTTTTTTTTTAATGTGGAAGAAAAAACTTTAGTTTTTAAGACAACGAACTTGAGAAGGTTACATAATTTAGCTAAAGGGTATATTATGATTACCTGGGAATAGTGATGTCTGAATTTCCCCGAAATAAGTTGTTAATCTGAAAGATCTGCACAGCTGAACAGAATGTAAAACAAGTGATTGCAATAGAGACAACAGGAACAAAATACAATATATTAATAGTCATGAAAACAGACATTCCAGAAGTGTCTAGTGATTCCAGGCATCTGAGAGAAATGTGAAAAACAATAAGCTAAGAAAAGTTTCCTTTGCATACTATATAAAGGGAGCTTTAACATTCTGGTATATATTTATGCATACATTCTAAACAGCAGCCCAAATAAATCTGTTATTTGCCTTGGAAGAGAAAATGTTGCTGGCAAAGATAAGGAGTTTGGGTTTGGAGGATTTTTTGTGGTTGGGGGTTTGAGGGATTTTAAAGTATTTTTTTTTTTTTTTCATTTTAAGCACTCTCTGTAAAGCTGGGACAAAAGTTATTAGCATAACAGAAATTAAAGAAAAATTGGTTAGCTTATCTCAGTGTCAGTAAAAAGGTAATGAAGAGCCTTCTAACTGTTTCCTTTCCTTCTGGAATTAAAAGAGAAGTGTAGATGCGGCATATCTCCATCAGAAAAAGTTAAAAATGTTTCTGACAGATGTGATCAGTGCTTCCCTTTAACCTTTGATTGCTTAGCTATTTCTTTGAACTCAGTCCTGCTACAGGTAGTGAAAGCTGAGGGCATGTTATTTTAGTTATTCTTCCTTCCCAAACAGGAAATCATTCTTTCACAATGTGCATTTTTTATCATCTGATTTATAGCCTTTGTTTGCTTTACCATTCTGTCCTTCTTTCTTCCTAGGAAAAAATATCTCATGCATACCTTTGTCTAAACTGCTTCCTATTCTTTACAAGATCTGTAAAGCTTATTTTGGAAAAAAAAGTTCAGACTTCAATGAAACTAATATAAGGTTATTATCTAAATTATCATATTCTTATTTCAGCTTTGAAATAGATATCTCTCTTTAATTAGAAGAGTGTTTAATGTATTGTTCTTTTAGTTTAATTTTTTTTTCCATTGGCTGGATAGTGTAAGTACCTATTTTCAGGAATTTTGGAAGCAACAGGGAAGAACTTTTAAAATTATATTTGTTTACTCATTTCATGGATTACTTTGTGTCATCAAAGAGAACACAGCCCCTTCTTTCATTAAAAAAAATCTCCAATTTTTACGCCATTGAAAATAACCCCTTAGCTACAACAAATCCCACTAAAGCCTTCAAGAAATGAAATTAACTGTATTATTACATCATAAAGAGAATGAGGTCCAAAGGTATTAAAACTGGAAAGATTTTATGATAAAGGAGGCTGTAGTTTTGTGTGTATTTCCTATTTGCCCTTTCTTTTAGTATATTTTTAAAAAGTGATGTAAAAACCATTATTTTAAACAGTAATCTAATAACTATGCTCCTTCTTTTTAGTATCTCTGTATCTTGTCATATCTGGGGTTTTATGCAATGACTGCAAAATGGATTTAGCAGTGTCTGAATTCTGTTGTGTGTTGGGCAAGATCTCACAAGAGATACAGAAAATTTAGCTCTGCGTCTTGGCACAGATACATTTGTTTTATGAAAATTGAATCACATAATGTAAATTAGAGGAATATATCTCTAATATAAAATATACAGGTTAAGCAAATTATTTTTCTCATTGGAGTCAAACTTGGCTATTCTCACAAGAAATGCACATTATCTTATGGCTATGTATCTATAGCCTGAACGTGATTGCTCCCAAGTTATCTGAAGAAAACCAACCTCAAAATAACATAATGTGCATTTTAAAACATCTGTTATTGACTATGATTTTTGGAGGAGCAACTATGTTAACTAAGTCTCTGGTCAACGAGAACTTGGTGTGCTAAACAACAATATAACAACAGATGTACAATAAAGGCCAGAAGGCTGAAATATTTTGGCTGCTGCCTCTTCCTTGGTAACAGGAAATGAACAGCTCATGGCATAATCTGTCATAATATTTCTCTGTCATTCTTTGCCTGACTTGGGCATGAATTCAGTAAGACAGCACTTTGTTCTTTTGAAGCATCCATATTCCACCATCTAAGTTTCAATGTTTCTTTTGCACAAGCAATGCTTTTGTACTGACTTACCAAAGGCAAATATTTTCTTTGGGTCTTGAATGGTTTTTTTTTAATTGTTTTTGCAGTGTTTCTATACTTTAGCATTAATTTAAGAACTCTTTGAAAATTGTGGTTTGCATTTAATGTTTATGAACTGTATAAAGATAAGATTAAAAAAATTAAAGAAAAAAAGCTTCAGTCTATCTCCAGAATATTTTTAAATTATTAATTCTTTTTCTCACAAGGAAATAATTGCATCTGTTTAAATAAAACAGTACTTGCTTATTTTCTTCAATACTTTATTTTCTACCAATTCACCAACAATTTTGTGTGTTCTTATAATAGGTCTTTCAAATAAAATAGTTTTAAATAAAATATACTCCTACAGTGAATGAAATGACAATTTTTGCCCACATTGAGTATTTGGAGAAACTATTACCTAACAGAAATGTAGCAAAATTCATAACAAATCCAGGAAAATGTGCAGGGAAATTTTAAAGAAGAACCTCCTGAAAGGATTATATAATATTTTTTAATGGACCATAGCTGGTAATATTAGTACAATGATTTTGGATATCCCCATGAGTTAAAAGGCAGATAGCCTTTTTTTGACCCCTTTGCCTGTCTGTTTGTCATTGTGCTTGTTTGGTATTTTTACAAGCAGTAATAAAACATATTTGGTAAATGTGCCATTTCTGTTACTATTAAACAATAATTATGGCATGTTCTATTGATTCATTCTGCCATTTTCCACTTAATGGGGAAGAAATTGTTCCAGTTAGATGTCTCTTTCTGCCTAGGAATGATGTTTTGCTCTCTCAAAAGCTGACTGTGGGTTTGTATCTGTAAGTTATGTATCATTAGTCATTACAGACCGAAACATTTTGATGCAAAACTTTTTCATAAATTTCAGAGTTGCATTGTCACTGCACATGTCACCTCAAATGCTCTTCAGTGCAATAGGGTTGGAGAAGGATTTCTGGGTTTTTTTAGGGCATGTTCAATCAGAAGTGCTTGGTACCACAATCAAAAGATTCAGTAATGTACTGAACATTATACTGTGTGTGTTCAATCAAGGCACAACCTTTGGCAGAAGTATCTTTAAAGATTCTGTCATTCCATTTACATGAAAGCCCTTACCATAATACAAAAAAATATGATGAATATTTAAAAATTTCTCTGGACAGTAGATCTTTTCAGGATCTAAAGACAACTGTGGTTACTTCTGTTAGTTTGGCTAGAAAGACAAATAGTTGGCATACACTTACATGTACAATTGGCTGTAGAAATCACAAACAGCTTTGATTTTCCCAAAAGACTTTTTTAAAGCAACTTAGCTGTATTATCCAAACAGTTATTTATCCTACAGCTAAAACAAGTGATATATTCTGGCATCAAGCAACCTTCTCTTTGTAAAGGTATATGATGTTCACTTGACTTTTCCCATATCCCACTTTACAGAAAAAGTCTCCATTGATATTCTGATGAGGAGACGATGCCCATGATTTCTGGTGGAGTGACCTTAGCAGCTCCTGCCTTGTTTTGCAACAGTTATTAAGAAACTTAATAATACCTTTTACAGTTACCACTACATGCTTTTAGATGGGCAAAGTTTCATTTAATGTTGCTCAAAGAAGAATATGTTGACAAGCTGTGAAAAATCCAGGGCCTGTATTAAGTGATTCCTTTTGATCAGTGAAAAGGATTTGACCATATTCATTGCAGAGTGGTGTATGGTATTGTGGTGGATAAAGAGTTTTTTATGTCTTATAGAACTCTCTGACATCTTCCCTGCTAATAAAAGCGTTTCTCCTTCTCATCACATTTTATGACTTATAACTAGTGTTTCCTGTTTTGCAGCATAAAAAGCAGATAATTTGTTTGCCAGTTTTCTGGGATTTTCATCCAGTCTGTACTTGGAATAGACACACAGTTTAGCAACAGTCATAAATGTAGCTATCTTCATCCAGTTTGGATGTTTTACAAAGACACTACATTACCATATTTGTTTCTCAGAGTCTTCTATGCCGCTTCAATATTTTTTTTAATTTGATTTAAGAATTCAGTTGTAGCAGCAATAGTCTTAGTTTATAATTTCTACTATGTGCCATTTTGAATAATGCAAGTCAAAGGTTTTATTGAATTCAGAAATTTTCTCTATTTTGGCAGGAAATAACACCCAGTATCTCATTAGTCTATGACAAATAATCACCATGAAATATGACTGTGGCAATTCTGATGTTATAAGCATCAGCTGAGTTACAACAAAATAACAATTACAATGCCAGTGCCTGAATCTTGGCAGTATCTATGCCATCCTGTATCGTTTTAGCAACCCGGGACAGTGCTGGTTGCTTTACATGCTAAAATTACTGAAGGAATTGAGACCTGTGGTGGGCTTGAATATTAGGAAGAGACAGAGTATAATTACACCTTATAACACCAATGAGAAAACATTGTAGAAAAGGTTATTTAATGTCTAAGTAAAAACTTAAGGAAGTCTTTAAAGATATTTTGTGGATGCTCAGTTTTTAATTGAATATGTTTGTGTGGTAGAATAGCTCTATCAGTTTATTCAACTGGATCATTGACTTGTTAATAAATTTAGTCTGCTTTCCTTGACTACATATGGTGCTCAAGAATTATTTCTCCATGAAATTGAATTTTGTCAAAAGCCACATATTTATTTAGAAATATTTCAAAGAAATTATTTTGCATTAAAAAGAGTATTTGCAATCTTTGTACACAAAATCAGCAATTTTTGATTTTGAAAAAACAAAAAAGTATGAATTGAGAAAAAGTCAGCATATTTGGTTTTGCAAACATATGGGAATGCCAGCATCATATATACTTAAGGATGAGCCATTTACATAACAACTTTTTTCCTGTCACTCATACAGAAGCTACTAAGGACATGTCCATGATGAACACACCCAAATTCTAGTGGGAATGAGGAGAATCATGAATGTGTTTAAAGGAAATATCACAAGCAGTATTTAAAAAGTGTTTCTCTGTGTAACTACTTGTTACACAGAGACTTGTTGTTTATTTAAATTTTCTTTATATAGCTTTAAATGAAAATCACTTTTAGAAGCAAAAGTACTTAAAATACTGGGTAACTCATCTTTTTAAAACCTAATTCACAATTTCATGGTAAATACATAATGTTAATTATAATCTAATGACAATGTCATGTTAAGAAAAAATTACCCAGAATTCTAAAAGGTTATGTATATACACAAGGTTATTTGATATATTTGTTCCAATGTAATTACATTGGAACAAATTTACCAGCCTGAAATTTTTACTGGTACATATGCAGTATAACATATTAAAATTTATCCAAAAGCAGCTCATCAAATAGCAGAAAAAAGTCATTACTAAAATGAAGCCATCTGCCTTATTCAGCTGGAGGTGAGAAAGGTCCCTTTAAGGCCTTGGGTCTGTTTTCACTTCCCTGATGGTTATTTTGTATCCTTTTTCTGAACATGCTCATTTAATTTGTTTTTAGTGATATTAACTGCCATTTCCGTTGGCAACAATTATGTGCTCTAAACAATTTGCGTTCACTAGGATAACAGGAACAAAAGTGGTTAGATCTGGAATGACTCAACAGCATAAAATCTTTGCCAGAATGGGAAGATTTGGTGAATTATAGTGAGCTGATAATGTGCTAAGTTTACAGCATCTCATCGGTCCTGACTTTTCCTAAAGAAATTAGAACTGGGAACAAGAGATAGAAATTAAAACCAAACAAATTTAAACCAAAGAACCAATATAATATGTTGGTTCATTTTCAAAACATGGCCACAATTTTCATATGCTGATTTATAAGTTTTAAGACATGTACTTCAGGCAAACTTCAATACTATTACATCTTCAGGAAATTCTGAATTGCAGCCAGTTGCTTCATTTAATAAAACAGAGCAAAAAAGATTAATATTAGAAACATATTATTTTTTGATAGATTTAGAAGCAGGTTCAAAGAAAGTAAACACATCTGAATTTTTCTCTTAAAATACCTTAACTCTATAAAATTGAAATCTTAAAAGTGCATTCTGAGTGATTTCCCTCCAAGTAATGGTTTCACTCAGAATGTATGAATGGATGCCCATCTATAACTGAGAAATTAGATGAGTCACAGTCAGATATGAGGCCTGGAAGGCAATGATAGAGGGGGAGAGAGAGGCAGTCACATATGGAAGATGTTAGAGCAGTCTGCAAAGCCCAGTTGCAAATATTATGTTTCTTTTCTTTTTTAAAATGCTTCTAAATAAAACACTGGGCACCAACTCACTTTCCAGAATCTGTGGGTTGAATGTGGGAGATCAAAACCCAGCTCTGAATCAGAGTCCTGTGTCCCAGAGTCATCATTAACGTTGAAGGATAACACAACTATGACAGTGTAAGAGATGTGTATTTATATGCACTGCTCATGAAAATCCCAAACAACACTAATGGTGTTTTATCTGAGAGCCTTTGATGTTAATGAGAGATAGGCTTATGCCAAGTCTGGCACATCAAACTTTTGAATTGTATAAAGGCAGCAGCCACAGAAGCTTTGTTCTGCATGAAGGCTTACATGTTGAGAGGGAGATTGTGCTTACAGTTGTGAACAGTGTAAAAACAATTTCAGAGGCTGTAATGCTGTTTCATGTCAGCTATTTTTTTAAACAGGGCTATCAACCAGCTGACAGTTTTCAAACTAGTTGGAAATGAAGCAATGGATTTCCTCCCCTCTTTTATACCAGTTAGCTATGTCCCAGCCCCAAAAGTATTTGAAACTGTTATATTTTACTATCTACTCAGAAATAATAATTCCTAGTCTTCATGTCATTTTGGTTTCATGTAAGAAAAAAATTTTTATTTTCAAAATAGCTATACTTAACTGTATATCCGCCTTTGTTTTAAAGAGGAGGAAGTTAGAAAACCTAGTTATATCTGTGAAAACTTATGTATGTCAATATATCTATACATATGGCTAAAAATTGCAAGTAACACAGTTTTGAAATGGACATGATGAAATGATGAGATTTAAATATATTAATGTTTTGGAGATTTTTCCAACCCAAAGAATTTCCACTTTCAGATCAGTTAAGTTTCTGAAACTCATGTTTGAAGTCATCATCATTTTACAGTCACCTGAATTTAGGCATCTAAAAATTAGCTGTCAGCACTAAGTAGTACAACATTTAACTGGAGAGTCTTTCACAGTGTTGTTTGGAGACCAGAATTTCTAGCTACTGAAAATATCAGGCTTTTTTTGTATTAATTAAAATTGAGAGACCCAGTGCACTTGTGTCCTACACAGAGAATCTTTTCAGTGCTTACCTCATTGTAATATAAGTATTCTTCTTGGAAGACTTAATAGAAGCAAGAAATCTGCGGAGGTTTCTGATTAAATTCCATTCTTAGAAATTCAACTTTTAAGAAAAAAAATCTAGAAGTACTGCAGAGTAATTCAAATGACACTTTATAATAATGAGCATGATATAGTGATTAGATTAATACTAATTTTTATCCCTATTTGATTATTAATGTTAAGTAATTTGTTTAAGAACTGACAGTACAAATATGGTTTTTTAGGCACCTCAAGTGGCTCAAAAGCCTACCTCATACTGCTAGAGACTGAATATTATTAATTTGGTAGTTTTATATAGTTTAATACTCTATATAGTATAGAGTATTTTGAACAAAGAAATATGTGAAAGAGTGTTAAAAACTTGAAGAGAATAATTACTGTTGAAATTTTCTTAGCATAATCAGCCCCAGGGAAAATAAATTTTAGAAAACTGGAGCTCAAATTATAAAAATTTGTAAGGAATGAAATAACTGAGGCTGGAGGTTTATAATGGTCAATGCAGGAAAAAATAACCCTAAATTGAATTACTTGTTCCACCTATGAGAGAAGCTGATTCTTTTTAGAGTTCCTTGAGGCTGATTTTAATGAAAATTTTAGCAGTAAATGAATTCTTGCTTTATCACCTCAGACTTTGGCTATTTGATATAACTAAATGGCCTGCTGTGGTAGTTTTCATATCTAGGAGAGGCTTGATCTCTAGGCAAAGTGAAGTCATGACTGTTGAGATGGTTAAGATTAGGGTTTAGACATTTTTTCTACAGCATTGTACACTATCCTCTTGATAGTTTACTTCTTGATAGTTAAAATCCTCTTGATACCTTTCAAGGAAATCACGGCTTTTCACTCTTCAAAAGGTAGTTATGTCCTGGAACCAAAATATTAGGAGTTGGGATCCAGAAATTCAAATTTAAATTCCACCATTATATCCAAAGACCTTATTTTAAATCAGCTCCTGTTGCTTTGTTTTTGTATTAATTTATTTTGCTTACTTTAATGGTTATGTTCTTCTATTTTTATTCTATTGCTGAGATAGATTTTTATTATTTTACTCTGGATTTATCTATATCTCCTCATTCCTGCTCAATTCAGACATATTGTACAGATTCTAGGTAATTGCAAAAAAAATTTAAATAATCCATACAGAATTTATTGCAAAATTATCAAGGGCTTGAAAGTAAATAAAAAAAATTATAAAAATACATATGGCAAATACTAACCTTATTTTAATCAATATGTTCTCTTGCTCTTTTTGGTACACTGAAGAGTATAATTTATTATAGAGGATTCTTTAACAAATTTATTTAGTTGTATTTAATATTTCGTATGTCTTTAGGAAAAACACCTACTGTGCAACCATTTCTAAACAGTCCAATGATCTCACCTCCATTTACACTATTCATGGTAAAATTCTTAAGGAATTTGATAGAAAATCCATTAAAAATGGCATTGCATCTTTCACTAAATAAATTCTTTCCATGCTTTTGTAAAAAAACACATACACCCATACACACACACACAGATGAATCAGTGCTCTTCCTCCTATCAATCAGCATTGTCCTTGATGCTCTCTGATTTATATTAATACTGCCCAGGAGTTTTGTGGCATTTAAGGACTTTTTAGTTTCTTCTGTTTAAAAGGACAGTTTAAAGGATATGGTGGAGGAATTTCTGATTTTTAATGTATGTTTTTGAGAGACAAATATGAATCAATTAGGGGGGACAGAAGTCTGTTTTATCAGTACAAGAGAAAAAAAAATAACACCTGCAAGTGCTGAAATTTTCAACCCATATATAAAACCCCCATAAATACTTCATATTTTTTCTGAATCAGAGAGCATGTGTGGTTTTCCTGAGACTCATCATTAAAAAATCATTTCTTGCAATGCCCCACTTTTGCCTTAGATGAGGAAGGGTTCTATAAGTTGAGCAGTGGAGTAATCTACCATGGCATATTTAATTTTTTTTATAATCAACCATAAGCATATTTAACATTTTCTCTCTACCTTTCTTGTGAGTAGTCAGTCTGCTCTGACACTTGTTCAGGAGTAGGATTCTTGGAAGAGTTGGCTGAACTGGAAAGAAATAGCAGAAACCTCTCATTTTATAAACTGGTCCTCCTGGCAGAGGAATTATGGCTGTGAGCAATTGAATGAAAAATTAGAAAAGGTGTCTCACCAGCCCAAGCACTGATGTGAGCACATGTCCTTCGGGAGTGACAATAGGTAGCAAATATTTTTTTCCCTTTCCTGTCTCATTATCCTCATGATGATATTTTTCATTGCTTTCCATACAGAGATATGTAAACAGGATGGGTGGAGTGAATTGTAAAATTCTTGTAATTTAGCATAGCTCATGTAATGGAATGTTTTGGTCACTGCTGATCTGAAGTTGTGGTGACGGTCATGGAATAACTTTCTGGAAGAGTGACAGGAAAGATGTTGGGGTGTGTTCAAGGAATGACTTCATTGCCATTACTTAAGGCATCTCTGGTGCATATGTCTACACCTGTACTGGCATCCAATTGAGAGAAATGGTTAAAATAGGATGTTATCACATAAGGCATTCTTGCTTCAGGGTAAGACAAATTAGCTCACACAAGCCCCTTTGGAGATAGCATGATTAACTCATATATATCATCCTGCTTCAGGTACTTGAAGTTACATTCTGTTAACTATGTGTCCAATTTGTGGTTTAGAAAACACTCAAACTCATCTTCACTTCCCTCTTCTAACTTCAGAAAAGGTCACAAGATCACTGCAACACATCTGGGATGACAATGGAATCTATTCTGAAAACAGAGTACTTGCAGGAACAGGATGGTCTTTACTGCCCGATTCTTTCCCACGCAGTCTAGTCAAACTGTGGGCAAGTTAGACCATGGGCATTTGTCTTTTAGCTCTCCTGCACTGAGGCAATGAATAGAAAAGAAGCTAATTTCTTTTTTAATCTTTTTAATCACCTTTTTTTCCCTCCCTCATTGCAAAAAATACTTTTTATACATTTTATGGCTGTATCTTTCAGAATGGCTTTAGTGTCATTGCATGAAGTCACATTAGTTTTTGATACTCCAAGATGTTAAATCTCTTTGGAACTGTGTCTTTTTTTAAACAGTTCAGTATGCTGATAATATTCAGTAATTAATGAATATGAACACTGGCCACTAGCAAAACACATAGTGCTCTGCTTTTCTCTTTCTCTCTCCCATCCCTTGTCCCCTTGTCTGTCCCCATCTCTCAATTCATCATGTGTCCCCCTCCTCTTTCTCATCTGGAAGCAGTAATCTCAGCCCCATGAATTCATCTTAGGGAGATCTGATACAGACTAACTTGTTCACTTAGGCACTTGTCAGGAGTTTAACTTGCTCTTCTCCACTGGTTTTGTCTGGAAACAATCTACGAGAAACATAAGTGTCCCCCAAAACCTCTTTATGAAAGTAGTATTTCAGACTTCTCTCTTTAAAATTTACAGCTTCCTATGTACTCTTCTACCCCAGGTGTGTAGCTGACTTCCAAGCATAGATGAAGCCAACAGTTGCAAGTTGCAAATTCCCAGGGAAAGTAAATAGTAAAAAATAATTACAACAGATATCTTTTCTCTTTCCTGTGATTTGCTTCTAATGCCTTTTCCTCTAAACCTCTGTTTCCTCTCCTATGTTTTTATTTTGTTCTCTGAATGGGTGCCCCAACATCAAATGTCAATGTTAATTGAAAATACAGTACACTAAAACAGAAGAGGAGAGTGCTCATCTGTGGTCTCTCTGGATTCTTATATCTGTTAAAGTACTTTTGTGCATCTTTTCAAAATAAAAACTTATGGTTTCTGTAGGTGCAGACATTAGGGATAATATGCACCATAGTTAGCAATTCTCAAGTCCAAACACAGGTAGAGCACTGACTTTAGGGCTTATGTCTGCCCAGATTTTCATACTTTGACTTATGAAATCCAAATTGGTTTAGAATGCAAATTTCTAATAAGAACTGTGACAATGGACTTGGAATTATGATAGTATTTTTTCCTTCTAAGTATGTGGTAAACATAATTTTATTTTTCCCAAAAAGCATCTGTGAAGTAGATAATAATTTTCTTCAGTTTTGCAGAAACTCATGAAAACATTGCCATATAGGGAGTTAGTGTCATAGTTGGATGAGACAATGTTTTATTGCCATGCTTAGATCAGAATTTCCAAGTATTTCATGATTCTGAAAGAATCCTAGTCTAAATGCAGGATATGAAAAAGGATGTGGTATGTTCTAACACACACAAACACACATGTGCGCCTGCCGCCATGCATACAGCTACCTCTTGAATATTACAGCAGATCCCCTTAGGACACAGAGGACTTCATTTGATATCATCTGGCTTTGGATCTGATCCTGTCTATATGATGAATGAAAGTAAAAAAATGGAGCCTAAATTCTATTTTTATGAATAACATTTTTTTTCCTGGCTTTTTTTTTTTTTTAGTCAAATCATTAAAAAATAAGGATTAACTACTTGAAAGTGATTCCCCCTTCCAAAACCAAACCAAATCAAAACAAACACCAAAAAAAAAAAAAAAAAAAAAAAAAAGGAAAAAAGAACCAAAAAATTTAAAATTTTTTAAAAATCCCAGATCGTTTACTGGTACAACAGGTTATATCTGAAGATTTGTAGCACCCATAAATTTCAGAGACAAGCACATATAAATTTATTTTTAAACAATATTTAAAATATAGCATTTCACTGTAGAAGAAAACCATAACACAATAACCATTTGTTTAAATAAATGCTCAAAGGAGATCAACTTCTAGCAGAATTTCTTTATTAAAAAAAAAGCCAACCAGCTCCATTCACAAAATTCTTTACATTTCTTGTAAAAGAATTACCATTTCTAATTTCTGATGACTTTTGGAAAGCGGGTCAGATGCCCTGTCTCTCGTGCTAGGCTCTAATCTTGCATGTACTAAGCTAATTACCCATCAGAGGCGGGGGCATTCAGCGCTGGGCTCTTTCCCAGGCTCCGGGCTGCTCCCTCTCAATGCCCTGCCAGCCCATCAGCTGTTCCGGGGCCTCCGACAGCAGCTGCCAGCAACTGCAAACATCCGGCCTCCACCGAGAGCCATAAAGAGCCAATTGATAGGAACAAACGTCAGGATGCGCAGGAACGCCAGCACGGTTATAAATTAATTCTTTGAATTTTAATAGTCTTAAGGGAATGAGAGAGAGGGAAGAAGAAAGAAAAAAAAAAGAAAAAAAAAAGGAAAAAAGGAAGTTGATGCTAAGATAACAAGATTGTGGTATATTGATATTTTTTCCTGGTTTCCCCAGGATGATTGCAGTGATTTTTGACTAGTGTTGTCTTGCATTTAATCCTTTCTGACCTTCATTTCCTATGTGTTTACTCTTGCAAGTAAGCTTCTGCAATATTCCTATATACTGCTAAGCCAAAAATCATTTGGCTCTAACACTAACATTTTCCTTGCTAAAGGATAGATAAACTTGTTATTCTGCCTCCAAAGCATCAAGTGATAGACCAGATGGATGTGCCGGTCTTTCATGCCTATGAACTGATATCCCTGCCATTGTGACTCTCATGTTGAACTGAAATTAGTAATTTTTAAAATATCTTTCTGATAGCTTAGGCACTTCAGCAAATGAGCACTGCTTTGTTAGGAGATGTCTCTCCTGACTGAGTTAACAGTGCCAGATTAGACAGAATTTCTTAGTACAATACTATTGCATTCAATCTCCCTTTTTAAAAATGAACAAGAAATAAGACCCATGTTAGAAAATATAAAATGTTAGTTTCATGCTGCAAGATATGACTGAGGAGCTGTTCTGTGGCTCATGATCAGCTATTGTGACAAACTAGTTCTTCCTACAGCTAATGTAGCATTTCAAAATGGGTCACTATAAGCCTGGACTTCATGAATGGAGTATGCTCATACAGAGGAAATCCACATTTAAATGGTTGCATTGAACTCCAGAGAACAAACCCAAGACAATTCAGATTATAAAATTTTCTCCAGTGTCTGTGAGAATTCAGGGACAGGAACAATAGACGAGCTTGTAAAAAACCACCATCCTTAATTCTCATTTTCCTGGCAGTCATTCACCTGAGTCACAACTCTTTGATTCCCCCTCCATGTGAATCCCCTAACTTGGGGTTTGTTTTGTTTTGTTTGGTGTTTATTTTTTGTTTGTTTATTTGCTTATTTGTTATTGTTTTCATTTGTGGGTTTGTTTTATTTGTTTTTATTTTAAATTTATTTTTGTTTTTGGGTTTTGTTTTTATTGGTGCTGTTGTTGCGATGGCTATTTTAGTAACAGTGTCTCTCTATTATATACACCTGTACAAAAAAACATGTTCTGCCATGATTTAAAAAATACATTATTTTTCAGGTTTGAAAAAGTCTTGTCATCATTAATAGGCAAACCCCACTAACCTCTCTTTAGCCACACATGGGGTCTTGGACAGCAACTTAATGTTTTGTTGCTTTGGATCTGGAGACAAGAAGGAGAAGCACACAGGGTTAATAACTCCAGCAGGAAGCAATGCCCAGCATTATGCAAGCTGCATACATAGGAGCAGAAAGGCATCAGAAAAGCCCATGCAGGCCAAGACTGATGCATGACTAGATAATTTAATACTAAAAAAGCATTTCCACCCTGCCTCTCCATACGGAGGTATCACAGAACCACTCACTAGTAACTTCAGGTGCTAATATTTGGTGGATACCTGGGAATAGACCTTACTGTTCCCTTTTTCAAAAGCATGTTTGAAAGCTCCTAGTTATAGATTCACATTTACACTTCTGTTGCTCAAAGCAGTAGATATCCATGGCTTACTAATTGCAGAAAATCAGGACACCTTTAATAATTTTTTTTTTCTTATTAGCATGAAAAGATTACAAATATTTATCTGTGCCTTCAGTTGAGTTTTATTTGCTATGAATAAAAATTCAGTATTTGTTCTTAGGATATTTTCTACATTAGAAAATATTTCATTGGTTAGAATGTCACTATTTTGCTATTTCACCAAAATGAATCTGAGATTTAGACTGGCTGCTCTTATACTAGCAAACATCCTGGTGAGATTGTAGGCACTATTTCTCACTTGATTTTAGATATCCATATGTTAGAACTTTTCCTCTGAGTGCCAATTTTAACTCACTTCTATTCAACAGAAGGGAATAGACCCCTTTATGGTTATTTAAAGTTATTGCACTTAGCTTAGGTAACTAACTCTGGATAAGATGGACTGTTCTCAAACCCCTGTTCTTTACCTATAAAAAATCTCTAGAGTGAGTAGCTAAGATGGATCAGTTTACATTTGAGGGAAATAACTTCTACCCTCAGTGCCAATAAGACCTTTACTGATGAAAAGAGGTCCTGGAAAAGAACCAGCAGAGTTACCTAATCATATTGATCACAAAACCTTGAGAGTAATTGGTTGAAATGTTTCCTAGAATGGTAATTTTTTACTGTGAAGCCAGTGGGAACTCTAGGAATTCTGCCTACCAAGAGACTGTGCAAAGAAAACAGCACTTTTCATTGAGACAGGTGCCTGCTTGTCTGTTTCTCCCTTTTCTCCCTGCATTCTAATTCTTGCCATTAAATTTAGGGCATTTTGTCCAATGATTCTTTAATGCAGAAAGTATAAGTTCTTTGAATCAAGAAATGAAACTTAAAGAGCCCCTTCTCCTGCCAAGGAGTGCAGCTCTATCCACTAGGCAATGCACAGGCTCTCCTGTACTTCTCACTGACCTAGTTTTGCACAGTAGCCCAACATTTAACGAAAGAATCTTCCCACTGCAATTTCAGCTTTGCACACAGACTGCTAGTTAGGCAGTCTGTTTTTGGAAGAAGAAATGAACACCAATACTCCAGGGCAAACCTGAAGCTTCCCTCCATCAGTTTTTGGAAATGGCAGTCCATCTAGCTATTTGGTTGTGTTGTACTAAATGCTGTGACAGTGCTTTAGATGCGGTCTCTTCCCCTCTCCTCCCTCCACCTTTCCCTCCAACATATGCATTTTGTGAGAGTTAGGCACAGTCTTTGGCTTGATCTGAACAGCCTAAAGCATGTCATAAGCACCAAGACCTTGGCTCAGACACAATGGCAGCATCTCTAAACAAGTACAGTAGCAAACTCCAGTCATCTGAGTATGTAAACACTCCTGCTTTGAACCCTGTGGTCAATGACTGTTTAGGCAACTGAGCTAACTGGTGCCCTAAGTCAGTCATGATTTCTTCTGGCATAGCTCACTTGTTTAGTTGTTCTTTTGGATTTCATCCTTAATCATCAAAGCAGTGGAGTTTAGCAACTTTTAGCAAAATCCTTTAATGTTTAGGAAACAGAGCAGTTATTGTGGAGACATGCATGCATATATCTGGCCTGTAAACAACAACATATATTTTTCAAATATAAAAGAACAGTGCCACAGCTCCTTTTAAATATAGCTTTAAATAATACACATTTAGTTTTCTAAACCACGACTTGTGGAATTTGGCATCTATACTTCTGTTCTTTTGCAAGGACACCTAAACAGGATGTCCTTGCAAATCAAATGGAAAACAGAACTGGAAGATTTCCTCCCTCAGGAATAAGTATTAAGATTGGCAGATGGCTTGAGTGGAAATACACAGGAATGCACTTTAGCCAGTACTTGAAAATCATTCCAGCAGATATTGCTGAGGTAGATTCAGAAGATCCATCAGATATCTTTCTGCATTGAATCAATTTTTAATGACCCTGATCAAGAATTTTAATTTATTCTATCCTAAGTGTTGCAAAGCAGCCTTACATAAAATTGAAAATATGCAAATATCCTAAAGTAATTATTTTTTCAAATACTTTATATTACAGAAATGGCAAGGAAGGTTGCTCATATACCCTAGCTAGCAATCATTTCTGAAAATTTGATGCAAGGTCTCAGGCAACTTGTAACTGAGTTCAAATGCATGTGCACATGTGCAGCCAATCTTGTAAGTATCGCCTTTAGCATATTGGGTATGGAGAGCATTTATAGGTAATAACTTGCATAAACCTGATAGTTAAGTTATATTTATTATGCAGTTCTGATGCCATTACAAGAATTGTGCACTTGAAACCTTTGCTTCATAACAAACTGTTAGATTCTGTGAGTAGTGTCCAGTGGCAAACACACAAAACAAAGCAGTGACAAACTGCCAGAAATAATATTTGCTTCTGCTCCAGATTCTTCCTCCATTAGCTATATAATGGGAAAGTTAAAGAATTCAAGGATCTACTGGCCCTCTAGCGGTAAAATGAGAGCTTTTGGGAACAGGTGCCTTCAGATTCCAGAAGAAAATACACTAAGTCTCATCATTAAGTAAGGAAAAAAAAAAAAAAAGACATAAAATAGCGTGCTTTTGTATATGTTATGTATGTAAAGATAGATGGATGAGTAAAAGCTAATTTAAGTAATTTTTAGATTCTTGTGGATTGTGTCTTAATGGGTTTGAGAGTCAACACATTCCATTGTGCAATATTAATATGTCTGATGGCAGTATTGCCATTGTTTTCATAATAAATAAGGCCTGGACTTCCTTAGCTGAAGCATAAAACAAAGCAAAATGAGCATGCTGAATGATTTAATACTAAGAAAAATAAATAACTAGCTGTCTTTAGTAGACATGTATAAGAAAAGAGATGCATATCTGTGTCTTTCCAGAAAGGAGAGTAGAGGAGAGGAGAGATGACAATAGGGTTAGGAATTGCTGGCCATGACCTTGCAATAAGTCTTTTTGCTGTTTGACTAACTCTCAGGGTAGGCAGAGAAGTAGGAACTTTCTCTTTGCCTCTACCCTTCTTTAAACGAAGGGGATACTCTTTTTTAGTCTTTTTTACCTGTGGTGCACTTTTACTGTTGCAAACTTCATATTGTTGTAGGGGTCCTTTTTTTCTTTTTTGTGGAGGTCTAGCTGCAGTGAGATGAGATGCACTGCTATGCATACTGAAGTGCTTCCCTGAAAGTGAGACTTTCTGTGCTGCTGCATCACCTGTTTCATGCCGTCTGGAAGCTGTGAAGTGAAATAAAACAGCAGGCACAGGTGCTACAACTTTCTATTTAATTGCTACCATACAGCAGAATATACGTGGGACAGAATGGTGACTTTTAAATGTTACAAAGACAGTTCAAGGGGTAAATTAGAGAATAATGTGAATGCAGTTACCATCAGGAAGCACTGATGGTAGGATTGGTGTTCTGTTAGTGCTAGGATTTTCCTTTTCTAAGAGTGAAAAAGGGTTACATTCCTATTCAGAACTCTTATATGGAACACAAGTTGGCTTCCATTCTATGCAGAGATGAAATTTTGACTCATATAGTAAGATATAAGCTGTACTTACTGTTGTGTAGTGCTTTTTATCTTAGATTTCCCACGTAATATACAAAAATGTACTCTTAGTAAAACTTCATGAAAATATAAGGAAAAAGTTAAATGTGATGAACGATGTTTTGATCATGAACACAATAATGTAGTCACAGTATTTCAATTTATATTATATACTCGAAAAAAGGTAACCCTGTAATTTTTTATATAACTAACTAGAATGAGCCCAGATGGACTCATCAAAGAGGAAGATATCTCCATAAAATTGCCTTGCAGCCTGGGTTTGCTGTACAATGATAAAAATGTGTTTTCTGTTTTTTTCTTCAATCCGAATACCTCAGCCTCAGAGATCTGCATGTAATGAGAAATTTTCATTGATAAAAAATAAGTAAAAACTGTTTACTCTAATCAATGTTGAAAAGCCATGGTTATACCCAGTACTATGAGGTATATCAATTCCTATGTTTATGTGAAATAGATGAAAGAATAGGTCAAAGGCATTAAAATCATGCCATCAATAGTTCTAAAGTAAAAAATCATCTGTGAAACAATAATAAAAAGGAAAAAAAAATCTGCATTTTGTATGTTAGTACCTCTTCTGACTGGTTCTGTTTCTTTCTAACTGCTATTTTTAATCAATGTATTCCATGATTTCCTTCTTCAAATTTCTAACAATAGAGGGTAACAGAAAAATATGTATAGGTTTTAGAATGCTGAGGTATGTTTGAAGTTTTTTGCTGTCACCAGTCTTTTGCATTCCAGTTTTTAAGCATATTAGAAATCGGCAAGAAAATTTTCATTTCTTTCCCATTCTAAATAAAATTTTCAGAAATATATTTCCAACAGCAACTCAATAAGGAAAATAATATTAACCACAATGTTGTGTTGAAGTCAAACAAAATGTTATTAAATTCTAAACCCTTTTTCTCAAGAGAGAAGAAAGAGAAAAAGGAGAAGATACATTTTGAAGAAAATATCTATGTACAAAGACAATACTTTCACTTGCTGGAGTACTGAGCTGAAAGCAGGATGGTTAGCTATAAGCTACTGAATTGTTAGGCATGAAGTAGATGTGTGTGTTTTCCAAAGGAAGCTCAGGTTTATTTTAACCATAAAATCAATTTAACTGTAAGAAAAGGAGCTCTTAATAGCATTTACTTTTACTATTTTCCTGGTCAGTAATATCCTCACTGCTCTGACATCAGGGTGAGCAGCATGTGGGATTGGAAAGGAAATCAGCTTGTTTTTGCAGAGGGATATTTGTGGGTGTAGACTAAAATCCTTAGTGAATGCCAGATGATTTGCCACCAGTGGCAACAATAGACTCTCTCTCCTCAGCCACATTACACCACAGGCTCAAGCTCTTTTATTTCTTGTGCTCCACAAGAGACCTTTTACAGTACTATTTGTGATTTTTATGACTGCAATATGTATAATGACCTTTCTTTATGGTCCTGTGTCATCAAAGAAAGATAATTGACATGAATTTACAGTGACCACTATGTGGGAATAAAAGTGTTTTGAAAGTGTTGGAGTTGTATAACAGTGATACAGAATATTACATCCACAGATACTTTACATCTTTTTTGATATGTGTTGTAAATTCCCATTAGCAGTTTCTAACATTAGGAAAATGTTGTTAAGAGCTTAACATTAATAATATGGTATCGATTTTCTTTGAGACAAGCTGATTATATACTTCTCTATTAGGTTTTTCTCCACTACAGTTCTTAAGGTCACTGTCACTAAATAATAGTACTCCTTATTTAAAAAGAAAACACATTTATATGACAATTAAAATATTTTACCAAAATTTTATCAAGTGTTAACTTGAGAAAAGTCAGTTCAATTAAGTTTTAAAGTAAAAATGAATGCACTTCAGAGGTGCAGACTTTGGATTAAGACAGTCTGATGTTTAGTCAGTTTCACAGCTATTAAAAATGCTTGGCTTAATTAAGCAATGGAAGACTGGCAAACCTTGTGACAAGTGGTTGGTGTGAAAATTCACTGTATTCTACCTCCTTTGAAGCTACAAATTCCTTACAAACAAATCAGCACTTCTTTTTCCAGTATCTTTCAGAACTGAAATGACAAGTCTACAAAATGAATTTCAATAGGTTTAGGTGACAATGCATACCAAGTTTAGTGTACAGAGCCCATATAATTTATGAAATTTGACAGACAGTGAAGATGATAAAATCCTGGGTTCTTGTATAATTAGTACTTAATCCCAACCTTGATTATCTGAATAATTCCATTAAATTTGTGTTACAAGTGAGGTTGCTAGGCCTCTTGGCATGCTTACAGTCAAATTCTTGCTCAAAAAACACTCAAGATCAGTATTAATCAAAGCCTTTATCATGATTATTGATTTTTCACTGACTTAAAGAAACCACAAGTATCTTCAAAGCTTCAATTTCTCAAAATTTGGAGCATTTCTCCCTTAGTTTAGGCTTGTAAGATTTAAATGTTTCAATCAGAGATGATCATAACAAGTTTCCTTATGGTCAATGGAGAAGAAAAGGGAGTTGACCTGAACTGAGATTTTAGATCTGAAGATGAGACAAACTGTGCTCCTAAAGATTTCATCTTCCTCTGCTGGTGGGTACAGTATATACAAGGCAATTGTAATACATGTTGATGATCAGTTTTAGACATTTGAAGTCACGTGAGGTGAGTCCCCCTCCCTGGAGCTTGGACTTTTAGTGTTTTTATACCTACTGGTGAAAAAAATTGTATCTCTGTCTACCTCTAGTTCTAATTTTGCAGTAATGGAATCATGCTGCAACTAAGTAATTCAGGCATCTCTAGTAAGGAATTTTACAAGGCCTAGTATATTCAACTTATGAAAAAAGTTTCCTTCTACTGCTTCCTTAATATATTATTTTTCCAGTATAGAAGCATGCTCTTATTTATGTACCCTTGGCATACAAATATACATACAGACACATGTAAAAATTACACCCACATGCAATTCTCAAGTCATGAGCATTTTTGTGCTAAGTTGTTTTTGTATGCTGGAATGTTACACTAACTTTAAACAAACTTTAAAGCTCTTGCTTAATAAAACAATAAAAAATACACAGTATTTCATATTTTGATTTAGCCTAGTGTTTTGTTGCCAGTACCACTTTTCACTTAAAAAAGAAAATATCCTGAACTTAGTTGAAATGACTTCCTGTCATTTGGAATTTCATCCATGTTCATGTCTGCCAGAGTACCCAAAATAACATATGATGGATAGAATAATGACAAAATTGCCACAGACTAGTGTAGTGTTTAATGGTGAAGGCCACATCTTTGCTGTTAAGGCAGTTCCAGTCCATGGAGTCCCTCTGCAGTTCAGAAAATAAAACCAAAACTGGTTCAACAAACCCAGGACAAACAAGCATTGGAGGTGAAGCCTCATCACAAAGCACTGAAATGCAGAGGAAATGTTAAATGAAGCTTGTGATTTCAGTGAATTCTGGAGGAAACACACAATTAAGTGAAAACTAGTAGAACTGAATGAATTGAAAGGTTTTTATATCGTGAGAACCAAACTGACAATTTCAAGAGCAATTTAAATATCTTCCCACTATCATATCAATAAAATATGTGTTAACATTATTCACCAACAAAAGGCATTGTAGAATTGTATGATAAACCAGGAACCCAGATAAGGACAGGTGTGCAAAAGGTTTCTCATTAACAGAATGCATCTGTCTACTTTCCAAACTGGAGGTGTGGCAGGAAACTTACTCAGATGAGACTGTGCAGTATAGAAAGTTTGCCCTGATGTGTTAATTTTTCTGCAGCTTGATTCTAATATTTGCATTTATTTTACAAACTATTCTCCAAAAGATAAAAGAACTGCATCGGCTATTCAATAAACTGTGTTTAAATCACTTTGTATAGTAATCTTTTAACATTTTATCATTCCACTGAATGCCAGAAGTAGAAAAAGTACACTGAAAATCAACTGACTAATGACATGGAATGACTCCCATGAAGACTCTGTAGACAGATGAGGAATTTTCAGCAAGACACAAATATGAGTGATATAGAGACAGGTCTTTAAAATTTAAAAGGACTCACACACGTGATCATCTGTGGTTGTCAAACTGAAGCATAGGGCAGGAATTCAAAATGATCTTGACCTGTAAGTGAAATTGACTGAGAATAAAATGAAAGAGATATTTTAAAAGGACCACTGTAAAGTAAGAATAATCATAGAGAAAAATAAAATTATTTAGGTTGGAGAAATACAAGGTGAGAAAAACTATTTTACAGCAGTTCTCAAGAAAACACTCTGAGATTACTGAGAGCCAGAATTTCACTGAACCATCTTCTATGAAGAAAACAATCAAATAGAAATGTTTAAATAGGAATTAAGGTTGCAAGACAAGTAAATTATTTATCTTCTCTGCTGAGCAACATTAAAATATCAGCTGGAATTCATGTTTGGATACTTCAGTATGTAGCCTAAATTGAGTCTTTATGAAAACAAGGAAAATATTGACAAGTATGGAAAATATAATGAATGAGAAAAGAATGACAGCTGTGGTGCCTCTTACCTTAAAGAACAGAAGATTCAGAGAGCTCATGATAACACCCATCAAGTATATAAATGATTTTTCCAAAACCAAAAAGAGTAATGTCTTTCACATAGCTGTGACAGATAGGAGCAGTAGTAACTGTTGTTTGGTTGAAGCTATTTTTTTAATAAACTGAACATGGTTCATAAAGAAAAAGAGACTAAAGGTAAGGAAGTAAAGAACAGAACATACCCAGCATATATGGTGTAGTCTGTGTCACTCAAACACTGTCAGAAATATATATCCATGATCATGCTGGCACAAAATTAGACAGATACTGTGATTTCTAAATTAATGAAATTGTTATTTTCTTATGATTCTTATAAAAATCTAGTGACACTCAGTAATGTGTAAAATTAAAAAATAAATTATAGAATTCAGGTCCACAGGATAACACTGAATCCAAAAATATGAATATTTTGACAAAGAGACTAAACAGATTTGCCTGTGATAGTAAGTAAAGTAGAACAGGCAGTAGTCTAATGCTGTAATGTTTACATAGGATTACTGCATAGCTCAGAAATACACTGGAAAGATTATTTTGAGGCAAGCTTTTAGGCTTACAGATTTCCACATATGCTTTTAAAATCTTTTAACATGAAGATACCTTCTTAGACTCTCTACTGTTCATCCTGGTGTTTTTTATCTTTCCTTTTGGTAAAATGCAAGATCAGAGAGAGATTATAAGCAGTGCTCTGCAGAAGATCACTTGATGTTTCAGGCATAAATTATTTATTTTAGTAGATGCAGAAAGTTTCATCAGCTTCCTCTTCTGGAATGGGTAAAATGTAAAGAACACAGATGAAGATCTGAAAGAAATGGCTATTCATTCAGCTTTTGATTGAGGTACACACATTTTATTCCTTGAGGGAGGAAAGAGGAAGAAAAAGGAATGAAAATTATAATAGCATATCTCCTCAGCAGATGGTTCAAAGGGATATCATCCTTCCAAAGGAACTGAAAGAATAATTCTCTGTCAACAAGGGAGTTTGGAGATAATGTAGTTGGAAAGGCCTCTCATTGCAGAGGAAGTAGAGGCCTGGGAAAGTTGCTGAACAAAAACCCAAGTAAAATCAGCAAATTGAATTGGGAAAATAAGAAAGCAAAATGAGTTTATTCCTTATTTTTTCTCGTAAGAAGAATACTTTATAAGATCTTTATAATTAGACTTCTGTAAAACTTTTGTATGCAGAAATAATGTTTGTAAAAATATCAGGAAAAAATATGATTGAATCTAGGCATTTTAAAAGTAAATATCAAATTCTTATGAGAAGGCAGTCTGAAATAATTTTGAAAATATTTATTAACAAGAGGAAAGCTTGGAACAGGGTGCAAGAATTTTTAGATAGAAATGGAAAATGTAAAAATGGATGCTTCTGAGGTGGTTGTGATACTTCAAGAATTGGGTGTGTGGAAAAATTTAAAGACAAGGGTTTCACAGTTTTCATAAACTTGAGACCCAAGCAAGATTTCCTATGCTTCCAAGTGCAGCAATTGAACCTAGTTAATCTTTGCAAATATGTACTCTGAAAAGCAGGACTAATTCTTTGTTTCCTTCAGTGACTTAGTCCAAACATAATAAAAACCTATTGTTTAGATTAGGGACACTTCCAATTAATGTAAATAATTTCAAGAGAAGACACACCTTTCCTGTATTGGTATTTTTGTGCATATTATTTTCTGAGCTCTTAACCGAGGGTGGTACTATAAGACCTCAAAGTGACAGCACTTTGCAGCGTAATTAGAGCCCTGTCAAGAAATAAAAACACAGGGAGTTTCAGTATGGGTGGATGAAGATGGTCTCCTGCTTCTCAAGGCTGTGTTTGAAATGTCAGGACAGAGCCCATTTATTCTGGATACCACTGAGCTACATTAATGTGGCACAATGCCACAACAAATATAGCTCATGTTGCTGCCATTCTGTCAGACATATCTGATCTTTCCTAGGAGTCAGGCTTACTTAGAAAGAGCACCAGCCAAAAATAGCTACACAGTTTGTGGAGTTGCCTGTCTTTAGCCCAGGTTACAGGACAAGGAAAGGTTACCATGTCTTTTAACTCACGTAACACTCTGTGTAAACATCAGGTTGTCCTCCAGCTGTAGAGGTGAGGAGCATTATACATATTATTCACCCCAACAAATATACACTAATATACTATTCATTAAACTTTATATGTGTATAATGTGTAATATAATGTTATATATGTATATAATGTATGTGTGGGTAGATATATATTCAAGGACGTATCAGCAGATATATCTCATCCTAAGATAAATGTTTCAGTGCAATCACATGAATCACTTTCTGTGATTCCTGCAGAATCTTATTCTGTAGAGATGCTCACATAGCATGAAGTAAATACACCACAGGTTTTGAGGTTACTTCAATGTACAGAACAACACTGTTGTTCTACTAGTTATTTGTGAGTTTACAAACACTTTGTTGTTCATGTATGAAAGAAAGGGTTGCTTTGTGATACTGATTTTGCTTATTCATACTTTCTGAATTCTTTATCTCAATCTTTATTGGATAGGGCTAGGGGGAGGAATTGTCACCAGGACTGAGGTACTTAATGCTGTCCTTTCACCAGCCTTTATCAGAAATACCAGTGATTCTCAGGGCAACGGGTGCCCTGAGCTTGTAGACAGGGGCAGGAAGCAGAATAGACCCCCCTCCCAGGAGAAAGTAATTAGTGATCTGCTGTGCACTTAGACATTCAAAAGTCTGTGGGGCTGGATGAAATTCACTTGAGGATACTGAGGGAGTTGTCAGAATAGCTCACTAAAAAATTCTCCATAATTTTTCATTAGTTCTGGCTGACTGGGGATATCCCAGATGACTAGAGTTTGGCCAGTGGGATGTCATCCACACGAAGGACTGGAAGGAGGATCCAGGCAGCTACAGCAAGACTCAGGGACCAGTTCATCTTGAGTATGATCACTCAGCACATACAGGACAAGGTGCCCAAGAAAGCCGATGACATCCTGGCCTGTATCAGCAAGACTGTGGCCAGAAGGACCAGGGCAGTGATTGTCCCTGTGTACTCAGCACTCGTGAGGCCACACCTTGAATCCTGTGTTTAGGTTTTGGCCCCTCACTACATGAAAGTCACTGAGGTGCTGGAATGTGTTCAGAGATGGGCAATGCATCTGATGAAGGGGCAGGAGCACAAGTCTTATGAGGAGAGCTGAGGGAGCTGGTGTTATTTAGCCTGGAGTGAAAGGAGGCTCAGGTGAGACCTTATTGCTCTCTACAACTACCTGAAAGGAGGTTGTAGCCAGCTATGGGTCAGTTTCTTCTCCCAGACCAGTGAGAGGACAAGAGGACATGACTTTAAGTGGCACTAGGGGAAGTTCAGGCTGGACATTAGGAGGAATTTTCTGTAGAAAGGATTGTCAGGCATTGGAATGGGCCACCCAGGAGGTGGTGGAGTCACCATATCCCTGGAGGTATGTAATAAAAGTCTGGATGCGGCACTTAGTGCCGTGGTCTTGTTGACATGGTGTTTTTCATTCAAAGGTTGGACTCAAGGATCTCAGAAATCTTTTCCAACCTCATTGATTCTGCGATTCTGTGACTGGCTCATAAATGATACAGAAAGGCTATCTATCTATCATCTATCTATCTATCTATCTATCTATCTATCTATCTATCTATCTATCACTTCAGAGACAGAGAAAAGGTAGACAATCCAGTAGTTGTTGGTCTGATGAATATCTGTTTCTCAGCAGATGCTCACACATCATGTCACAATTAGTAAGTCCTATGGCACAAGTCTCACTACAGGACCCAGCTGGTGTTGAGGGCCTGGTGCATCAACACTATATGCTTTTTAGCACATTTCACAAAATCTAGGGTGGTCCCATGGGCTGAACACCCATCACCCGTTTTGAGAAATGAAGTTTGTTCCTTGCACATCTTGCATTTTACTTTGCATTTTACAAATCCATTTAGCACTCACTCTTCCAGACTACATTGTGAGGAGAGTGGCTCCACAGTGATCAGGAGATTTGGTTTCAAAAGTGCATTCCTGATCTGTCTTCAAACTCAATTATAGTTACACCCAGTGTATTTTGCACCAACAGGGATAGGTCTCTTGGCATGCACATTGTGGAATTTGAATACTAGACTGTTTAAAACTAGCTAAAATTGAACACTTGCAAGATCGAAGCTCTGGCCAATTGTGTGAAAGGAATGTGTTTGTCTCTGCTAGTGCTCTAAGAATGGCAATAAAATTAAATTGAAATGTCAGAAAGAAAAACATGAGGGTTTATATGACTATTTTACACAGATGCTTCAGCTATTTAAGTGCACAAGACAGTGTGTCTGTTTATGCCATCAGCCTCCAGTCCCAAACGGAAAGGAAAGGAAAGGAAAGGAAATGATTAGATTTGATTTTTAGAAGTGATAATATATTCAATGACTTACAACTCTGCCTCAAACAGCTTCTTTTTAATTTCTTCAAGTAATTTTTAACTTATTTTATACTCCTTTATGTGACTGCTGGTGGATTTATTTATATTTTTTTTAAATTCTATTTCTTTTCTACATTAGTGCTTGATAACTCCTCATGCATGCATACTTTGTTTTGCTTTTACAAAAGAGAGCCAACATTGCATAAACTAATTGCTGTCTATACATAAAAGAATTGCTGTACAGGTGGCTGTAGGCATCTGCTTCTTCCTGCTACAACTTTTTTTTTCTTAAATATCTGTGGGGATAGTGGAGGGAGAACAGGAATTAAAGGAGGAATGTTATAAACAGAACTATAGGCCTCCTCCATACGGTTATGAGCAGGTTACCCTAGGCTTGGCCTTGAACAGCCCAAACCCCTGCAGGGCAAGTTCACTGGAGTGCAATGGCCTGCTATTAGAGGGCTGCCTGCTATTAGAGGGCTGCCTTTTCTAACACCTGGGCAATGAATGGCGTTTCCAGCTAGTAATTAGACACCTCTTGCAGGCAGCAGAAGAGTCCCTTTTTGTACATTGTTTTCAAAGACGGGGGGCCTAAAAAGCAGAAAGAAAAAAGCTTCCTGTATGGTGTTTCATGTTAACTTGCACTCCGTCAGGAAAAAAAACCCTGGGATTGAAGTTAGTTCCATATTAAATTTCATAAGGGGACATTCCTGCTGGATTCTTGATTTTTTTTTTTTACTCTCTTAAAACTCAATATCATATTACAGGTACTGAAAATAAATGTGTTTTGCAAGCTAATGGGTAATGAGGCACTTAAGAGAAATCCCTGGACCCCTACATCTCTCTGGAGCCCAGAGAAGTTAGTATTCATTGACAGCTCCAAGGGGATTTATTTAAGCCTAAAATAAGTATTTCTTTGGACTTAATTATAGGAAGTGCTTAAGCTGCTGAATTCAAATGCCAAAAGGGATTCATTTAGTCCAAAGAGAATCTTTTCCTGTTCTGAAATTAAATCTGTCAGAACAGCTTGAAACAAGCAAAAAAAAAAAAAAAAAAAAAAAAGATGAGTGAACATTACCTATCTTTTATTGTGTTTATGCCTATTTTTTACCATCAGTTTATCCCTACATGATAAAAATCCCTGTTACTTGGGAAGCTGGTCTTGTTCATCTTCCTGGTACTTTCTGAAACAGGTATGACAAGCTTTTGTTACAAAAAACAAGGTTTTGAGAAAACCTCTCAAAGTTGAAAGAATTTAATAGCTTGAAAAACAAGAGGTTTAAGGCTTCTGTGAGTTTTCATGCGTATAATACAGTCTGTGATAAACACAGGAATGATTGATTATTGTCTGTTAATTTACAGCTTTATTTCAGTCTCTTATACAACCCTTATTAGAATTTCCATGTCAGGAAATTCTGGTAAAGTGCAGTTCCAGGGGCTGTTGTGAAGCTCCCTGACAGCAGATAGCTGGCCCTGATCTCTTAGCAGATGGAAAGTCCCAGGAGGCTGTAATCATCTAAAGAGTCAGTATCATTTGCAAGCACAAAAAGATCTTCATTGACAGCCTATGCATCTGTAGAGGAGCAAAGGCATGCCTGTTTGGAGTAGTTATCAATAACTGAGGCATGTCTTTTGTTCAATTGAACTATATTAAACTATTATTAATATTTACTTATTTTTCTTGAATTATTTTATTTGGAAAGTAGGGACTTAATAATGTTTTTTTTGTTTGCCTACCTGACTGTTCTCTCCTGATGGAATAAATACTACATATCTCTATTTTTCTCAGCTTATACCATAATCTATCAGTTTTGGCCAATGTGGTGCGTGTTTTCCAAACCTCCCAACCTACAACTCCTTTAACTTCTATGTCACACTTCCTGTCTTCTTAATAGTGTAACAGCTATGGTATTCTGCTGATGATAACAGAAGAAACTTCATATAAATGCTTTGCTGATGTAAAATAGGGTCATTTCATTTGTTGTGGCTCAGTCTTGAAAACAAACTCTCTTTTTTTCCTTTACATATGGATTAATGTATCTGACTGATTTCTCTAAAATTCTCTGTTTTGTCAGAAATCACTGGTATCACATTGCTCTGAAGACTGTATTAACCTTAGCCAGGTGGAAATGAGTTCATCACAAATTCATCAGTTAATGGAGATATTCGGCGCTATTCTGTTACTTCAGGTCCTCAGGATATCTAAGACAGCTGGCCTTCCAGCACTTCAGTTTCTCTGAAGTTCTGTGACTACAAGGCTTGGATTCTGAAAAGGGGACAAGAGAAAACTAGGGAAGTTTTGACTTTTATTTAAACCCCATCTCCTTCAACCCAGCTAAATACTGGCATAGACACCTTGGAGAGAAGAGCACTGTGTCACTGAGAATGGAAAAGATAGCCTTTACATGGTGTTGCACTACTTCTCTCACAGGCTGTTATAAACTAATTTAACAAATGCACGTCTACATTCTGTTTACATGATTGGAAAACTAAGAGTTTGTGCTGTAATCAAAACAAGCATATGAAGGAACATCTGACATGATGAAGAGCTTCTCCCTTTCTTTAGCTAATATTTATATTGGCTTAATTAGAGTGTGAAACACTCATTGAACAGTCAAATGAAAATTCAGTACTGAAGGGATCTCCCAAAAAATCTAGCAAATCAAATTGTATTACAATCTATGAGATCATTGATTTCCAGAAATTTTACAGTTAAAGATAATAACATCTCATTAAATCACTTTGAGCAATTAAAAAACCCAAGCAACTAAGATGACTTAATGATTCATATGACTTTAATATGTTGTAAAAGCTTTTACAAATTTATTCTGCAGTGTGGAGTTTACATGATTGCTAGTTCTTTATACTGCATCAAGTTAGCATGATTTTGTACAGCAGCTAAGTTTTTTTTATCAGTCTTTTTAGACATAGATTTTTGAATCACATTAGCTTCTTCCATTAATGTTGGTATATTCTTTCTTATTTTCTTTGTTTTTAACCTTGACATTCTATTAGTGTATTTCTATTATTTATCCATTTTTTTTTCCAATCAGACACATATGTGTGTCTGTATGTAACATGTGGGTATACATGTTAATATATATACTCAGTTACATAAAAAACATAGAAGTATATATTCTATGTATTTTAAGGAAGTCGATAGATTCTGATGCACAACAACAAATCTTCCAAGTAGAACCCAGGATTCAAAGTGGTATAAATTAATGAAGTACTGCTGTGGTCAGTGGTATGAGTTTTCAAGAGAAGAAAAGTCTCAATTAAATATCATAATTTCTTACAGTTATAATATTGTATTTTGTATTGGTATTTGGTATCATAAATATATTTACACTTAAATAATGACATAGAAACATATAAACTGTTGATCAGTTAAATTAAAATCATATATCAATATGAAATAATTTTGTTACAAACTGAAGCAAAAAATATTGGCTAATAATTTTTCACAGTCAATTTAATGTATTGCATATAGCATTATTGTCCTTTCTCTATGGGTATAATCACTGGATGCATGCTTGAAAAGAGTCTTCTTCTGTTTTGAGTTTCAGGATATTGTATTATTTCAAGTTCTGGGATACATTACCCTGTACCTTATAGTAGAAAGACAAATGATGTCAAAGAGCATATACTGGAGTTTTGTTTTGTTTTGATGAACTACAGCATTAAAATTTATTTTGTAAGGAAAAAAAATTGGAAATATTTTGAGATTTTTTTCCTTTATTTTCTGGACACTGAACTGCTGATGTTACTTCCACACATCCTTGTTCTCCTACTTAACAACTGAGATTTAATAATATAATTTGTAGTTAGCAATGGAATAATTTCAGTTTGGAACACTGGGAGAAGCAGAGGGATAAATAAGGGGAACACCTTGGAAGAATACCACAGCAGCTGCACATGCATTTGTAAAATACATAAAAGGTCACTTGGCTGATCTTTAATGCTCTTTGTAAAATACAGTATGTCCTGTTTCAGGAACCGGGGCCAGATGTACATCTCAAGTAGAATTTGACCCTGTTAGTTCAAGGAAGCTGGAACAAAGACTTTATAGAATTCATGCTTGAAATTCAGCATAGCATGCAGATTCTAATTTAAGCAGTGGGCTACTTACAAATCTACAGTTTTAATTACACCAATCGCAAATGGATAAAAAAAGATATCCTAAGTAGTATTCCAGAAGTATTCTAAGCACACAATGTGCATTAAAAACTATCAAAAATTTTCATATCTTTCAATTTATTCCATAGGCCACAAAAAAGTACAGCTGTTAGTATTCTTAAAATACAGGAACAAATAGAATCTCTATTTTACTTTTCTATAGTAAGAGTCAGGTTTGTCTAATTAATTTAAATGCAGTTATTTAATGCCAACACTTTGAAATCCACTCAGAGAATTAATGTCTGTAAACATGATGATTTACAGAAGATAAAGGATAAATGTCTAAACCCTGTTACTAAAGAGAATGTTAATTATTTTATATTTAACTTTAAACTTGATAAATGGGAGTGAAAGTACCAGAAAAAAGAAGTCATATTATGACTTCCACTAACATAGAAAGACACACTCCCTCTTTTAGAGAAGAAAACCAGGCCAGGATCCAGTACTGAAATACAACATAATAAATGATCAACATAATCTCATGGTTGTGGATACAGGCAAACATTGTCAACCTCTCCAACTGCTTTAATTTCAGCCTTATCTAAATCAACTGGCTGGTATTCAGCCCTCCCTCTGCAGTACTCAGTTTAATTCAAATTTATAATATATAAACTCTGTATACTTCAGTGTTTCAGAAGGAAGTTTACTTTTTTACTGTTTAAACCTGGTCTTTTAGACCTTAGCATGTCAGTGATTATTTTATGTCAGGAAGCAATAAAGATTCTCAGCCCATTGAAATTATTTTAAAAACTGTCCACTGTCTTTAGCATCAGGAGTTTATCCCGTGTTACTTTCTTCTCATAGCTTTATGCGTATTTTGAACAGAATTGACTGCATTGTGGAATCTGTTTGCATCTTGCAAAACTCCTGAGTTGCAAAAGGGTAAATTGGCAATGTGATGAGTCACAAAAGTGAATTTAATTAGTACTTTTCATTCCAGGTCAAACCTTTCCGAGAAATTTGCATATTCAGATCTGCTTGTACTGATATCACAGTCAAAGTACTGGCCAGTGTCTTCAGTCTTTTTCCTTTTCAGTCCCTAAGTAGGTTTCCAAAAAAGGTGACTTCAACCATATAATTAAAGCTTGCATTATCAAAGACGTTTATTTGGGGAAAGGTACAAAATAGTTTTTCAGACCAGTTTTTCCCACCATTATGAAATCAACCCTTTAACACTTCCGTACCAGTATTTGCTGACCAAAAATGACATTCTTGTTGCCCTCTCATCCTTGATTTTTGACTCAAATTGTACTAGGCTCTAACCTTGTATAGTAGTTCCATCACATAAATTCACATCAAGGTGTTCAAGCCTATGTTCAAAGCAGCAGAAACCTGCTATATCCAGCCCTTTCTCATCTTCACTAATCCTCCAAATACAACAATAAAGTACAAAGACCTCTTAACATATATTTGGAGGAAAAAAAAAATGAAAAACCCTTGTCAATCTTTTTAACTCTGTTTTATCTAGCTGTGATCACATGGCCTGTGTATATTGTAAACAATTTAATCAGGGATGTTTTGGCTTGGTTTGGTGTGGGTTGGGCTTTTTCCCTAATTGCATTGGAGGTCTTACATTTATTTATTCTTATCCAGAGTAATGGCTTCAGGATTTCCCATAAAAAGGCTAAGACACGAAAGATGATATATCAGGAAATGAAAACTTAAATGTCCTGAAGGAAAATACGTTTCATTTGGGGATTTAGAGCAGATGTTTACATTTTTGCTGTTTTTGAGGAATAACATATGTCTCTTGCATTGATTTGTTTATCAAATAATGGTATAGAATAAGATTGTTCCTGTAGTTTCTAATGAGAAACAAAACAGAGGTTTAGGTACCAGAAATAGGAAATAAGAAGATCCATTACAAAACTCAGAAAAAAGGAAACAGAATTTCCTCAATTTATACTTTTGGAGATGTTTTTCGTTTTTGAGAATAGTTCCCACTTTGTAAAAAATCCATTAATGTAGTAAAGCCTAGAAAACAAAAAAAAACCTTCATGACCTTTAGAACTGTATCTTGTTGGGATGGAGATTTGCCTTCTTATTGAGCAGACAACTGTGGGTCTCCAAAGAGACTCATGAGATTTGCCAAGTCAGCAAAAGTTTCAGCCATGAACGTAGACTGTCTCTGTGCCAGACCCCCTTGGTTCAGGTTTTTCTCTTGTTGAAATTCTTGTCAAAATACCTAGTGAATCCCAAGCTAATACTAATTTTGAGGAATATTTCCACAACCTTTGTGAGAACCGCAAACATCACCAAACCAAGTGGCAAAGTGCCATACAATTTAATCTTTGTCTCTTTTGTTGTTTGTTAATCTCAAGTGAGAAATATCTCTGAAAAGCTCAAGGTACTCCTTATGCTCCAGAGGTGTCAAACCCTTTCCTCCCTTCCCTAGAAGAAATTAAGATTTATGTGTTGGGAATACCCTATAGATTTATTTTGTTTGGTTCTTTCTTTGTTTTTATCACCCCCCTGTTTTGGTCAAGAGAAAGCATAGTGTCTCGTGAAAAGCAAACACATAACTATTTTGTAGATTTATCCTAAGTGTTTATCCCATTTTTCTGTCATTCATAACTAAGAGACCATCAGTAAGCTTACCACAACCTCTTGGCCTTCATTAACCACATTGTAGGTTATCCCTCATGAAAAGGCTTTCCTTCTTGTCTTATTCTGTGTCACTTCATGGGTTAAGTGCCTTAGAAAATGGGATATTTTAAAGAAGTAGATTATCCATTCATGGCTGCTTGTGTGCTTTCCCCCCACTTCTGCTCCTTTCTTTTCCTATTCAATGTAAGATAGAAAAGAACAAAGGGACTACAAGGAAAGTCAAGCTAATCAGGTTGAATCCCCTTTGCCTCAGATATGCAGGAGTTAAATTCTGCAGCTCAGGCTCTGAAGCTGTTCAATAAATTGAGAAGTGTATGTTGAGGGGAGAAGATGGAGGGGAAGCCAAGGAGAACATTCTTTTATGGTGTTTTGCAGCCTCTGGGAAAGGAAAGCATAGCTCTCTCAGAAGAGTCAGATTAGTGCTCTCCTTCAGGCACCTCATCTGGAGAAACTTTTCCATGGCTGGCTATAATCACTGTCATCTGGAAAAGAAGGGAAATGCTGTTTTTGTAATGAACTATATGATTAATTTGGAGCTGTCCAGCAGGGTGTGGGCTCCTTGACAGTTTTTCATTCTGCAGCCACTCTTCCTTCAGGAATAAACCTATTGAGATGATAGGGAATGGGAATTGTTAGTGCTGTGCGGTTTACATAAAACATGCATGTCATATCAATGATAAGATTGCTCGAACAGTGGAGACAGAGAAAAGGACGTGGACATTTGTTTCTAAGAGTTTTCAGATAATTGTGCTTTTGCGCTTTAGGCAGGGAAGGAGATCCATTGATTTAATCAGGACAATTAATTTGTTGTAAGAATAAGAATGTGCTGTGTGGGATTTGATTTTGTTCTTATTTTTATTTAGTTATTATCTTTATGAACAACCTAGAGAACCTTGTTGCCTTAATTTTCCTAACATCTCTAATAATTCACACACAGTTAATTCCCCTTTTCATCACCAGCCTAGTGAGAGAGGGGAACAATTTAAATAGATTTTTTATTTAATACTCATGATCATATTGTTTTGCCTTTGCACACAGAGAACTATATCTTATTCCATAATTTTCCAAATGTAACAGACCATAAATAGTGTAAGTACAATCCAGCAAAGTTTTTACTGTAACATTGCTACAGGTTTAAAACCTCTCTTTTGAAAAGAAATAGGATCATGTCTTTTGTACCCAGGATCACTGCAACAGATCTGGTGTTTCTGTAATAGCAGGAGAGAATTATTATTTGAAAATATCCTGATACAGTGACACTTGATTACACCATTTCCCATATAGTGTTATTGATATAATGTTATTAAAAAGCAATACAATTAATATTCTACAAGCTAGGGAAGAATAGAGGGTATAATGCTATAATGAAAAATAAAATGTTTTTCATTTTATAGATGAATGAAGACTCACAGCTTCACTGCTGTATAAAATTTCTGAACTTTTATTGAATTTGTCACTCTAAAGTTAACAAAACGTCAAAGTTCTTTGAATGATGAAAAGAAATGCACATAGTATATGCACACTGTGTATCATTATCTGGTCCTGCAATTTTCTGCAGAGTCATAGATAAACATGCATTTAAAATAAATCTAATATATTTTCTAATGAGATTTTATTAATTCAGAGTTTAAGTAACAACAGTTTTATGGACGCATTCAAATTTTTTATAAACCTATTTTTCCCTATCTCTTCAGTCCAAAAACAAATTCTGGAATTTCTTTTCAGAAAGGTTAATTTATGTGAAAACTGTGTTGAGAGGTAGCAAAATACCTCTCTAATAAATTGGGGGGAAAAAAGAGTGTGGATATGCAGAGGGCTATGTAGGCACATCCCTGCACCCTCCCAGAGCTCTGCTGGAGTTAGTGCAAACATGCGCAGCTGGAGGATTAGATATTCAAATGGTGACAAAGCTAATTGTTAACATCTTACCCTGTAATCCACAATTACAAGCATGCAAGTTGCACACTTACTCCTGCAAGATTGATTCTGAGCGGACAATAAAGACTGTAGAAGTGCTTCTAATGACATGAAGGGTTTTTGTAGATGAGGAAAGCAATTTTTGGTCTAAACACAGCTTTTTTAATATAAATCAAAATTTCCATAAATGTTCAAATCACAATCTTCATATTTTAATGCTTTTATCTAACATGTGGATTCACTTTGTAGATTGAAATAATAAAGGAAAATTTTTTAGAAAAAGAAATAGGTAACACTGAAACTGATCATTAATGACAGCTGTGTAGATTTTTTTTTTATTAGAGCTCTTCTGGTTGTTTAAATGTCTGAACTAACTGACATGAACATAAATTAAGATTTATAACTTTTAGCCAATTTTATGCTTACCTTATTTAGCTCTGACATTTCCATCCAAAACAGATTAGACAAAAATACTTTTAGTATTTTCCTAATATTGATGATATCATCAAGGGCTAACATTTTCTGAAGAAAAAGAATGCATAAAAAGTTTGGTTTCCTAAATGTAATTAACATGAAGGTAAATCTTTTTACTATTTAGGGAAAGAATGGGAAAAATTATCAAAATATCATGCTTTATAAAACTATTTTATATTTCTAGAGTTAAGAATTTAGGCATTGTCTTCCATTTGACCTAAGTTTCCCCTCACAGGCTCTTCTAATCATTGGCTTGATGCAATATTACCTCTAGGTACACTGAGTAATTTTTGCTCATCAGTTTAAACCACTGATGCAAACTTAGGAGGTGACAGTCAGGTGCTTCATCTCATGTATGTTTTTCTTTAAGAATAGGTGGGTTATTTTATATATTTGAACCAACTGATTTTCATCAAGATATGTAATGGGACTGATGGGAGTTGTTTCAAACTCTGGCAACAGATTTTTACAGTAAAAGTAATTAACAATTTCTCCCTATCACTATACTGCCTTCCATGCTTGCCACCCCCTTCAGATGAATGATGACTTTCACAAGAACATAATGCAATATCTATAAGCAAAGTTTACAATAATTATTTTGCAAAATGAGGTGGTTGAGGGAAAAAGAATTCAGGCCTCATTGTTTCCCATAAAATGTAGGAATCTTTAATACGATGTCTGTAACCATTAATCCAAAACCAGCAAGGCCTGTGTGTACACATATTAGATATTATTCCATATTCTATCCAGCACGGCTGACCACTACTTATTCACAGAGTACTATTCAAACTTTGTACTTTCAATTATTCGTAAATGCCAAAGCATTTGGTCTGTAACTTTATTGTACTCTGAATGTCACTGAGCCAGGACAGATTTGTTTTAAACTGAATTGATGATTTTACAAGGTACAGGATATTCGGTACTTTTTTAAAAAAAATATCTCTATAGGAAAGATCGGTTTTTAAAAAATGACAAAGTACAATTAGGTTGTCATTCTCATGATAGCTCAAGTATTTCTTCATGGGACTATATGTGCAGGCTAATTATACCTTAAAATGTACCTAATACCTGTCTGATTTCTCTTCTACAACTATACAGCTGTTAATATTGTAATATTTATCTTTTTATATTTAGTTCTCAACTTTTATTAGAATCAGAATCCACTCTTTTATTCTCTTATGAGAGTCATGTTTAAAAGTATGTTTGTAACCCTTTTGCAATTACTTAATTGAAGACAACTTCTGGAATTAATCTCAGCCATCTCTTTACTTACCTTGAAGGATTTGGAGAATCTGAAACGTAAAGAATCTAAACATTTTAATTGCTCCTTTATTGCTCCTTTATTTTCTTTCTGCTTAATCTGTAATAAAGCTTTCAGACTAAATAATTTCTCTTCCACCAACCAAAGTACTCTAAACCAAATCTTGGTTTACTGTAAGAGTTGTTGCAGTTGTGTCAGATGACACTGGAGATCTATTTTGTATACTGAGAAAGAAGCAGAGAATTTACAGTCTAACAAAACCCCAAAGTCATCATAATGATGTCTTAAGAGGTTACCAAGGAGGAGTTGAAGGAACAGGGAATTAAATTTATGAATAGATTTTTATATTTATTAATCATGGTAAAACAGTATTAGAAATGTATGGACCTCTGAACATTTTTCAGAATCCTTTTTTCAGTATCCTCTAAAAAACCAGGGAAGCATTCAAAGTCTGTAGGAAACTTCATTTTTCCTAGTGGCCATACAGCTATTCAGCTCTTGGAATATTCCTCAAACCCTCTGACCCATACCTGAGCTGCAGTGGGATTCTCATATTGTCTATTCAATTCTAGGAATAGTGCCAATGGCACTATTCAAAGAGGGGCTAGTAAAAAAGCAGGGAGATGAAGAAGTTAATCTATCCTCTCATGTCTGAAGATCTGTTGCCTAAACCTCCCACCCAGGCACTGGTACATGGTAGCTCACTCATGTCCTCTCCCCAAGACAGGCTGCTGGTTGGAAGGCAAATTTTACATCTCGTAGAGCAAACGTTTTGTAGGTGAGTTGTGAAGTCTCTAACATTGAAACCATCAACAATACAACTTTTTCAGTACACCAAGAAAACCCTTTTTGGATAAAATAGACCTTAAGTACCACAAAGTACATGACTTCTGAATATGTATTGATTTTTGGGTCATACATAAAGCCTTAAACTATCTTAAAGTCTGGGTCTATCTTTCTAACTTATCTTCGACCTTTCCCAGCTCATTATTTCTTTTCCCATCCACCTTTTCCTCTTCATATCCAAACGCTTGTAATGGGACATCCAAGCTGGGCTCTAGCCTTGTCTCAGTGGTCCCTAGAGTGTCACCATGATATTTTATGAAAAATTCTTTGCTAGGATTTTTCTCCTAGGTGAGAAGCCTCAGAAAAGAAATGTAAACAATTAACTATCTGATGGCTGTGGAATGTGGTCTGGACATTGTTTACCAACAGGTGCATCTTAGATTGGTCCATGTGAATTGTTTTCACTTGATGACCAATCACAGCCACCCGTGTTGAGGCTGTGAGCAGTCACAAGCTCTTTGTTATGCATTCCATTCCTGTTTTTCCAAGCCTTCCAATGAATCCTTTTCTCTCTATTCTTTTAGTATAGTTTTAATATAGTATTTTAATATAATATAATATAATAAAGCAGTCTTCTGAAACATGGAGTCAAGGTTCTCGTCTCTCCACTCATCCTGGGAGCACCCCACAAAGCATTCACCACACCTAGAGGTTCTGTGGCCTCTCAGCGGTTCCTGTCACAATCCTGGGCCATTCCACTCAGCCCCTATGGGATGCTGCCTGTCAGAGACTACAACTGCAATGTGTTCTGGAACTCTTACCAAAAATTGTCAGTTGCAGAAAGATTTTTACAAAAATTATATTATTAGCAATGTTATCTATAATTTTCTTCATATCTACTCTTTCAATATCTCTTAATTTTATTAAAGCTAGCCTAGTAGTAGCTTCAAGAGACATCGGAAAGAAAAAATGGGAAAACTAGCTGAGGACTTGCTTGGAGAAGATCAGAGGATATCTGTGATTAGAGGAGGAACCAATAAGAGAAAACTATCATCAATGAAAAGTTTTTGCAACTTGCAGCTTTTCAGAGTTCTAGTCTCTCTCCACCCTCACAAAATCTCACACCCAAATGTCATCAATAGGGCTGAATCAGTAAAGCTGTGGAAAAATGTTTACACCTAAGGTGAAGAAATAAAATTTTATACAGGGATATAAGCAAACATAGATCATTAATTATGCACTCAAAAACATGCCTTGTTCAATGAGAATCACAGACTCATTTAGGTTGGAAAGTATCTTTAGGCACATCAAGTTCAACCATTAACCCAGCACTTCCAAGTCCAGCACCAAACCATGTCGTCCCCAGGTTCCACCAACTACATTTTAAAATGTAATGGTGATTCTACCACATCCTTGGGCAGCCTGTTCCAATGATGGACAGGTAGCTGTAGAGAGCAATAAGGTCTCACCTGAGCCTCCTTTCACTCCAGGCTAAATAACTCCAGCTCCCTTAGCTGCTCCCCGTAAGACTTGTGCTCCAACCCCTTCATCAGATTCATTGCACTTTTCTGAACACATTCCAGCACCTCAGAGACTTTCCTGTAGTGAGAGGCCAAAAACTGAACACAGGAGTCAAGGTGTGGCCTCACCAGTGCTGAATACAGGGGGACAATCATTGCCCTGGTCCTTCTGGCCACACTCCTGCTGATATGGGCCAGGATGCCATCGGCCTTCTTGGCTACCTGAGCACATGCTGGCTCATGTTCAGCTGGCTATTGACCAGAATCCCCCAGGTGCTTTTTTTGCTGGGCCACTTTCTAGGATCTCTGCTTCCAGCCTGTAGCACTGCCTGGGACTGTTTTGACCCAAGTGCAGGACCCAGCACTTGACCTTGTTGAAATTCATAGAACTGGCTTTGACTTATGAACCAGCCTGTCCAGGTCCCTCTATAGAGCCTTCCTACACTCCAGCAGGCTAAACTCCAGCTTACTTTATCAGTTTCAAGGTATTAAAAAAGTTATTGCTCCTCAACTGGAGTTACAGACTTCTGAACTCTGTTACAGTACTTTCCTTTAAACTGCCGTTTTTTGACTAAACAATATCCGCAAATACTGTTTGAGTCTTAGTTTTGGTTGGTTGTTTTTTTCAAGGATACTATTCTAGCTAACTTTTTCCAGGCACAGTTATCCATTTCTGACAGTCAGAAGAACCCACTGGCAGTTCCATTCAACTTCCTGCTTCCTAAGGAGGTTCAGGATTTCAGGTTTCCTTCTACCTAGCTCTGAAGTTCCCTGGCCAGCACTTACAAGTTTTCTTGATTACCTCTGTAATGTATCTGCATCCAGATTTTGGGTACCCTTCAGAATGCCAGGTGTCTAGAAATTACAAGTGGCAGATTTTAAGATGTCTGAGTTGTTTTCTATATGTTTAGCATTGAACAGTTTTGAAATGTTTTAAATACATTTATGTCTGCACATATTTGAAGAACCAGGGAATTTTTAAAGCAAATAGCAAAAAGGTATCAACTGAGAGTATTGGAGGTATTTATTCTGTCTGCCTTTAAAAGATTGCAAGGACAACCATACTTCCGAAGTCAAAGGCAGGTGTTCATTACATAAATAATGTATCCATCTATGTTAAAACCAACATGAACAAAAAAAGTGAGACAAAATTTCAATTTTATGTCTTTAGGTTTGAAAAATATTTTTCTGGCAAGTTGGGAGATCTGGAAAACTCGACAAAAAGAAGCAAACTGTGCTGAGATCTCAGGGCTCTTCTGTTATTTATTTACATCTGAATCAAATCCCATTGTAATTCTCCTGAGAGCAATTGTTTTCAATGTGCAAATCAGATAACAATAAATCAACGAAAACACCATAGAGAGGCCCTTAAAATAGCAATGTTCATCACATGAAAATAATTTTATTGAAGCCAGGACCCAATAAAAGAGCTAAGACTAGAATAGATACTGTACTTACTTTTAATTAGACAGAACTTTATGTCTTAAATTACTGAAACTACAGAATTTTTCAAAGTTATGAATCATTTATAGCTTCCTCTGTCTTGGGTCACTGAACACTCGCTGTTCATCAAAATATATAGCTGCATTCTTCTGTCATTCCCATAACATTTTCTCTCACTAATGCCCCTTTTTTAGATTATCACCTCAGGGCAGATTCAGTTTTATGTTAGTGAACTTAATGATAAACAGCAGATGTACAGAATACTTTAAATAGAATAGCAAATAAATGATACAAAGTTCTTTGCAGCTATACATTTGTAAATGATTTTTTTTAACCTTTTGTTCTCAAGAATGCAGAGCATAAAAACAAGGTAGAATCCTCATAACAGAAGTGTTCTTGGCTCCAGCTAACTATTCACAAAGGAGAAATATATTTTCATTTCAAATGCAGGATATTGGGTTGTTTCTGCTTAAGGCACATTTAGAGTTTAAGTATTTGCAAGATCCTCATAAGCTGTATTTTGCCTCAGCACTTGCAGTGGCTGGGTTTTTTTAAGCAGAAGACTGCAAAGAAAATGAATGTATTCTACAAATGCATCATTAGAGAGAAAACAAGTTTAATTCTAGGATTAATTTGTGTGTCTGAGGATCTCAGTTCTTGTATGTGCTTTTTTTTTTTTTTTTTTTTTTTTTTTTTAGCTCACATGCACTGTTAAGACAGACATTTAGAGTTTGATGCTGTTCCAAACAATTGCATCTTGTTGTATTGAATAGATTTCAGACATGAGTCTTCAGCCCTCTACTGTGATGAAGATTCTGTGAAGGCATTGAAAAACAGTCTTAAAAGTGACATAGGCAGCAACAGAGAATTTCCATGCCAGGAAGATATTGATATTTTATAAAATCAATGCATCATGCTATCCAATGTATCACTTGTGACCGGGGGAAAAAAAGGGAATGACTGGTTGTTCCTTGCATTTTTAGTTAACACTAGGACATCACAAAGGCTAAGGAGGCTAAGGACTTCTTTAGGAGTCTCACCCCAAACACCATATTTTAAGGTATCCATCTGCATCCGTTAGCTGCAGTCAGTCTGCTACTTGACAGTGAGTTTCACGGATTTTTGAACCAAAAGCCAGATGATGTTTTAGATTCCTCTTCGTGGGCATCAGGGCTCTCTATTAATTACTGCTGACAATAGTTATTGGAAGTCATATCGGCAACCTGACGACACCTACCATAGGTTAAACATGTCCTCAGTCCTCAAGATTTGATTTCTCTTTTGTAATTGTGGGTATCAGATGGAGAATGGAGGCCCTGAATACTCTGCGTTACAAAGAAGACAAGGATTCACATTTCACATACTGAATGGTTTTATTTTCAGCTTTATTTTCAGTTCTTGCATACTGCTTAGTAGTGTTACATGATGCACTTGGAGAGCGCAAGAACTTAAAAAAATTTACATGAGATTTAGTTTTTGTGGTCCATTGATTTTTGCAAACTGTGTGTGTTTATTTGAAGATACAGGAACAGAACACATGTTTGTGAATGGTACTGCAGTGAGTACTGAGATATGAGTATTGCGTACTGAGAATGGTACTGAGATCTTCTCTGGAATTTTATTTGAATTTAAATAAAAAAATTTAAAATTGTCAATAGACTAGTAGGACTGAACTCTAGCCTTTAACTTAAGTGTGTGCAACATGGAAAACAATGCTCATCCAGGCAGAATAAAACAGATACAGAAAGAACAAAGAAGAACATTACCAGCACCACAAATAAGTCCTAGATTGCTTTGTATAACTACCCCCATATTGAGAGTCACACCTTCAAATTAATTTGCATTAGAAGATAAGATATAAAGTGTCTGACTTGATTTTGGTCATAGCAGAAAAAATAAGAAGTGTAGTTACTGTCCCAAAACCTGCCAGACTGTAGCTAAAAATAAGATAACTTCACTTTTACCGTCAAATAATAGAAATAATTACATATAAAATGATATAAATACTCAAAATATAAATTATATATATATATATACTAATATAAATACAAATAATATAAATACTTATGACAAATACCATATTTCACACTTGAAAAACTATTTTCTGAAGACTTGGGCCAGGGAATATGGAACGTAAAAGCCCTTTCCTTTCCTTTAAAGATGTTTTTCACTCACCATAAATTAAATAAACACCCATGATATATCAAATAAAGAACTCATATTTTCTGACAAATAAAGCAAAATTTAAAAAAAGTATTTTAAAACCCAACAACATAATGAGGAATATGGCTTTTTGGTTTTTTTTTTTCTTTTCAAATAGACTATGTTGATTTCTTACTCTCCAGAAAGTGTAATAAAAGCTAGGATATACACGTATTCAAAATTTCATCCACCAACTCTTCATTGCATTTTCCTAGCTGTCTCTGAATACTGTCCTACTTCTTATAACACTAACAGAGTTCTTTGGGACACAAGAGTAAAATAAATAATTTTCTAATACTAAATAAATATAAATTTATAGATATATCTACATCCCTCCAAAACAACTATGTTCCTTGTCTCCACACAGTTAGAAGTTTTGCTCTAATTTTCAGAAAAAAGTTAGTAATTACTAGTTTATACTCATTCTTTTCCACCATTATTCTTTATCATTGATATGTCCAAGGAGAATAACAATATCATCTCTAATCCAAGGTCTCCTCTTTTCTATCTGTTATTTGAAGGAACCCATTTTGCAATGTAAAAACAACTCAGTTTCAAAGCACACATTTTATTTTAAGAGTATCTCAATTTTTACGACAATCATTGTTACCTGGGTGGGGATATAAATTTCATCATCATTTAAATCAAATTATATTTATGAAGTGGTAACTCAGGGCCATGAACAAGAGATTTAAGATGAAGAAAATACAGTTTGGGTTTAGGCTCTATTGAAAATTTTGAGTTGTGTATGAATGCAGCCCATAATCTTGGTAAGAGAAACATAACAGAAATCAGAGCACAATAGAAATCTAAATTGAGTTGTGATGACTGACAGCTGCACTGGGAAAGATAATGCTTGTACATGAGTCTTCCTGTGGAGCATCTCCTGTTACTTTTGACTCTGTTTTCTGGAACAGCTGGGTGTCCCTGTATAATCATGGTTTATTGCCCCTGAAGTGCTCTTGGAATGATCTGACAGGTTTTAGGATCTTACATGTGGCTATCTATATATATATATATGTATATATTTTCTAACAGTATTCTTCCATTTCTACTATATAACAGAATTTCTTAAAAGAGTAAAGCTATCTTGGATGGTGTCAGAACAGCTCTGAAGAGATAATGCTGAAAAAGAAGAGAGTTTGCAGATTCACAGAACAAGCTTGATGAATGTTTAGAGCACATCTTGTGGAGGACAGCAATGATGCATATAGAGTTCCCAGACTCCTGTGATTTCATTTCTAGTTAGCACACATAATTCTAGTGTCTCCAGTCGCAGGCAGACTACCTCCTACAATGGCCTGTGGAGTGGCTCATGCATGTCTTCTTGTATCTAAGTAATTAGTAGATTGGTTCAAAGCAATTCTTTTCAAAAAAATCCATTTTCCTTGTCATTGTGAACAGTTCCAAACACTTGAGGATTAGAAAAAAGGTCTAACTCTTCTAGAAAAATCAGAGCTAAGCTTAGAATCTGAAGTACAATATCAATTTATACACTCCCTATTATGTATTTAAAGATGAATTTTACTATTCCCTGAGTATTATTGATACACAAGCTTCTCTGATCATTTTTTTTCAAGAATTTCTAAGTTCTGGATATCTTGTTTGCAGATAAAATTCTGTACTTGGTGAGAGAGTAACTATTGTTACACCATATCCTCCCATTTTTGCCATTAGTATGTTTAATAATGAGGAACATTATCAAACAACATGTCTTCTTTCACTTTTTTTCCAATCCTTTAGCATTTATCACATAGGTGTTTATAAAGTAGGTGTTTATATTATTCATTCATGTTTGATGGAAAATACCTTAGTCTTTTTTAGAGTTTGTTCTCGTGAATTTTTTTTCTAAAGCAATGATACTATCATGACCAGACAGTTTCTGTGTTTGTAACCTTGCACATATTGAGACAGTGAAGAACATCACACAGTATTTGTTGTGAAGAGCAAGCCCTGGTTCAAATAACAGGTATAATATTCTATGATCATAATGCTCTTTGTTTTGTTTCTCAGATCTCACAATGTTGTGTTGACATTTTAGATACTATTACACATTGAGAAACAATTTTCAGTAAAATTTTTGTTGATCAGAATATTTTTTTTTCAATTTTCTGAGAAAATAAAGCTCATTTACAATCCCAAAGTGATTGTTTAATTTCACATCTGATAATGGGGTTTGTTTGTTTGGCATTCAGTAGCCAAAAAGATCTTTATAGATCTCTTTGAATTAGAATGTCTAGCCTGTTGTTTACTACCTGTACTTTGGATTTTGCAGTTCTACAGGCAAGACTAGCTAAAGGAAGACTACTTCAAGTAACAGGGACAGGACTTAACTTTCTCAGTTTTAGAGGTAAGTTCTTTAAAAAAGTGAGGCATCCTTCCTGTGTTAGACATCTAGACCTCACAAAATGCCTGCTTCTGTCCAGTAGTTGTATGTGCTGTTTAGGATAATGGTTCAGGTGAAATCTCTGTCAGATTTCAGATATTTCCAGTACCAATATTTATTTAATGTCTATTCTCCTTATCTTCTGGTCGTTGTTGGTTTTTTTTTTTTTTTTTTTTTTTTTTTTTTTTTGTTGTTGTTGTTTTGTTTTGGTTTGGTTTGTTTTTGTTTTTGTTTTTGTTTTGTTTTGTTGGGTTTTTTTTATTTGTTTTGTTTTGTTTTGTTTTGTTTTAAATTGGAATTTCAAAACAACTTCAAAAATTTTTGTTGGTTTTGTTGTTCATGGCCCTCATCATGTACAGGTTAACATGAATTTCTCTATTGTTCTGACACTATTTCTATACTTGTGCCCTATAGGGTTAGGGATAGGGTTAATTTTCTTTCTAATAGCTGATACAATGCAGTAGCTTTTTGCTTTATTATGAGAATAATGTTAATAAGTAGTGTTTGCCCTAAGTCAAGGACTTTTCAGTTTCTCATGCTTTAACAATGAAGAGGTGCCCAAAAAGCTGTGAGGGTGTGTAGCTGAGCTGAACTAGCCAAAGGGATATTCCATACCAGACAACATCTTGTTCAGTGCACAAGGTGGGGAGGAGTTGGCTGGAAGGGGACTTTTACTACCCTGGAATGGGCTGGGCATTGGTCAGTGGATCATGAGAAATTGTGCAACACTTATTCTTAGGTTCTTTTATTCTTTCTGCTACTTTAGGATGATGAAGAAGATGATGATGATGAAGATGATTATAATTATGATGATTATATTTTACTTTATTTCAAAATTTAGACTGTTCTTATCCCAAACAACAGGTTTTGCCATTTTAATTTCTCGTTGTCCTTCCCTTTCCACTGTGGGGTGAGTGTGAGCAAGGGGCTGCACGATACTTATTTGCCGCTTGGAGTTAAACCATGACAGAACTTTCTGTCCTCAAGGTGGGGCATGACAGGTTGAGCTAAGAACAAATCTGAGTGGAAATAATTAGAAAAAATATTATAAGCATACTTTATCTTCATTTAAGAGTTGCTGGTCACAGTGTTGATTTGTTTTCTCATAAAGTTGGTATGCTTTTTCTTAAAATTACTAGAAGTAATACCTTACTAGCAGTATATGATCTCTTTTGTGCTGTTTATCACTAAGGGGAACTGAGCTAAGGCCATCCTGTTGTTGTGCTTTGTAACACTGTCTTATGGTACAAAAGAATTACAGGTCATGAAACTGATCTGGTATTTATAATCAGCATTGCTGTCAACTCTGTACTTCGGGAGGCATCTGTTGGAAGCTATTAATAATTATGCCTTCTCCAAGCCAACCTAAGGGGGAGACACCTCCTTCCATCTCCACCTTCTCCTCTAGGCTAATTACAACTGCTCTTGAGAATTTTGAATGTCCCTGGGATGCTCAAACCAGCATGGCCCTATTGCTAAATCTTCTGAAAATGTTTCAGGTCTTGTTTAGGGTTAATCTCTTTAAGAATACTACACAGAGATCTCCCACGAGGCTGGATAGTTGAAAGGTATGTGGAACGTACAGGCAAATGCCTAGGACACTTGCTTATTATCTTGCTCTGATCTTTTTAGTAATAAAATCAATTAATATCCCCAAGTTCAGTCTGTTTTGTCCATGACAGTGAACTCTGAGTGATGTCTCCTGGTCCCTAACTCATGAACCTTTCCCTGTATTTTCTGTCCTCTGTCCAGTGGCAGAGATAGAGAGGCTTTGGTGGGTATCTGGCACCCAGGGTACCAGGGAGAACCCACCCCAGTGCCTCTAATCAAACATTCATCATAAACTCTGAGGACATTCCAGCTCTCTTCTGTGTATACCAGCGGCAACAGCAACAATGTCACATTCTGTTGCATGTGTAACTATGCAAATTGATACTGGCAAAATCTTTCAATTTTATTTCCAAAGCCTGCTTTTCTTGAATAACTGAACCTCATGCTTCTAAACTCCTTGTCTTCAGTCAACAGGAAACCCGTGTCATTGTGCTTTCCAAGATAACTCATCATTGCAACTCTTTTTTACGTGATGTGTATGCCACTCTACAAGCCTGTGGGTTTTAAGTACAGACCACAAGGAGCTATAGTTCATGGACCTGATTAATATAGTTCTTACTGAATATACCTTTGAGGGATCCTCAAAGTTCAGATTATATATTTGAGTATGTAATTTTGCTACATTGTTTTTATATCTTGAAAATCTAGTATTCAGCATCTTAGAGATTTAGTCACCTAACACTCTAACAATTAACGTCTGAAAATCACCAGTTTCTATGAGCTGCTACTATACTTTCAGGAATTGAAAAAAAATGGACTTAGAGCTTCCCAATAAATAAAAAGTTTTCTCATGTTTTTGTATAATGAGAAAGCTGCTTTCTGTTGGCTGTTTTGGAAAACTTTTCATGTCTTCAAGGATCTGTGTAAGATTTTGTACCCGTTTTTCCAGGAACTATCTCAGTATTACTCAATATCCAGTTTCTGTGCATGAGGCTTTTGCCATTCTTCAGAACATGCATATCCTTAAAAGGTAATGTGATCCCTCAGTAATTGACATTTGTTTTTCCCAAGTTTCAACCATTACTCCTTAAAAAGCTTTAGAAGCTTTTCCGCTCTTGCCAGATGTTCTTCCGATGTTTTATGGAAATGAATGAAGTCATCTGAATATGTGACGATGTCTTAAATTCTCAAAATGTGGTTTAGATCATTTAGTGCCTTCTGAAAATTCCCTCATGCATTCACAGTTTCAAAGTCATTCTAGAGGACTGAATAATTGACAGGGTGTCATAAATGCGGGATTTTTTTCCCCTTAATATTCATCTAGTGTTTCAGTGGTTTTCTTTTTCCTTTTTTTTTTTTTTTTTCCCCCTTTCCTGATTTGATGGTATACAGATTATCAGTCAAAACCAGTAAACTATTTTGCTCTTGACATGGGGTGTGTCATGGAAAGAGCTCATTAACTATCTGCCCTGTCTATGCATTCTCTTTTCTATATCAGCATTTAAGATCATTGGGGGTTTTATTTAGAACTGCAACTGGGCATTTTCAAATTAAAACAAGTTAACAGAAATATCCTGCAGCAATGTATTTTCATCTTTCTCAGTGCTATTTGATACATTAAAAGAATTAAATTTCCATATCCTCAGTGCAAATACAGGTACTGAAATCTTTGACCTATTGGGATCTATGAAATGTCTGCGAATACTGTATAATTAAAAATATTTCAGTTAGCTTCTTCACTATCAAAAACCACTAACATGTTCAATCTAATACAGGAGTTAAGAACTGATATTCTTCAAGTATGTGTTTTTCTTCTACTTGAAGCTACTGGTTAATCTGGGGAGCCACAGTTAGGAACTTACCCCACCAGGATTCTCATATGAAGTATTTTCACATGGGTAGGTCATACCCTGCCAATGAACACCAACACTCCTCACTAGGGAAACCATACAGAACCCACTGTCAGCAAAGCGTGATTTGGCTTTCTTCAGCCAATACCTTCCATAGGACAAAGTCTATTAAAGGAACAAAATATCTAATAATCTCCACAATTCATATGTTTTGACTCATGTAAAGATCTTCCTGTCCTCTTGAAACTGCTTCCATTTACAACAATATTGATGAAAACATTAGAATTTCAGGGCCAGATGCATATGTAAACTATATAATGCTGATCTGAAAACTGCATCTCAACAAGCCTTTTACTGAGAAGTAGACTATTCTATGGATGTGAAAGTAGTAACAGAAAAAGAAAATTGTCTCAATTTCACTCAGAACTTTATCAAATTTATTGAGAAACTGAAGGTAACATCCAGTCAAACATGGACAGAACCTAAATTAATTTCAGCTCTGGGTCCCTTCCTCCTTACTCTTTCAATAAAAGATAGTAATGCAGAGGACAAAAAAGCAGTCATTGTGTCACACTGTGTCACTAAAATAACATGACAAAACTCCTTAAGGAGACATTGTATGAATATTATTTTTTAAACTATAGTACTCTGAAATTGAGCTGAAATTGGAGTGTTATCAAAATAATTCTGAATTAAATAATAACTCTGAAGTGTTTTAAAAATGATTACAACTACTCTTGAGACATTATTATAGATGTTCTTTTTGATCTGTTGGACAAAGTGTCAATAAAAACCTCACATAATGCAATAATGTCAAGCAAGGGTAACCCTCAGAGCTTCACTGATAAATTTTCATGATTCAGTTATTAATAATAGTATTACATGTTCTTTTTTAATTAGATACAAATCCATTATTATTTCATCTGATATGGAATCCTAAATTTTGTTAGATATAACAGGTCTACTAAATCACCCATATACGATTGACCTGTTAGAACACACAGAAAGGAAATTACACATTTGACACAGCTGTTGATTAGTCTCTATGGTGTCTATTTTTGGTCACCTTATTAATACTGAGATTTTAGAAATGTTAGTCTTCATTAACTCATTCCAGTGTTTCTGTGGGTTTTTGAATTGGTCCAGCTTTTTAAACACTAGCATTTGTTCCTTAGGATCCCAAGAACATCAGTGTCTGGAGATTGTGTTTTGTGGATTCTTTAGTGTGAGAGGATGGATCCGTCAGCTATTACTGACAACAAACCAAGTTGTCAAATAGTCTGTGAGTTATTATGGCAGAGGGGTTAGGAACAGGTCCTTTAAGGTCCCTTCCAACCAAAACATTCTATGATTCTGCAATTTACTTACTTACTTAATTGCTTGTTTTTAACTTAATTTTGGCCATAATCCTTTTTCTAGTTTCATTCTTCAGCTCCCCTGCTTTTCCTATACACTCACCCTTAGATACATTAAATAATTAAAAGGGTTCCTCTGTTTGCTTTCTGCTTTGTTTTGCACCTGTTCCCAAGATTGTGACAGTTTTAGTGGTGCCTTTAAAATTTCCTGCTTTAGCAATTTTGGAAAAATTACATAACCAGAAATTTCTAAGTTATGGAGTCCAATGCAGGGCTAGCTGGTGTGCAGACTGTTTGAAATAGGCATTCCTCAGACTTCTGAGGGTGTATTTCTAGAACAAATTATCTGATGACATCTGCATTTGGGAATGTCAACACAGACAAGCATTCATTTTCAGAAGAATGCTGTTTTAGAGCAGAGTCCTTCCATTGGAAGATGATATATCAAAATATCAGGAAGATTGTCTTTCCTGTGAATCATTCCCACATCTGCCTTTACCTTTCTCTGAAATATCTTTTTATTGTCTAGCTACTTTGATGTAGAGCTTAGAGAGTTTGTAGGATATTGTTTCCCTAGGCCAAAAGTTTCTGAACAGTGAAACGCAAAGCTTTTCGAAATATTTGAAATCTGCTACAGTGCTAAAGTCAAATTACACTGTGTAAGTGCATATTTGCTTAAGGAAATTTTCATATGATTCACAAAATTTTGGAAAATAATCAGTTATATGAAATCCTTTTTAGCATTTTGGCATTAAAAAGGATTAGCTTGCCCTAATTTTCTTAACTTTCTTACATACTAATAAAAAACCCTGAAAAGTAACTCCTGCTGCAAAATATGTTTAATCATAGACATGACAATGGAATTCAATAATACAATTTTTATTTTTTTTATTCTTTCATTCTGCTCAGAGGAATTTGTTCTCATGTACAGTGCACAAAATACTTATTTTATGTGTTTCCAACGAGAAAAATATTAATGAAATTTGTGATGAAATTATGCCTGCTGTATAAATATGCAAATTTAATGGAAACACATTCCTCCAAGTGTTATGTTTTTAATGGCATTATGTTCAGTAACCATCAGGTGGATGCTAGTTGAATGGGACAAAGATAATGATTAAATATATTAATCAATATAATGAATTTCATATCCATGGAAAAATATATATATATGCATGGATATCAATGGACTCAAAGATATTGTTGTGAATATACAGTCACAAATAAACAAACTGATATGTTTGTTTAAATGTATATATGCTTACCACTATGAATCTAGCATACAGGTGTATGCAAGGCTATCCAGCCTTGGGTAGAATGATGACCTAAATTCTGACTTTTTACGTAATGCCTCAAATTTGACAACATCTTGTTTATATCAGCAAATGTGTCTTTTACTCTGCCACCTCATCAAATATGATTCCTCAGGCTTTGATAAGTATTTTCAGACAAAATTAAAATCTCTCACAAGCTACTTTGTCAGCAGGGCAATATTAGGTATGCAGAGAATCACACTCTCTAGATGATTAGCTCAGAGTTGTACATAGACATACATGTCTGTATAGTACATAGTTGTCTTTATTCTTATCTTAACAAATTTTTTGCTTATGGCTCTCATTGCTTTTAAAACCACACTTCTACATATGACTGATTCATCACCAGTACTACATAGGCTTTCTGAAGCTAATTTTGTCACTTTTTAAATAAAATAGGAAGTAAAACCCACCAGAAAATCCAAAGATATCAGTATTTGTACAAATAAGGTCGTTTGACTTTGCACTGAGGCAAAAGAATGGAAAACATATATATAACTGGCTCTGCTCTCATGGTAGTAATCTTCACAAGAGGGACCAAACAAACAGCTGGGGACCTTTATTCCATGAACCACATTCACAGAAATGTTTGTGTCTATGTTGACAGGTTTCAGAATATATTCAGACTACTTCAGCTGATCAAGTTACTGCTGTTTATCAAATTATGTCTTGTGAATTGAGCCAAGGTTAATTAACATATGTATACCTTCCTTTCATGGCCCTGCAAATGAAATGAGATACTTTTTTAAGTGATGTTAAGTACATTAACCATTTTTTAAAGGTACAAGTCATAAGTAAGCTGGTCAATTGACAAATAGTAACCTGTTAGACTGCAAAAAAATATAATTATTGCAATAATGTGAGCATATATTTAAAGTAATAAGATAGGAATTAAGATTAAGGAGTTAGGCAGAAACTGAACCAACAAAGATTTAATTTTTAAAAGTAGAACTGACAAGCACAAGCATCTGGCATTAGCTTAGCAAATTACTATGTTATTGTAGCTGGAGCAATTGTAAATGCAAAAGCAAGTTGTTCAGACATAGAAGCAATGGAAAACCATGTCACATTGCACTGCCAGTTTTTAGTCTATAATTATGGATACGTAGAATAACTGTGCTCTGGTATAGATATGCATCATCTCTGTTTAAGAGAATTTGTTTTTACTAAAATGATTTATGTTTTTTTTGGCATATGCAAACAATAAAGAGAAGTTATCTTTCATATTTATGATGTCATCAGAATTATTTTGGCTATGATGACTTTAGAATACTTGGGCAGGCTTACCAGTTCCAGCCCTGGCAATAACACTGTTAGGGCCTTTATTAGAAAGAAGACATTGAGGGCAACAAACAACCTGTAGAGCACTATTGTTTGTATGCAAAAGGACTTTTCTCATGGTCTCTAGTGTCAGGATTTACATATTCCAGCAGAGGATGGATGAAAGGCACTCACTGCAGAGCACACTGTATCACATCCCAAGAGGTAAATCTAGATGCAGCTACTCCTTGTTTCACTGAAATAAATACATTTACTTTTAGCACTTACAAGGAACTTAGTGCTTTACTAAGTTGCTTATATTGAGACAACTACTATTTACAAGAGACTTTAGCATATGGGTCTAGCTTCCAATTTAGAGGGGAGTGAGTTTCTGTGTGTTCTTTGTCATATTTGCAAGGTCCATGCAGAAGTCTTGGATATTATCCCTATTATGCTCTCCAAAACCAGAAAAGACACCTGGACCTTAGCAAGTGGCACTGAATGTATTATGTGTAAGTAACTAAATTAAGACCATGATACTTTTTCCTATCTGAAATTAGACAGGAAAAGACAGTACTTTTTCTTTGAACACTTCAGGAAGATTATTAGGTTCTAAGTGTAGATACAGTAGTATCTTTGCCTGTGTAGTCTGGGATATCTAGTTAACACTGTGACCAAAATACAAATGTAATTAAAGAAGCCAGTAGAGGCTGGAGAAATATTTGTCTCACATTAACAAAGACACCGAGATGTTTTCAACTGGAAAGCTATCTGCCTCTAAATGACTGTATTAGCTACGTGTCTATTGAGTTGATACATATACATGATATATAACAGATGTCTTCAGTCTGTCACTGAATCCTACTTAGATTATCCTAGACTTGGGTGTATGGAAAAGACAGAGACAACAAGAAAAAAAAGTGTGTTTAATTAGTGGGTCACTATATTACAACGTATCTTTCTACATAAAACTTATCTTTACTATAAATAATGCATGAATATTTCAGAAATTTGGTTGCAACAGAAGATTTGAATGGAATTGCTATTGTTATTAGAAAATTGTAAGATACTGGACCAACATTGCATGTCTTCAGAGTTTTACCCTTTCCCAAAGTCCTCAAAAACATTCCTTTTCCTGCCATATTCTGAATGCAAGACAGAAATTTCTAGCGGGGTAAAGTCTATCATGAAACAGAAATTAGTCTCAACCCTTACAGACATCTCAAAACAATGATGACATTATTGTCCACCCACCTAAACAAAATCTCTGCTGTATTGTATAATAATTGTTTATAAATACGATACTACAGTACATATAGTTTAAATTATTATTTTTTTCTAAATTCAAAAAAGAAACCACAATGACATACTGTTTTAAAAATATACTGCCAGTTGATTTTAATCTGTAAAACAAGCAAGAGGTCATATTTCCTCTGCCATATTTATTTCTCTTATGTTTTTTACTTTATTATAACTTTATAAAAATTTTATATTCCTGTCTTCTTGGTGTTTTTGTTTGGTATTTAAAAAATATTTTATTCATAAATAAGTAGTAAGTGCATAAAATAGAATTTATTTTAGTAAATTTCAATCACATACAGCTCAAGAAATTTAAAACATATTTATATGTAAATGAGAAAAATAAAAATACAGGATAATGTAACATATAGTTCTATCAGAGATAGGATTGTAGTTTAAGTTCTTCATATAGTGAAAATTATTTGTGCTGAATAAATACCCTTACCAAAAATAGCAGGAAATCAAACCCATATTTGATGTTTTTTATTGTTAACTTATATATATATGTTAAAAATATTTAGGAATGTCTATGTAATAGGAGAGAAAGGGAACCCCCTAGTGCATGAAGTAAGAATTAAACATGTATATTACCTGAAGCTGTATCCGTCAAAGGTGAGCAAGGTGGCATTCAAACTAGATTTTATATATAAAGAAATTAAATACTTTGAATATATCCTAGTTCTGAGACAAACTGAAAATATCAAGATTACAAAAATTAACGGTGATGAATTCTGTCCTTGTGAATCAGCAATACAATGTATTTGATTTTACTATCTATTAGAATTTGTCATCAAGTTTAAAAACATTATTTATTGGATCCACCATGAACTCTATTGACATAAAAATTAGTGGAGAATGATAACTTTTGTTCTCCTGAAAATATTTTATATTAATCATATCTAGAAGTCACAATTTTGGTATTTTTCCCTGTGTGATACTCTGTGAACCCTTACTTTTGCATGTTCACCCTAGCATGTCTGTATTTCAAATGTTTCCTTCATTCCTTATGCTCTTTGATGGCTTTAGTAATACTTTCCTGCTTTTGCCTGGTCTTTCTTCTTTCTGATAAACATTCAACTATAGAAGTAGTATTGGTGTACCAACACCCTTTACCTAACGGCTTGTTTAAATAATCAAACACAATACGCCCTCATAACAAAGTGGACATTTCTGGTTTGGCAGCTGATGTATTCTCATTTTGCTTTAAATATGGACAGCTGTCAAAGAGAACACCACATTCCAGCGCTAAAGACTGAGGTATCTTTTATTAAAGATTTTCTGTAGGGAAGAGTCTCTACAAAAAGCTGTATGAGGAGTGTCTGAGGTTGCTTAACTTGTTCAATCTGCAGAAGATGAGACTGAGGGAGACCTTATTGCAGTCTGCAAATTCCTTCTGAGGGGAGCGGGAGGGGCAGACACTGATCTCCTCTCTGGTGCCCAGTGCCAGGACCTGAGGGAATGGCCTGAAGCTGTGTTAGGGTAGGTTTAGTTTGGATGTTAGAAAAAGGTTCTTCACCTGGGGAGTGGTTGGACAATGGAAAAGTCTCCTCAGGGAAGTGGTAACAGCACCAGCCTGAGAGAGTTCAGGAAGTGTTTGGACAATGCTCTCAGGCACACGGTGTGCCTCTTGGGGTTATCCTGTGCAGGACCAGCAGCTGGACTCTGATGACCCTGATGGGTCCCTTACAACTCAGGCTATTCTGACTCTATGATTCTGTGATTCTTTTAGACTACTTTGCATTACCTTTTAACTCCATTTTTATTGGGGAATTTATTGAGTTTAATGAAGTTTTCTCTGGTTCCAAAGATGTTTGTGAGATCTAAATTATCTTCAGTGTTTCTATCAGCTATAAATACATGTCAAAACCAAAGAGAACTTAATCAATTCTGTTTTCCAAGGGTGCAGCTGCATTCTGTTTGCTTCCCATATTGCTAAAAGGACATTTGAAAGGTTATGGTAGCCTTCACAACCTACCTCATCGTTTTAAATTTTATATCATTCATAATTCAGGTTAACAGACTTCTACCAGTTAGCCAATTCTGTCCAAAAACTTCTCAAAGTCCAGAAAGACTGAGAGCAAATATAGCTGCTGCCACATTTTAGTGTTTGGCCAGCTGAGAATAGTGTATCCTTCTCTCATTAAATTCACTCCACCCTTTGGCTGCTCCCTGTCAAGGGACAAGCTGAAATGAACCTGAAATAAATTTTTATACTCGATCATCAGTTTGGAAAATAGAAAAAAGAGGAAGTTTTAGAAATAAGTCTCCTGTCCATGAGCAGTTAGAGAAAAAACATAGTGCAGCAAAGAGAAGAGGTGAAATAGAGAGCAGAACTACTGATGGCCAACAGCCAGAAAAATCCAGTGGTGAAGAAGTACAGCCAGGAAGCTGAAAAACTTAGAGGAAAGCCTGAGCATCCAGCCAGAAGCCATGAGTTAACAAATTCTTGTGGGAAAGCTTGTCTGAGGGATCTTAGCACTCGTAGCTCAACAAGAAGGAAAGACAGGTGCAGAACATTGAACCTCATAAGTCATTTTGCAACCACAGTCCAAAGAAAATAAAAACCTCATTAGTATTGGAAAAACTGACTTTTGCTTGCTCACTTGACCAAATTAAGTACTCATGCCAAAAGTATCAAGCTGTACTGGTAAAATGCATTGCATAACCTCATTCTGTGTCAAGTCTCAATTGGTGTAAACTTTGAAAACTCCATCAACTCCAGTGAATTTATATTTATATAAGCTAGCTGAAATTCTGGCACTCAAAATACAAAATCCATTTTACATGAACAAGCACATATGAACAACCACTTGTGCAGTGCTGTGTTAATGTTCATTATGGATTACAAAAGCTAGTTACTAAAGGTGCAAACTAACAGCTACTTCATAGTAACAGACTGTCAAGCTGTGACTACTAGCAATATGGAAAAGTTTTAGGTATTATTGACGTGTATTTTCAATCTAAATCAATGCTTAGCAACCGGAGAGTGTGGTATTAATACCACAGAAATTCAGGGACTTGGTTAATTTATCTAGTCATAGGCATTTAGAACTCCTTTGCTAATCACATCAGACCTCTGTTGCCTAGACTGCCAGTGTCTATGTTTGGGCTAGATTTACACCTTCTTTGTAGTCATTAAAGATAAATTGACACCTTTACTTCCAAAAAATACTGGTGCAATGTAAATGTTCTCTTCAAGATGACTGCATCGAAGAATAACCTGTTCATTCTCCACTAAAAATGAAGCCAGAAGCAGTCATCTTAGATTATATATAAATTCACATTTTATGGCATATTGCCATCTAGCACCATAATATTGCTCCCCAATGAACTTGTGTCTTCCTCTTTCCCTGCTGTCATGTTTGTCATGATAAAGATTTATGCTGCCCATAAAACCACTAGGGCCAATACCAGCCACCACAGGCCCACCTGGCCTGAAATAAAGTGCTATTTTCTCCTTCATCTGTCAAATGATTGACCCTGTGAGACAGCTATTATCTTTGCTAAGAAAGCCTGGGGGATTGCAGTTTAGTTCCATATAGGATATGGCCTTTCAGGGAAAATATTTTGCTTTGTTTCTCATTGCAGCTGGACAATATACTTATTGCAGTAACCTTCTTCCACAGAGGAACATAACAGGTCTTATTCACCTCATTGTTTAATAAATTAGCTTTCTGAGGTACAAACAGAGGGTCACAGCATTTAAGCTGTTTGCCAGAGAATACATCTGCTGCTTTTCTTAATAATGCTTTTAAATGAACATCTGCAAACCTCCTGAGACTATTGACTGATTTTGTCTTCCAGGCTCTTAACAGAGAAAATAAACAACCCTCCAATATTTTCAACCTTAGAAGAATCATCTTCATTTCTTCAAGAAGAAGATAAAGAAAAGATGAAGCTGAACATTATTATAATTTTTAGTAACTTGTCTGTACATAAAAATAAACTGTAATAGAATTTTAATATTTAATGATATGAGAATAAACAAATATGCATGTATGTGTGTACATGTATACATGTACACATACATAAATGTACGCCACTGAATTCAGTGGACAACAGATAGCTGCTGAAGAGCTGTGTAAGGGTGTATGCATACAGACAGATTGATATCCTTACCTCTTAATAAAGCCCGAAGTTTTTTCCACCTCTACTTCTTAAAAAACCCCCAAAACTTAGTTGAATTACATATAGAACAAACAATGTAAAAGAGCAAAAAGAATCCTCACACATTTGTGCAGTGTATGAACTACACAGTAAAATGTGGTCTTGTACATTTTTACTCATGTACAAAAGGGAACATATTGATGGGACTGTTTAAATGCAATAAAATGGATTATTATTTTCTAATTTCTTCCATTTTTGTCTTAGCAGAATAGCTAATAAAATGTATTGCCATATCTAAGGTATTTAATTTACCAGTAAATTAAATACAGATGATTGTTTCAGATAAAAATTACTTGTTGCCAAACCATAAAATATTGACAGCCTCCAAATTCTAAGACTACAGAGTTAAGACATCTAGGTTTTATTCTTAGCATGGCAGTACACCGTGTGTACCACTGCATCATATCTACCAAATCACTTATTCAGAGTCTTGAAGTCCTGAATAAACATTCTCTCTCCTATTCTGTTTATTTTGGATGAGATAAGGCTAATTTTCTTCCTAGCAGCTTGCACTAGGTGCTATGTTTTGGATTTGGGACTGCAACAGCGTTGATAACACAGGGTTGTTTTAGTTATTGCTAAGCAGTGCTTACACAGAGTAAAGGCCATTTCTGCTCCTCACCCCACCCCACCACTAAGTTGGGGGTTCTCTCAGGACATCCGATCACAACTGACCAAAGGGATATTTCACACCATCTGACATCACGCTTAGGGAGAGGAGCTGGGGAAAGGAAAAGAACAGTGGGATGTTCAGTTATGGCATTTGTCTTCCAAAGTCACCATTAGGCATGGTGGGGTCCTGCTTACCTGGGGATGGCTGAACACCTGAGTGAATTCCTTTTTTTGCCTGTACGCGTTGCTTTTGCTTTACATATTAGACTATATTAATTTCAACCCATAAGTTTCCTTAGTTTAATCCTTCCAATTCTCTCCCCCATCCCGCTTCTGGGGAATGAGCAAATGGCTGTGTGGGGCTGAGTTGCTGGCTGGAGTTAAACCAAACATCTATAAAGATCAAGCATTATTTGGCTGTAAATTAGATTTTCTATACATGATAAATATAACATTTTATTAGTAAAATTTAACAGTAAAAATATTTGGAATATATATTTCTCCACCTATTTTCCTGCAGATAAAATCTAAATTGTATATTTAGAAAAAAGACTAAAAACTAAACTAGGAGCCAGTGAAGAAATCAGTAAACCTGCTGGGATGAGCACTCTATGGGCACTGTATGTTGGAACACCCTCATATTACAGAATCTACTTCATTAAAGGAGGTATGCCATAGAGGTAGGCTTTAAAATACCTAATTAAAAATAGTGTCTTGCACTGCACATTTGAATCTAGCTAGCCTGACCCTCCAGAGGTTGTTCTGGGTTGTCAACACTGAATTGTGAAGCCTGAATGTAAGTATAAATGTCATATGAATGACCTGCTCTGGACATCTGCATTACTGCACTGTTCTGTTTAGAAAACACTAATTTGTTATGTAGTACTACATGAAGACTCCTCTGCTGTAGCCAGACATTAAAAATGACATCACAATAACCTCTAGGGATTTTAGTGTTTTGGCTGATATAATCTGTAATTACTAACTCACAGGATCTGAAAATAACTATAACATGTGAAACAGTTCAAATAGCAACAGATAACACTGTCAGCCACGCAGTTGTGACTGTAGCACTTCCTAGTAATGAAAGCATCCAGTAATTTCAATCAGCAAACCCTTAAAATCCTTAATTAAAAAGCACCATCAATGTGCTCTTTCTCATCTGAGCAAATTTCAGGAAAACTGAAACATAAACTAATAGAACAACATCACCAGCCTTTTTCTACCAATGAAGAAGTAGCACTTAACTTTCTCTTAATAAAAGAATAATTCTCATGACTTCAATCTCACCTCAAGCTCCAGGTTTTGAAGCAAGAATTTGAAATGTTAAAAGGGATGGACTTTTAAAAGGATGTTAAAATGATGTAGTCTTTAAAATTTATAACTGATAAAAAACCCTACCCCAACAAAATCATAACTAAGTAAAACACTACTTCCCCTTGGACAGTTTATGTCTGGAATTCTGTGTATGAGCTTGACTTCCTGGCTGCACAGAAGATCAGGGGAAGGCTGATTGTGCAAAGGCTGTTGCACACACAGCTGCATTTACTAAGGATAAATGAACTTCCTTGGACTAGGACAGATGTAGGTAAAAATGACCTCAGGTGTAATTTGCCTTGTCTAAGTAGTCTATTTACTGAGCTATGGAACAAATGTGCTCTGCCCTGATATTTCCATTTGAGTTGTGGATCACAGTGAGCCTGGGTGTTTGTGCAAAATCAGAGGCCTTTCTGGCTATGCAGAACTGCAAACTTCTGGGAAGTATTTGTCAACAGGATTCCATGTTTAGACAGGTCAGGCAGCTAGGTAACATCAAGTGACAAGTTTCCCAGCTGCTTGCCTGGGTGTAAGTACACAATTCAATCTAGCAGAATTTTAGACTCCAAAACCCAGTTTTGAATCAGATCCTTGTGTTTAACGTCATTTACAAGACTAAAATAACTGCATACTCTTCAATTTCCATAGCTGTTAAAAAAGAAGTTTATCAGCTGTAGTAACACATTCAGAAATTACTATTATAAGAAAATATCATGAAAATTTACAAATAAGTGTTTAATCAGTGCTACAGAAACAGGGAAAATCAAGAGTTTTTCCATGAAACTTCTTCCATTTCAAATGTATTATTAAACCTGAAATTTCCCCTAGCAGAGAAAAGAATTTTGATAGCAAGAGGAGGGGAGCCACTTCCAGAAGAATAGAAGAAATGAGAGAAGAAAAACCTAAGTACTACACATGATTAAAGACAATGTTTGGGGCTGGAGGGATGGATTGTTTTGCAGAAAAATTTTAGAGACCTCAAAGTTAGTCAAAGTTTAGATGATGTTTAAGTTCAGGAGCTCAACAATGAGAGCCGAATATAATGTTGAGTAACTGTTTTTTAAATGGAGATCTTCCATTCTAAATGAGGCAAGGATATTCTGGAATATCACACCAGAGAACAATGTTAAAATTAGGAGCATATAATCCTTGAAGGATGAAAGAGAAAGGCAAGGTTTTGGTTCTTGGTGCAATAGAATTTTCATACTGTCAAGTTTAAGGATATTTAAAAATAATTCTTAGTTTTTAAAACTTTTCACAAGTAAGTTTTCTTCATGTATTTATGTGAATTGACATTCCACACACACCTTACCAGCTCTCAGTAAAAGAAACTCAAAAAACAATACAAAAAAAGATGACTCAGGTGGCTTTGGAAAAGGAATTAGCCCAGCTTTCATTAATATTATGTTAGAATGATGATGGCTCATAAACTAGAGACCTTCAAAATAATGAAATTATCTAATAAAATCTGAAACTTAAACTAAATCAATGTTTATTTCAATTGCCATATGTTGATATCTCCACTGGGGGGAGCGGAAAATGGTTCTGAGATTATATTTTAGTGCCTGTTTAATGAGCTATTACAAAAACATTTAATGGTACCATAAAACTTCTCAAGGAAAATGTCACTATATTCCCAGTAACTCATGCTTGCAAGTATTTCATTATTTTAGAATTATTTAATGAAATAGATAACAGTTTAATTAAACTGATTAATTTAATTAATTTAATTAATTAAAGCCAAAGCACCATGGGAAGAATTTCAAAAGTGGGACCCTCCAGTTAAACTCATTCATTTTTTTTTGTGCCCACACAGTTGTAAACTAATTTTCTAGTTCCAGAATGAGTACAACTTTTTAAAATCTTGACTTACTAAAGAGCTTAAACCTAGACTTCATATGAACTGATATCACCAGAATGACCAGATCTTTAAGTGGGATCACAGATATCTACCAGAAATCTATGCCTGAAGTATGAACTTTTTGTCTTTACTATCTCTCCAGTAAGTGGAAGGTGACTGCCTGGTCAAAAACGGCTATATTTCTGACATATATATATATATACATATATGTGTGTGTGTGTGTGTGTGTGTGTGTGTGTTTGTGTGTGTGTTTGTGTGTGTGTGTATCAAAATCCTAACCTTGTAAGACAAAGTTTGCAAGCAAGTGATTTTGGTTTCTTCCTCTTTTTGAAGAATGAGAAGTAATAATACTCTCATCAAATTATAAGTATGTTTTAAAATGATTTCTCTTTCTTGATTTCTGAATTATATAAAAGATTAATAGGAAAAGCAACACTTATTAAAATTCTAATTGTTTGAACCTTTTAAAATATAAGATAAAAATGGTAAAGTAGGATGAAGTATTTCAAGTGTTGAGTACCCACGTGCTGCCATAGAGATTTCATTCTTTATTCAATACCTTTATTTATTAATGTATCCTTATAAAGATGAGGACACTGCATTAGGAAAAAGGTTCAGGCTGTCAGAGATACTCAAGTCAAGTTGTCCTCTAAGCCATGTTAGGAGAGCTCACATACAGAAGCTGAGTGCCTCTCTGAGAGATAAGGCCTTTGGAAATCTCTTTTAGTGTGAAATCAATTTCTCAGTCTCTCAAAAATATTAAAGAAAGAGATAGTAACTGAAATAGACATAGAAAATTGTAACTTGCAGATTGCATGCTTTTGTAAAATGCCCTGTTTTCTATATTTGCTCAGTTTTGCTGCAGCAGTCATCACTCCTGTTGCATGGGATCCATTTGTTCTGAATGAGCAATTAAACTCCTAGGTAAAATGGATTAAGATGTTCGAACTATGCTCATACTACCTTATTCTTCTTTTTTTTTCTTGTGCTTTTTTTTGCCCTTTTATCTTGCTGTAGGCTACTCATTCCTTAAAACAAGAAAAGTGAATAGATGAAAGTTGGGAGGCAGGTGAATCTAGTCAAATTTAATCTCATCTAATCAAATCGCATTCACTTTCCCTAAACAAAGACTTCAGTCACATGAAGAACTTTGAGGGAAGTCAGAGCATGAAACTGGTAATTCACAGCACTTTTCCACTTTAAAATTCAGTTTAAGAAACTTTCACTCACCCTTTTTATAAAATGAAAAGAGGAGCTGTATTTGGATTAAATTCGCCTTTGGATTAAAACAGAAATAGTAGGTTTGTTTGGTTTTTTGATAGAATATGCATGAGGCTTCTTTTCTACTTGCTTGGAGTTAATTTTTGTTTTAGGTTTGGAGTTTTTTTTAATGCAAATTTATCTTTTGGTGCCATATATTTTAGTTTACCATGTAATTCAAGAGTTTTGTTTTAGGGCTAACTCATAAACTGTTTTGAGCTTTTTGCTTTAATTCCGAGAAATTAACTTGCAAACACAGAATTAAGACCCATCTAGATATAACTGATTTATTTTCCAGCGACTCTTGTGGCTTCCAGGCTAAACATCTGTGCAGACTACACCCTGTTCTAAAGAGTTACTTCCTCTTCAGAAGCAGTCATGTGGTGTTGAATTGACATTATGCTCCACAGCCTCTGAAGCACCGTTGCCAGAAGTGAAATCGGAACTCCACCCCACACTTCAGTGCTGTGCAAATGTACTTTATATGGACACTGCAGAAGGCTAACTTGTGTCAGTGTGTTTCACATAAACTTCTCTAAAATGTTGATACATGGCTATTGCAGTGGAGGTCACAGCAAGTTTTTTGGAATTGCTATTCTAAATAGTTGAGACTTTTAAGAATGTATGAATGTAAATGAAATTCTAAATAAAGAGCACTTCTGAAAAAATGTTGCCATTCCCAATCTCTTAGTGCTGGCCCATTTTTTTAGAGTCTCACTTTGAAAAAATAAACTAGTTTGCTTAAATAAAATATAGTATTTTAATTAATGTAATACTTATATTACTGTACAGATTGTATATACAAACTCTTTTCATCTGTGGGTTTAATTAATGGTGTATACAGTACTTGGCAAAGTAACTATCAGTCTCTTCATGCATAGCTCCAGTGTTATCTCTGAATAAAATGGTAGAGACTACATCTTCCAATGACGTTTCAAAAACAGAACAAAAACTGATATAAGCAAATGTTAAATATACAGGATCTCTCATGATTCCCAGAAAATTGAATGATTATTTGTCTTGGTGGAAATGCTAAAAAGTATAACACCTGAAAGGTGTTGCCTCAAAGAAAGGAATCCTTTGTTATTCAAAATCTGTGTTTCAGGGTTCCCTAAAAAGCATGCTGTTGGCCAGTTACTCAAGGAAGGACTGATTTGATGCACAAGTTATGGACCTATGTGAAACTGCAAAAGTTGTAAGGATAAATGCTGTAAAAATATAATATATTATGTGGTAGGGCAAGACTGCTGTTCAGTCACGTCTATCTATTACAATTTTTTATTAGACAACTGGCAGAGAGAATCCTTTTCTCTGGTCCCTTAACTACAGAAGGTACCAGTTAAAGGGTTAGAATTGTGAGCAGCAGGCAGGAAGAGCCAGCAGTAAATTAATGATGTAGAGTCAAGAGAAGCAGAGTAACTGAGAAAATGTTAGGAAACAGGAACGTATTAGAAAAAATCAGTAATTTGAAAGTTTAATAGTTGTGAGGAAATTTGAGTGATATATGCAGACAAAGAGCTGTAAAAGAACTACTGTAACCTCTGTTATTTTCTTTTAACACAGACATTTCCTTACACACAATTAAAGTAGATTTGGGGGATTAAGAAATAAATGTCTCAGAGCCTGTGGGAATAGAGTTGTTAAATCTGGTGTCTTGGCCACATTCCAATTTGGACATTGCCCCATTTTTTTTTTTTTTTTTAAAGTTGCATATGGTAACTGTCTGTATTTCCTGTCCTAAATTGACAAGTAGCCTTGCTTTATTTTGTCAGACAGCTGCTTATTCTTAAATAGTTTGTAAGTCTTTGGTGTAAAAGATGGTATATCCAAGGGCCTGGATCAAATAGATTGCTTGGAATTGTCAAAAGGAAGATTTACATGGCAAAATTTGTAAAGGTAAATTCTTTTCAGAGTTTCTGCTGTAATGTGTCTGTGGAGAGTGAGGAAAGTAATATATTCCATGCATTTGAATGAGCTTCTGGCAGCAGAACTTCTATTTTGGTTCTTATTGCAATTGACAAAGTTCTCTTTGAGACAAGGCAAGAGATTTGGAGTCCTTTTCTTGAGTTAAAAGTTGGATTTTTCATATGCTCTGTTGTAAGAGAGGATTTTCATACAGCCACTTTCACCCACTCAACAGTATAAGAATTCTAAGTTTACATAACTTAATCAATTTTAAAAAATGGAAGAAAATAGAAAAAAAAAAAATCAGTGCTGAGGCAGGACACTGGCCTCCTTAAGTCTTTTCCTGGGCAGTGAGCTGAGTAATGAATAGTGATATCATCTTTACAATTCTCATTAATGAGAAATTAATCTTTCCCTTAGGAAATAAGACCTGCTAGATGTCATTAGTCAAAGTTTAAAGACTTGCTTGCCAGGACAAATACTGTCCTGGCTACACTTGCACAAGCACAGACGTCTTGACTTCTGTGACTGCTTGGCCAGTGCAATAAAATATATTTATAATCTCAGTAACTAAAAGGGAGGAAATGGAGTAATAAAATAATTACCTCCTTTCTGTTGGTGCCCAAGGCCCTTTTATAGTTTATTTCCTATCTGTATTTAGCACTGCTTCCAGTATGATGGTTTTCAGACTAATTATTCTTTTTCTTGGTCATATTTGCTTTTACTTTTCTGAAGAAGTGAAAAAATATCTTACCAAAAATGCTGTTACAAACTCTGCTTTCATTGTAGCTTTTGTTCTTGACTAATAGCTTTCTCTTCTGCTTCATTCCATCTAAGGTTGATGAGTGTTATGATGAATAGTTTTCAAGGTTATCGGGTGAAGGTAAAGTTCAGGCAGGTTGACTTCTGAATGACCCTCTGTGACAGTTGTAAATGGCAAAAAATATTTCTGGTAAGGAACTTAAGCTTACAATGGCTTGCTTCTCTGTTTAGGAGGTTGGGGAGGGAGGAATGGTCCTTACTAGCTCAAACATTGTGCTGCCAAGCAACTTCACATGCTATTGGTTAACTTTAATAGACAGATTGTGATATTTTTCTAAAAGAAATGAAAATAGCATTTTCACAGCCTGAGGTAATATAAGAAAGAAGTCTTGCACTAACAATCTTCATTGATACAATATCAGGGGAAAAACAACTACATGATACCAATGGATATACAGAAGGAAGTGAATTCATATACTCATACTTTGTGCTTATTAGGGATATTGTAAGACCTTTTATTATGCCAGTGTTAGATCATCCTATGGACTAGGTTTATTTACTGTTATAGAAGCATTAGTTAGAATACCATTGCCCTTCAATGCGTGACTTCAGAAAGGCATGCAAATGTTAACACCTTCTAAGACTCTGTATGTAAATATTTTCTTTTGGTGCTTAAGATGTTGGTCTGTTTTTCATTGAAATAAGTGTCTAAGTTAAAAGGGAATATTCCCACCTGATTGTATTAAACTGGGTGGAAGAATTAGATTCTTTGAGAACTACAAGTGAATATTGAAGCATCTGTGCTGATGTCAGCTCCAAATGAATTTTTAGCAATTTCATGTAAGTATTGTTTCTAGTAATGAATGCAAAATATCAGGACCTATGTAATATAAAGAGAAATGCAGTGGAAGTATGAATGGAAATGAGAATGCACTTCAAAAATATTTTGCCTAGAAGAATCCCAAATAGATTTAAAAAAAAATCTTCAGAGGTAATTCAGTTTTTGAAAATATGCAAAAATATAAGTTTTTTATGGCCTTGTTTTATGGCAGAGGCAGCATTGTTTGCATGCCCAAAACAATTATTTTGATGCCTATGGATATATAAACTTCTTTTAACTGTTTTTCTAAAAGGTGCAGTGTCATTGCAGTTATTTAATCCTAAACTTGACTCCAAGTTAATGTAGCATTTGTCTACAGCTATTGTTTAGTGATTAAATTGACAATGTACACAGACTATTTGCAGAGAGAAATATAAACACATGAAATTATCAAAATTGTCTCAGAATAACAACCTTTAATGTATTTTGCTGTATAAATTAATGAGTAATATTAGAATATTTGTGGGAGCTGTGTAATTACTTGTTCCATTACCAGAAGACTGTACCATTATCTGTACTGATGTGCCCAAGAGTGCACAGGCAATGTAGCTTAGAAACACACGCTATTTTTGTGACCTAAGTTACTGAGGAGGTGGTGCATGCAAGTCATAAAGGAACAATTGCCATGACTTGTTTTCTCAGCCAACTGCATGCTGTTTGGCAAGTTAACAGGGGAGAATTACACGGGTTATATATAATGGAATGTCTGAACAGCTGCTGTGGTGAGAGCAGTCGACAGGTTTGTCAGAATTTAGAGTAATTAGCCCAGCAGGAAATCCATTCCCAGGTGTCTACTGGAAAGAATCAAGTTTGGTGAGGAAATGACAGATAAGAAAATGAGAGTGGAGATGTGTACAAGCATCTCTGTCTTTTTATAGAGCAACAAAGACTTTCCTGAAATTTATGGGATTGAGACATAAGAACAGAAATATTGTTTCATCCATCTAGATCCAAAGTCTGTCTCTAGAAGACTCTGACTGATCATAAGCAGGTACTCAAGGAAGAGTATGGACAGAGCAGGCATATGGCTTCAAATTATGCTTTCAAATTCCAACTGATTTCAGCTCAGGGGTTTCTGGAGTCCCAGATGACTTCTCTCTATAATCACCCCAGTGCATGGCTCTTCCAGGTGGCCATCCAAGCTTCTCATGAACCTTGTCAAATCTTTACAACCACAATGGCCTTTGGCAAAGAGTTCCACAGCTCTGCTGCCCATTGCATTAAGAAAACCCCAAACTTGCCTTTCTTTGCTCCTGACTTGTACCCTCCTTTTTTCTTCCAATTGTCCCTTCTTCCTTCACTGTAAGAGCTTAAGAACTGTCAGCTCCTATGCCCTCTGTCTCTTATGCATCTATTATATTCTTCCACCCATATTCCCCCTTTTTCCAAGCTGTGTCTGTTCCGTGGTGATGTATCCCAGCCTATTTGAATTTTATGCACACACAGAAGCAATTTCATACACTTTTTACTTCCTCTTCCTTTCTTTGAAACTAGTTACTGAATGAAATTGGGTAAGTGGAGTGATCACAATCTAATCTTTGCTTATTTTATATTAACTAGATTATATAGGCTATAATAGGTAAACAAAGAAAGAAATATATGGTGGATAATCTTCTTGGTGATTAGTTACAGAGGAGTTCAAGAAAATAAATTAATCCAAATGCCTAAAGGTAATCCCTTGCTTTTAGCTCAGGCCAAGTCAATGCACTGTATAGGATCTATTTTTTCATAGCACCACAGTGGTGAAGTAGTAATATCTTAAGTATTCAGGTGTCTAAATGCTGGAGAGGGACTTTCCCTTATGTTGTGAATACATTATTAGTCCTTTTTGTAACACAAAATAAAACTACATACATTTTTCACTAGAAGCTTTAAATTAAACATTATTTTAACATCTTTTCATACTTGATTTTAATTTCAGTAAAACCTATATACCTCTATATATCAATATATCTCCAATATATATCTCTATACCAAATACCACATGAAATATGACTGTCATTGTAAATTCATTTTATCGTTGCCCTTAAATAGAATTTTTTGAGTTGTTAGTATTGGCTCACCCACTAAAAATATCCTGAATGAACTAAAGTCCAGGTACCAGAACTAGTGACTGTACCTTGTGAGTTAACATTTAGACTATTTATGGGTTAGTGTTATTGTAATTAATTTTTTGTACTTCAGGTTTGGGAAAAAAAATGTCAAAGAATTCATGGGGTCATGTACAGAAATCTAAAAGCTGTAAACTGGACTAGGTGGAATCCCTTTGCTGCTGTCATGGCTCAAAATACCTTGATTCTGGAGAAAACTGATATCAAGTTGTCAAACAGATTTCCCTTATATATTAGACAGAAATCTAAATAAAGAAAGGAAGTTGTTAAGCCATACTGAATATTGCAAAACCTAACTTTCTGGTTCCTGTCCCACAGCCACATCCGTATTTAAAATTAGGTGCATATGCTGCTTTTATAATGTCAAGTGGGAACTAGATACCTCAGAAACAGACCCAAAACAATCAACATAATAGAAAAACAGTTTTGGGCCACAGGCTGCAGACACCAGCATTAAACTAAAGGTTGCCTAATAGTCTATAAAACATGCTTTCATACAAATGATGTCTTTATAATTTTGTATTGTGCAATCCGCAATATCTAGTGTCTAGATCTCTAACTGCATTATGACATGCAAATTCACTCTGTGTATCAAATCAGAAGTAAATACACTGCTCAGTTGTTAAATAATGAGAAAAACACACATAGCCCTTAGCTAATTTTTGATAGAAAATGCCACATCACTGTAGGAAGTCTTGAAGTATTTATGAACAGAAAAGAGGGATATTAAATAAGAACACATTACTTTCTACTGTGTTGTTAGTCTATTTGAATACATGTTGCTAAATATCCACTACAGAAAAGAAGCAGAAAGTTTTATAAGACTCTATATCATTCTTCTGGCCTGACATTCCTGGCAGAAAAGTAGGAAATGAAATGTCATTACATTCTGTGCATGAGAGGTACTTTAGGACCCTGGAGTCCTGATTTATTATATTCTTTGGGGATCTTTATTTTCTTACTAATTTTTCCATTAGCAACTCAACAGCTTTTGGAGAAACTTTCTTGTTATTGCTGAATTGATTGCTGCTTTACATGAAAAATATCCTCTTTTCTGTTACCACCTTATCCAGGTGTGCTAGGCAATGTTCAGCAAGCTGTATTTCATTTCTTTTTGCTTTATGTTGTGCCATATTTTGCTCACACTTCATTTTCCTATTACATATATAATATCTGTTTATTCAATGACCTTGGCATTGTCAGTCTTTGTGCCTCAGTCATTCATAAAGTGAATTCAAAGAACTACTGGACTTACAGTCTTGTGTTTCAAGGCATAATACCAGGGTCTGTTTCTTTAAAAATAGCTGCAATACAACTCCCTTGGCTTATTTGATGCTAAAGAATCTGGAAGCTGTAATCTATGAGGGAAAACTGGTTGGAGATGTTTGGTGAAAATTAACAAAAAAAGGAAAGCTACTGCTTTGAAAGGAAAAAGAGACCAAATAGTGGGCAAGTGGAAAAGCTGACAGCTAGAAACTTTCTAAAGGGGTGTGATCCTTGTTGGTGTGCTTCCTTTCCATTTGTCAGAGGTTCAGATGAGTCTGGGAAGAAAGTTACTAGGAACTTTGCCCTGGGCAACAGAGCAGCTAGGAAAACTGGGAGCAGGCTGAGTATGCAACCTGCAATTAAAAAAATCTGGAAAAATATGAAGATCCGTAAAGAGCTTACTGAGTGAGATGCTTTCAGGAAAATCTTTGACATCTGAGAATGTAGAACACTCAGAATTCTTCACAGTAATACAAAATATGTTTGAACATTTACCTCAAGGCACAATCCATCAGAAGAAAATACCAAGTTAGTGGAGGTGCTACTGAGCAGAACTAATGCACAATACTAGACATAAGAAAGACTAGGATGGCCTTTTGAGTTTTAACTGAGGTTTTCTTTTCACTGAAAGGGAAAAGTTTTTACATCAAACAAAATGACTGGAAAGTAAAATGTCCCTGAAAAATATATGTGAGATTACTGAAACAGGCCATGATTAAAGATGAGGAATTTAACATAAATGTTATATGAGGATGCAGTTAATCATACAATGTCCAGGTGCCTTAGCTAGATGTGTCAATGTTTGTCAGAAATTTGGTGCGACTTGGCCCATATTGTAGATACTGTGGGATTAGCAGGATTTATAAAATAAATTAGCAGGTTTTATAAAATAAATGAAAATTATGTACATACAACATTCTATTTCATAGCATTGAGAATTTTCAAAAGCTTAATATATTTTTGACCTCTAGACAGAAGAAATGAAGAGAGTAAAGAGCTATTTCTCTTAGATGCAGTCAGAATTTTTAATTTTTACTTAATCTAGACCTGGCTGACCATTTGACAGACCATTTGAGCATAAACGAACTTAAAACTCACAAAGCCGAGACTCTACAGATGTGACATATATGGTCTCAAGATCTGTGCTCTGTACTAGGAATTCACATATACTTGCAAGGATATCTTATAGCCCCAATCTAAAGAGCATGTGAAGACATTGAATATACCCAGAAGAGTGCAACAAACTGGTGAGCTGGAAGGCACTTCTAGAAGTAGTAGTTGAGAACAAAACATTTGTCAAGTTTGAAGAGAAGCAGACTAAAGGGTAGCTTCAATGCTTTCCACAGCTTACAGAGAAGGGAAAGTGCATGGGAGGCACTGATCTCCTGGCATCCAGTAATGGGATACATGGCAGTGGCTCAAAGCTACATCAGGGGAAGTTCCACTTGGCAAACATGTCTTTACTGGGAGGGTGCTCAAACATTAGAAAAAAACCTCCTAGAGATGTAGTCAATGCCCCATGTCTATCAGTGTTTGAAATACCTTTGGACAATGTCCTTAAAAATGTACTTTCCCTTTCAGACAACCCTGAAACGGTCAGTCAGTTGGCCTAGATGACCATTGCAGGCTCCTTCCTTACTGAAAAGATTTGTTCTGTTCTATTCTGTTCTGTGATATTCTAGACTAATCTCCTAAACTACAGTTTGAGGATTTGTTCTAAACTTTCAATTTCCTTTGTATCAGTAAAGGTGGTCACTCGTGATCTTTAAAGAATTAACTATGCTTTATTTTTTCTTTTTTGAAAGATAGAAGATACATGATGCAGCATCAAACCATTTCCCCTCCCCTGTCCAGCTGCAGCAGGGAGTGAAAGAGGAGTTTTGGTGGGTGCCCAGCATTCAGCCAGCACCAAGCCCCTACACTTAGGTTTGGCCCAGAAGAAGAGTAGGGCATAGGGCTTTGGTCAATTTCTGCAGCTGGCATTACTTGCATGGGATAGAGGCATGGTTAAGGGCAGCCTGCATCTGAGGCAGTTGCATGTCCAAAGTGAATAAATCTTAGACTTCTACTGAGTTTAGGTATCTGTTGGACAGAAATAAAACCTTTTCAGTTTTGTCTTTTAAGCTTTTTCACTGTAGGAACTGCATCTGGTGCACTTGATTATTGTGTTCCTTAGAAAAATACCGATATAACAAAATTCAATATGTTTTTGGCAAAATCCCTCACTGCATACCTTTAAGGAAACCATGGGGTCATGAGATAAAAGTGAAGCTGAGTAGTTGTTTCAAAAATAGAAAATGAAGAGTATAGTTAAATAATCTTATCTTTCTCTGGGTGGGGCTTATAATGAGATTTTTTGCTCAGGAAATTTTATTTAGACCCCAGAATCCTGCGGTTTCTTTATTAAATGGTATGGAACATAAAACCTGGCATTTTTATTTTGCCTGAATCACAGAATCTTGAATTGCTAGATCTAGGTGGAAGGTGAGACCCAAGGTAAGAAGAAGCACATTTAAATATTCCCAGCCCTGGGACAGACCAACAAGAAACCCAAGAAACACTTTCTGCAGAAACTTGATTTGTACTGGGTAAAGCTTTATGACAAAACTTGAAAGTAAATATTTTAGTTTAGTGCACACAGAGTGTTGTGGTGCAGGATTCATTTGGTGTGTTCTGTTACCCCCTAAAACTCTAATGGTTCAGTCCTGGGATCCCCCTCTCCCCCTCCCCTGGAACCTCTCTCTCTGAGAGTGTCAATTCGTTCTCTCCTCCCCTGTTTCCCTGGTTACCTTCTGTCAATCCCTCCCCAAGTTCTGTCCATCACCCACTGTCTCCTTCCCATATTCCAGAAAGTTCTCCTTTCTTCGGTGGGTGATTGGATCAGGAACAAGGGTCACATTCCCTATTGGCTAGCGGGCATGTTTCTCACATGTTTCTTCACTCCCTAGTTCTCCCTCATTGGTTAATGTGTCGTGTTTCCGCCCCCTTTATAAGCTGCTGTATTCCTGCCTCGTGGTCCCTGCTTGGCTGGTGCCCCTGGAGTTAATAAACGGCTCTGGATTTTACCCCCAAGGAGGGTCCCTGCTTTCTTTCTTCTACTTCACCTGCCTGCTGCTCCCTGCTGCCCCTTGCTGAGGCACTCCCGGGACGCCCCAGCGCATCTAGGAAGTGCCCCCCCGGCTGTCGGCTGCGGTGCCTTCAGCTCTGCCGGTGCGACCTCCTCCCCTTCCCGGGGGAGTAGAGAAACTCGGACAGCAGCACTGCATTTGGCGCCCAACGTGAGGCCTGTGGTCATCGCCGGACCCCACGGCAGGAGGTCAGTGGCCAGCGGGCAGGTTTTGTCCTTTCTGCTTGGTTCATCGGTTGCTCCGTGGTCATCAAACTACCCTGTGTCTGCTAGCAGACCTCGTTTTAGAGGTGGCGCTGCAGACCGGGACGGGATCGGTAGCTTTAGCACTCCGGAGTCGATCCCCCTTGGAGTTTTTCTCCCGTCGGCACTGGTCAGAGGGTGAGTACCCCCAGCTCCCCATCTTCGGGTGGTCCCCCTCGCCTAACCCCCCCGGTTTCGTCCGGTCGGGTCCATGGTTTCGTCCCAGACCAGGTGGAGTTAGGGCTGGTATCTGGGGGGGTTTTTTTGTTCGCATTATATGTATTTTCACTCCAAGGGGTGGGTTTTCTGTGTCGGCATGGGTGCTAAACTGTCGACACAGCAGAAGGGAGTTTAAAAAGACAGGCGAAACTGAGGGAACAACCACCGCCTGCTTCACCTTTACCCTGTCCCCAAGCCCCAGACCCCTTTTTCACCTCCTCTGTACCTCGGAATAAGGGGATCCTGAGGGGAACAGCTCATGCAGGCACCATGCCGGTTTGTTACCATCCCCCGGCTTTTCCTCAGGGTCCTCCAACCCCCCACCTCCGGAGTCCTGGCCAGACTTCGGGGGATTCTTCCCTGAACCCTGTTTCCCCTATCCCGAAGTCCCCGGTTGTCAAACCCAAAATTGAGTTCTTAGTCCCAAAGGGTTATAACTCTCAGACCCTGTCCCAAAATGGCTCCCATGGAGCTCAAGATGGTGGTGGCCGCATGGTTTTTCCCGCCAAAACACTGTCTTCTTCCCACAGTCCTGTCGCTAACAACCTCTTCTTTGGTTTTGACTTTCAGGTTGCACTTGGTTGAGGATCTTAACATCACAAACTCCCAGTGTCATCTCGTGATGGTAGCACCTCAGGCACCAGGTACTTGATACCGGATGCAAAGTAAGTGTGTTGTCGTAGGAGACACCAAATTCACACCCCCGGAAATTACTATCATTCCGGGGTTGCTGCCGTCCAGCATTCACAACTTTGCCATCGGGCTTTTCTGCGTGCACCCACCGGTCTCCCTGGCTAAAGGCCAGGTGATTGCCCAGGCCATTCCTGTGTCTCTCTCTGAATTTTACGTATGTGAGAGATCCCTACTGCTGCATGACACTTTACCTAATTACAACATCAATTGGTCGCAGGCGGTAGGACATCAAAAGCCACGTTTGACATGCACCGTGAGCAGGGATGGCCAAACCACCAGGCTGAATGGAATGTTGGACACAGGGGCAGATGTGACAATCATTCCCGCCAGGGAATGGCCGTCACAATGGGAATTACAAAACGCGGCCGGACGAGTTCAGGGTATAGGGGGCATTCAACTGGCCCGACAATCAAAAAGCGTGGTACAAATTATGCGGCCGGATGGGCAATTGGCCTCTGTTCGCCTGGATAGAGCAGTGGCCGCTCAATAAGCAAAAATTAAAGGCGCTCACAGAGCTTGTACAGGAGCAGCTGGAAAAGGGTAACATTGTGGAGTCCACCTCACTGTGGAATTCTCCTGTCTTTGTTATAAA